>NW_005841925.1:916619-921656 GCF_000455745.1 Alligator sinensis
TGAGACTAAATAGTCTCAAAGGGGGGGACTGTGGAATCAGAACAAAATATATGCCTTAAACTTTGATTATTTTAGTTATAAGATGACATAACCGCTTTGTGGAGAATTGCTGGCTCTGTATAGTAGAACAGATAAGAGAAAGTGTTTGTTCTTTGTAACTCCTCTGCAACTGCTTCGCTCACCGCGGCCTTGAAGATAGCAAAAAGTATGTACAACAAATCTGATTTCCAGGTGCAAGAAGGTTTGTGAACTAACCTCGCCTCCCCCATTAGTTCCCATCCTGATTACAGCAAAGAAATAATGAAGTAATATTATAGCCGCTTTTCATGCTAATTTCACTATATGATCACGTGAGTTGTAAGCGACTGTTAAAAAGTATATAAGCCTCCTGATTTTGCTCTTGTGGGGGGACCTCTTCCAAGTGCTTGGGAAATCCATGTCACTTTGGAATCCCCCCTACAGCTGTAGTTTCTTTTAAATAAAAGCTTCTGCTGACCTGACCCAAAAGTATGCTGCGTGTGTTTCCACGACACTACTTAATGAGTTTGTGGGAGCTGTTGAGGACCACACGCACACAAAATCTTTCAGAAGATACCATTTTAACAAATTATAGATAAATCATATACTAGAAATCAAACATCTACTGTAACATCTTTTAATTTTATTTAAAAAATAATTTTGCCCTGATTTATGTTTTTTGGAATAGTGTATAAAGAGGTGATTGGGTAATACCTCCAAATAGAATCTTACTCTTGTATATTGTGGGGAGGGGAGGATATGGATGGGTGGGTGTGCATATGTGTTGTGGGGGTGGGGCTGGGGACAGCTGCTTGCCCATTAGTTCCCAGGAGCTGGCCAGGGGTGGGGGGCAGGGAGTGTGTGCAACAGAGCTTGCTCAGGCAGTGTGGTGAAGTTGCAGGTACAGTCCACCCCACCCTTCATCTGGCCCATAGTGCTCTGCATGGGACTGAGCCCTGCCCATTTCTGCCTGGGGCAGCCTGTCCTGCACCTGCCAATGGCACTGCCTTGGCCCCAGGCCTTTACTGGCTCTGCGGAAACAGGGCTCATAAAACCAGTGTGTGCAGCTTCCTGGAAGGGCTGCCTTCCACCAACTTGGCCACCCCCAGGTGGCTGCCAGGCAGGAGGAGTGGGTGGAAGGCAGCCGGGATGTAGAGCTGGAGCTCTGCACACTGGGGCAGGAGTTGCCCAGTTGCACTTTCCCTCCCACCTAACTGAGCATGTGTTCAACATATGCCCATGCTACCTGCTGTCCAGAAAGGCATGGCAGGGGCAGGAGGAGTCAAGAAGTATCAGCAGGAGCAGTGGGATCCACACTGGCTGGGGTTGGGGCGGTGTCATCAGTGGGCACAGGGTGGGTGCAGGCTGCCCCAGGCAGGAGCGCACAGGGCTCAGCCGCATGCAGAGCGCCACAGGGGCAGCCAGGATGCAGATGCAATCAATTGGTGGGCCGCATGGGACAGATTTTGCCTACCCCAGGGTTATAGGCTATTCTGGTTTAGGAACACTCTCCAACCTTTCTTGCTTGATATTGTGCCACTATTTAGCAAAGAATTCAAGATTTACTGGACCAGAGAGGGAGTCCTGATTCTGTACCCTACTGTGCAGGGCTTTTGGGTGAAGTAGAGAAGTGTGGTGGGGCCTTTGTCCTGTTCTCCGCTTGCAGGACCTTTTCTATTTTTTGGTACACAGTCATTAAGTGAAAAAAATATTTTGAAAGCCGGAGGCTAGAATATAGAGCTTTTCAACACTGGCCTTGGAGGGTAATCATAGGTTTTGCTTACTGTTGCTTTTGGCCTAGTGCAGGGGTGGCCAACCTCCAGCACATGCCACAAGTGGCACAGACAGCCGCTATGTGGCATGAGCAAACCTGCGAGGGGATAGGCAGCACAATAGCATATAAGGGAGCAGAAAGCAGAATAGATCACACTGGAAGGGAATTGGAGTGACACTTGGTGGGGGTGGGGCTAATTTGTGGCATGCCTGCCAGGGTTATCATGTCAAATAAGTTTGTGAACTCTTTTTCTGGCAAGCTGCAAACGTTTACTGACAACCAAGCTGTTTTGTATGTTTTACAACCTTTGTGATGTGTGAGGGATAATAACTGTTCAGACTGTGCTATGGGGACCAGCTCTTCCCCCTTTCCAGACACTCCTGCTCTCTGCCTGCCCATTGCGTCCCCATGCTGCACCACCCCGCCAGCCCCCTAACTCTCCCCTCCCCTCCCCCTTAATGCACCCCTGCCCCCTGCAGTCCGCACCTTGCTGCCACCCCTCAGCTTCACCCCTTCCAGCCCTGCCACCCTTGTCCAGGGGTGCAACCCCACCGCTGCCTCTCCTCTGCCCCAGCCACTGCCTGGGGCAAGGGGAGGACTGAGCAGCTCTGACAGACAAGTGACAGCTGGGACAGGGAGTGGCAGCAGCACATGGCTGCGGCGGGAGGGAAAGGGAACCACAGAGCCTCCCTGGGCTACAAAGCCCTGGCATGGCCCCCTGCTCAGGCACGAGATGGTGCTGCCCTCAGCACTACTTGCATCCCAGCTTCATCCCAAGGGAAAACAGATCTTCAAATAAGTGGTGCGTGTGGTTTCTGGGCTTTTTACAGATGGCTTTTTTAATGGGTTTTACACGCAGCATTTTTTAAAGCGTCTTTTTGTTTTTTCATGGGCCGTCCATGCATTTCTGGCAACCCTGACACCTGCCCAAAAAGTCGGCCCCGCTAGCCTAGCCAAACTGCTTCAGCAAGAAGGACAGAGACGACCAGACCAGCCTGGTGTTTCCAGACACTCCTGGGGGAGGAGGAAGAGGGGCCTGAACTCCCTCGGGCAGAGGAAAGAAGTGAGAGCCCACCTCGCCGGGGAGTGAGTGTCCCCAGGAGGCGCGGGGGTAGTGCTTTGGGTGTGCTGTGAACGAGCAGCCACCCTCCCAGCACAGCTCCCCCCCCCGTGGCTGCTCAGCCACACCCCGCTTCCCGCACCGCAGCGCTGAGGGCTACTGCGGCCCCTACTCCCCTCCCCACCCCCACTTCTGCCCCAGCGCAGGGCGCCGCTGGCGGAAGGGCAGGTCGGAAACCCCGCGCCCTGACTGCTGCTGCGCATGCGCTCGCTCTGGAGGCAGGGCTGGGGGGGCGCAGATAAGCCGTTACTCCCGAACGTGCCCTGCTGCCTGGCAGCGGCCGCCCCGCAGCCCCGCCCCCAGCGCGGAAGGGGGAGGGGCGGCTGGATAGTCCCCTTGGCCCCGCCCTCGCTCAGCCCCGCCCTTGCCCGGTGGTGTCCTCCGTCCTTCTCACCCCAGGCTGGTGTGTAGGGGGTCAGTAATGCTCCCAGCCTAGGGGAGGGGTGTTGGTGCAGGGCCTGGGGAAAGGCGTAGCCACGTGGTGAGGTAGCAGTGGGCTGTGCTGATGCCTTGGGTCTGCTTTGCATAGGGTAGTTGGACCCCAGGGTGATACCCAGTGCCAAACCTGAAATTACCTCACGGCTTGGCCTCTGGGTTGGTTTGTGGCCCACGGCAAGCACATCAAAGGTGGCATTCGGGTGACTTTGGCAGCTCATCTTGTTTTCTTAATCCAAGTCTCCAAGAAAGCTGATCTAAAACAGGTGGGCGTCTCCTGAGAGGTGAAGAGGTCCAACAAGCAAGCCAAGAGGCTGCCGGTGGCCATGGAAAATCAGAGCCTGCTCAGTGGCATCTCCAGTCTGGAAGAGGGAGCGGGCATGGAGATGTTTAGTCAGCATGGGACGTTTGGCTCTGAATGCTTCAATGTAGGAAATGAAGCAGTGAATGCACCTCCCGAAGGTGGGTTTCACTCCGGGCAAGACACTCGCTTATGCACTGTGGCTGTGGAGGAAACTTTGCTGGATCACTTCAAGTATCCTCTCAACATTGAAAGTCAAAATGCAGTTCTGGAAGTCAAAATGGAGCCTGTCGGTGAGGAGGACCACGATAATGAAACCCTTGAAAAACAGCAGATGCTACAGGAGTTAAATTCTTCTGAAGAAGTCAAACATTTATATCCACCTCATCTGCAGTTGCAATCATACAACGTCCATTTTCTGTCTTCCTTGGCTATGCAACATAAAAATACAAATATCGTGTCGCTGAGCGCCTGCTCTCCAGAAGGAACAATGAATCAAAATGTCAGATTGATACCAGTAAGATTGAGCAAAATGGAGATTTTTATTCACCCGTGGGGTTTTTTGTAGATCTAAATAAGTGAGAATAAACACAGTTCCAAGTTGTAAAGGGACCATATGGTGCAATAAAGTTATTACTGCATAAATTCTGTATTAGATATAGTCTAGTATTAATTAGGTACAGCAATGGGTTGTAAATGGTTTAGCATTTGATTTATAGTGCTTTTTTTTCCTCCCCCTTTTTGTCCTTGTTAGGTCAGAGCATATACTTGAGAAGATGCCCCAGTAAAGACTTCCTGTTCTATAAATACAGCCCCTTTATATAATAACTATATACATTAATCATCCTTTTTTTGTGATTGTTCTGATTCAGGAGTTGGCTTTCAGTAGGTGAACACTTACTGGCATTTTTTAAATTGGATTCATTAGCAAGTTAAGAACTTAGTCTACAGCAGTAAACTGTTGCCCCCTCACCTTCCACCTGTGTTAATTCTTTAAGGGAAAAGCAGCCAGCTACATGTGTCTTCTATTCTTTGCAAAGTTTGATCAGCTTTGCCTGTTTTCTATTTTTAATACTACACTTTCTGTGCCAGATCAAGCACTACCTAAAAGCATTAGTTTAGTATAAGAAGTATCTCGGTTTTAGTCTTTTGTCTGAGCCCACCATTGGTTCTTACTATAGATATTTTATATTTAGAATATTTCCAGTATTGCTTGTTTTATGTCTGTATGGCTACAGAACAGCACCTGAAAAAATACCAGTGTTATACAAGTGTGCTGTTCTGCTTCTGGCTGCTCCCCTAAGATTTGTTCTAGGGAATCAAGCTAATAAGTAAGTAATGAGATGTAGTGATCAAAAATATCAGCTGCCATATTTTTGTAAGTGTTTC
>NW_005841925.1:921666-943522 GCF_000455745.1 Alligator sinensis
GTTGATATGCCTGGATACTAGCTCTGGGGTTTTTAGCACACCAGAAGAGGCTTGTTTTTTACAACTTTCTTCAAATTATCTTCAGCTAGTCAAGGTAGCTAAGATTGTGCTTTCATGTAGTTATTTGATCCACGTTAGTTTACACTTTGCTCTTTTACCCCTGCCTCTACAAAATGTTGATTCGCTGCAGCTTCTAATTACTCCGGTGAAGGAAGATTGCTGAGTTTGGGCCACTTAACATTCTTCCCTTCTTGAAAACCTTAATCTTTTTCTGTGCATTAATTAGAACCAATTTGATTATACTTCAGTGGGTGTTTTTAATGTACCTGACCTTAAAAGACTAGTCATTTTTCCATGTAATCCTTTTTGAGGGAACTAAATAGATTGATAAATATTCTTTTCCTAGATTTTATCCTTTTTTCTGTCTGCTTCTGCAATTCAGCAAGCACATGATAGCTCCTACCAACCTGTTCTTCAAGATCTATGATCATTTTTTTCAGGTTAGGTAATATTTAGGATCTTCTGTCTCCCTCCTGCTATGTTTAACATGGCTGTATCTGGCCTAATCTACAGTAGGATCTTGGTGGTTACTCCTTTAACTTCAGTGGGACATTTCAGTGAAAGGGACTTACAGCCTGTACAGAAGGACATAGGAGAGAAAATTCTATCCCAATGCAAAAGACATTTTTTGCAAAACTATCAGCTCTTCCCCAGTACCAGTTCAGTCTAAGGTACTTAAAATGTCATGATAATTACCTTCCCTGTTTTAGGTGACTTTCTGATTTCAGTATATAAATCCAACCAAAACGTCTCTTCCACTTCTGAAAGCTGATTACATATCTGTACTGTGCCTGGGGATATCACCCCCTAATAATCAAGGGCTCAATCCATTGCTCATTAAAGTCATCATAGACTCATAGAAAGTTGAGGGTTGGAAGGGACTTCAGGAGGTCATCTAATCCAACCCCCTGCTCAGAGCAGGACCATCCTCAACTAGATCATCCCAGCCAAAGCTTTGTCTAGCCAGGTTTTGAAAACCTCCAAAGATGGAGATTCTGCCACCTCTCTGGGTAACCTGTTCCAGTGCTTTATAACCCTCCTAGCGAGAAAATTCTTCCTAATATCTAATCTAAACTTCCCTTGCTGAAACTTGAGACCGTTGCTCCTTGTTCTGTCATCCTCCACCACTGAGAACAGTCTGGCTCCATCCTTTTTCAAACCCCTCTTCAGGTAGTTGAAGGCTGCTGCTAAGTCCCCTCTCAGTTGCTTCATCTCTAGACTAAATAATTCCTGTTTTTCCTCATAAATCATGCCCCAGCCCTCTCACGATTTGTCCACATCCTTTCTGTAGTGGGGGGCACAAAACTGAACACAGTACTTCAGATATGGCCTCACCAGTCCTTAATAGAGGGGAATAATCACTTCCCTTGACCTACTGTCAACACACCTTCCAATGCAGCCCAGTATGCCATTAGCCTTCTTGGCAACAAGGCACACTGCTGGCTCATATTCAGCATATTGTCCGCTGTAACCTCCAGGTCCTTTTCTGCAGAGCTGCTGCCCAGGCAGTCAGTCCCCAGCCGGCACAAGTGCATGGGATTGTTCTGTCCTAAGTGCAGGACTTCACGTTTATCCTTGTTGAACCTCATGAGATTCCTTTTGGCCCAATCCTCCAAGTTGTCAAGTTCACACTGAATCCTAGCCCTACTCTCCAGCGTATCTACTACTCCCCCCAGCTTGATGTCATCTGCAGACTTGCTGAGGTTGCACTCTGTGCCATCTTCCAGGTTGTTGATGAAGACATTGAACAAAACTGGCCCTAGCACTCCACTTGATGCCAGCTGCCAACTAGACATGGAGCCATTGCTTACTACCTTCTGATGCTCCAACCACCGTACAGTTCATTCATCCAGGCTAGATAGATCCAGCCCATACTTCCTTAGCTTGCCTGAGAGAATGTTGTGGGAGACCATATCAAAAGCCTTGCTAAAATCAAGGTACACCACATCCACCAGTCTCGCCACATTTACAAAGCCAGTCATCTCATCACGATGTCATAAATTATGATGTCATAAATTAATATTTTTCTTGTAAAAGCCTAAATGAGTCAAGTTACTAAGTTTAAAATATCATGTCTGTTACTAAATAGCTAATGGAATAATTGGGTAAAACACCCACTAATAATTCCCACATGACTAAACAGGATACATTTCCCTTTCCATTATCATTAAGTCTGTATTTATTATGCCTCATTCATTACAATATTTCGGTATGTGTGTAATTTTAACCTTATGAGTAGTTCTACTGAAGTAAGGGAATTGTTCATCTACAGTTATACAGCGCTCAAATCCCTTCCTGAACTGGGGCTTGTGTTAGGAAAAGGAAGCTGATTTCAAAGACAGGTTAGGAGAAAATTGTTTAGCATTCAATTTTCTAATCAGACTGTGAAATTCCAAAATAGTTAGGCTATGTTTTTTTTCAAATTTTTAGTTGTTTGTTTTAAGTTTGCAATTATAATTTTATTTAGTGTAAAATTCATAGATATCTAGGTGACCAAGAAAATAAAAGTAGTGTGTTCTGCTTTTTTCCCTAAGGTTTTTAGTCTCTACCAGTACTAGATAAACTGAAAGTTTTGTCCAGCTATATCTAGAACATAAAAATACCATATGCCCCCTTCATTTTCAAGATTAATGCTAATCAATTATTTGGATAGCTGAACCTTAAACTTTGAATTGAATAGAATTGAATTGAATGATGATTTTTAAAAAATAAAAGATAGCTAATTTTGTAAAAAAACAAAAACATTCCAGAAATGGTAGAAAGAAAGAAATGAAAGATTTTTCTTTTATCTAGATATTCAGACCACTACTACATGCTGGTGAGAATAACTGTATTTGTTGCGATCAATTTAAAGAAATGCTCAATAGTTCTGTACAGTCACAAGGCCTGCAAGGTTGCTTAGATGGTAAGTGTTCACAGACATTTACTCTGAATGTAATTTTTCATTCTGATTCCTCCCATCCATTGCTGATGGGATATTTGACTGAATCTATCTATGTGAAGCAGATTCTTTCTGGAAGTGATTTTACATAAGTGTGCCTTACTGCTCTGATTTCTGGTTTATTATTTTTCTCTAACTGAATTTTCTTTAGCAGTCATATAAATGTGATAGCAATGGAGACAGAAGTTTTCTGTTTGTCTGCACAATACTTAGAACAAGGGGTAGCAATGCGAGTTTCTTGAAAGTGTGTGGTGAATATGCTATAGCCTTAATTTAGAAGTTGTTCTAGCAAGAAAGCAATTAGTATCTGGCTTATTTTAGGGCTTAACCTCTGCTGACTTTTCCAGCAGTAGATATTGCTTGTTATTGGGGTTTTGGAATGTGAACAGTAATAATCATAAGCAACCATTGATCCTCTGGATCATGGTGCATGTGCAAGAGGTTTACAACCAGCACATTAAGACTTTTGATGTGTATGTCTAGGCAAGAGTATGGAGGAGTGGAGGCTGCCCAAAACCTGTCATCCCCCCTTTAGACCATTGAGATAGAATCTAAAGATCAGACCAAGTCCAGATGTTCAGTACCTCAATGGTTGCAGATTCTGCTGGAGAGCAACAGATAAGATTTGCTGCTGACTGCCTAATGCCTCAGGCTGCTGACAGAAGTGACTGTCAGAAATTGGACCTCTGAAGTAGTCTCCATTCATGCCCTAATAAAGCACTCTGCAGCCATGCTCTTAAAAGTGCCTGGTCATGCCACAATCTGAACCCTCATTACATGAGGGCTGAGATGAAGATGTTCCAAAGCAGAGTACCTTCATTAACTTGTGTCAGATCACGTTGGGAGCAGGGCTGGGATGCTGAAGCCCAGATCCCTTCTCCCCTCTGGAGCTCTCTTCAGAATGGGAGGGAGAGAAGAGAGGGGAGGGAGTTCTGTCTGGGGTTTGCCCAGCCTTTACTGGAGGGTGGGGTGAGTGAATTGGAGCCTCCCCAAGGTGGGGCAGCTGCAGTCCACCCACCATACCCTCCAGTGAAGGCTGGGCAAACCCCAGACTGAGCTCCCTCTGCTCCCTTCACCCCCTCCCATTCTGAAGACAGCATCAGAGCTGCAAGGAAGAGGGGCGGGGCTAGGGGAGAGTGACTATAGACATGCAGTCACTCCAAACTGGAGCTTGATCCTGCAACCTCCCAGACCCAACAGGGAATGTCTGTTGGGTCCAGAAGATCTCTGTAACTCATGGTACTTCTTGCAAAGAGTTACATGAGTTACAGCAGGGAGCGCACATCTGTCAGTGGGGGCATGTTTCTGTCAGGGTGATGCCCCTTAGCCTTTCTCCAGCCAAGGAGTACCCACAAGGGATTGGGGCCTAGGGTTTTGAGGCACCCTATATTCACCTTATTCTGGAGGCTGCAACATAGTGGTATTTTATAGGAACTACTCTGCCACGAGTAGCCCCATCACATTGCGACCAGGCCCTCCAGTCCAGAGGTTTCCAACCACTGGACTGTGGCCCGGTACTGTGCCACAAAGGGTTGGCTGCCGGGTCGTGGCACGAGCTCTTGAAATTGGACCGCTGCTCCCTGCCCACCCTCAGCTGTGGACTCCTGCCTGCCTGCCCTGGCTCAGACCTCAGCTGTCCACCCAGGTGAGTGGCTTCTGTCACCGGCAGTCAAATACAGGGTTAAAGCTGGGCATCAGGGCAGGCCCGGGAAGGAAGCAGCCAGCTCCATGTGCCCCATCCTGCTTCTGCTGCCATGGCCATGCCTGGCAAGGTGCTACCCGTGCAACAGGTACCCCGTGGGGCCTGCGCCAGGCCAAGCAAGACCCTCCCAGCCCCACCCACAGCTGGGAGTCGGGGGATGTGGGCAGGGAAATGCCCAGGGCAGAGGGTGGGTAGGTGGCTCTGCTGCTTGCTCCTAGGGAAAGCAGTGGAGCCCCTTCTTCCCAGGCAGCCCCAGCTGGGTCCTCCCGGGCCACTGCCTGTGCAGTCTCTTCCACTGCAGGGTCCCCTGGTGCCCGCAGCTGCAGTGCCCCAACTCAACTGGAGCTGTGCCTTTACTTGCAGGGCAACTCCTCACGATCCCTCCCCCTCCCCCCCCCAAGTAACAATTTAATTTAAATATGTAAATTCGATTGGGTATAGAAACAATCTGCCAAAATTATTTGAGTGAGTTTGCCAGTCCACGATGTAAAAAACACTGGGAACCACTTCTCCAGTTGGATGCAGTTTACAGTCATACCCAGGACTATAGTGTGTAAGAACAGGAAAGTAGTACATTGGAAACAATGCTGCAGTGACAAACTCACTTAACCTAATCAACTAAACAGCTATTAAATGGTAATGTTTTTTAGTTGTTACTCACCAGGCCCAGGGCTGGATCATGTGCTGAAAGGTAAAAGGTGTGGCATACCATCACCAGTCCTCTGAAACGTTCTCCTACTGTTCTGATTTCTGGTTCTGTATTATCTTTGTGAGTTTTTGTTTTGCCTTATTATATATGGCAATTATAAAAGATATATAGGATGTATACATAAAATATATACATACACATGCATTTTTCCATATTATAAAGGCGAATATGTGTGTATGTGTTAAAGAAGATGTACTTTTTTCCTTTATAATGTGGAAAAAATTGTAAGGATTTTTTTTTTTAATTTCTAGTAGGTATCACTTTTTTCTGTCCCCGCATATTTCTTTTTTTCTCTGAGTTCATATCCATTAAGGAGCATAAGAGGTTTGGTACATTATTTGGCAGAAGAATTATACTTGCTTATTAGTTGTCTTGAAACGTTAGATGGAGAGGTCAGTTTGAGGATAGTTCTCAGCTCCTTTGAAAAGATACTAATCAGGATCAAGGAGAACATGAGGGGAGATTTTTATGTTCCATAAATCCAGTAATAGCCCATTTGAGAGGGGAAGGATGTGAACAAAAGAGGCCTTCCCTACTTACAGCCTTGCAAAGGCACCACTTACAGTAGTGCTGTGCATAGGGTCCCTTGCTTAATAACCACATTTCCTTGCTTAATAATGATTCCAAAGACAGCAAAGAGGGGGAAAGGATGTGTGGTTGGATACACAGACCTGAGCAGACACAGTGGGACCATCTACACGTGCTATTAATGCACCTGAATAAACACCAGCACAGTTTGTGCCAGAGTTTATTGGTACCAGGTACAGCATTTACACGTGTGCTCGGACTGCAGCCTCTTGAGCTGGGGCAGCACAGCCCTGCTGGCAGTGGCCTGGGAGGTCAGCCTGCCAAACCACAGCTGCTCCACCCTTGATCAGTGTACAGCGGAGGGCCTGGCTGAGGCCCAAGGGTGCTCCCATGCAGGGCTAGGCGGCAGGTAGCCCCCTGCGCTGTAGCACCCTCATGCCCCAGCCAGCCACAGTCACTGTCTACACTTGTAATTTGATGCACTAAACTTGGCTGTAGGATAGTACTTGAGTTGGGCAGTACTATCCTATGGTGGAGTTAATTTGTTTACTGTGGCCTAATAGTGCTGCACATATAGATGCTGATGCTGTACTGTGGAGCTAATTAGTCAACTCCACAGTAAAGCGCACATGTAGATGTCTCCAGTGAGAATCATACTGCACCTTCCTAAGCTGTGGTGTAATGGATCCAGTCCCCATGCATGTTCTGGAAGGATTTACCTCTTGATGCTCCCTTGTGAGAGTGTGAGATAGTTCGTAAGTTATCATCTGATGGGAATGTAGAATCCTTCCAGTGACAAGCTGCACATTTATCAGCCCCTGCTAACATAATATCACTGAAAATTATATGAATTTTCCTGGTTGGACAGCAGCCTTTAGAAAAGGACCAAGTAGGTTCAGTATTACACTCTCTTCCCCCAGCATTCATGAAAGGTGATCTTTTTAAAGACAAATATTCAGCATTTCAGATGAAACTTTCAAAGTTCTTGTATCAGTTTTTGTCAGTGCTCCATATAATACTGTAATAACATTCACATGTTTTTCTTCTAACCGATAATATAAAAGACCCTGTAACTTATAGCATTATTCTTATTCTTTGGTTTAAAATAAAAACCTTTATTTTGTATAACAGAACCTTCCAATGGACCTCAGACCTCAGATGAGTTTGTAAGTATGAACAGTACCAGTTTTTCACTGGTACTTTCCTGGAAGATTTAAAGGGAAAATATTGGAAGTTGAAGATGGGAGATATGTTTGCCATAAAAGGATAATAAAGTTCTTTCGGTTACAATCTTATATACTCCATAGACATAAAAGGCAGGGTGAGGACTTAAAGAGAACATTAAATATAAATTTGGCCTTAAGGTACACTCCTAATGGAGCCTTGCTATGGAACCAGAATGCTGATGGGATCTGTCAGATTTCTAAACGTGCTGCCAGGAATGGATTGGGGAGGCGGGGGGAATCAGCTTTTAAAAACAGACTTAACTGACATATTAATAAAAAACCAGGTAACAATCTGTCCCTGGTTTGGGATTAACCAGCATTTAAATTATTGCAGACAGAAGCAAGATAAAGAAAAAACACCAGAGTGGCAACAGTTTCTGTGGGGTGGAATGGGAACAGGATTAAAGACTTTGTCCTCTTCAAACTCCTTGCTCCTAAAATCTTATTTAGAGGCTCATCCAAAATCCACTGCAATCTCTGGAAAGGTTCTGGTTGACTTACGTGGGCTTTTTTGTCTACCTAAGTAAAAAGGTCTGATTTCAAAAAGTACTAAGCACCTAGCAGCTCTTGAAGGGAATAGGGCTAGTCCTATATATTTATTGTCTTTATTAAAGGAGTTGCTAAGTGCCAAACAAAATAGGTCTTTGTTCGGCTAAGCACTGAGTAGTTAAATGTCCCTTCCCCCAAAAGTTTACAATCTGAATAGACCAAACATATAGGATGGGAAAGGAATATAAAACAAACACATTAAACAATGTAATGATAGGAACTATCATGTTAGTACCATGATTTTGGGGGAGGGAGAGGGTAGATGGGTTTAGTCAATAAGGGAAAGGTAAAGGAAAAGAAGGGGTTTAGGAGACAGGGCAAGGAGCAGAAGGTCAGAGGTATAGGCAGAGAAGGAAAGTAGTGGTGGGGCTGTGAGGGACAGGGAGAATTGGAACAGGTAGTCCAGTCAAAACTATCCTTGCTTTGGACATCCGGGGCTCTTGCTTTAGCTGTTGCTTTTCTTGGTTAGCTGGAGTCTGGCTGACTCATCTCAACAGTCTTCCCCCAATGGTATATTGTGTTGAAAGGGAAACCACCACTTCAGTACTAATGCTTACTGGGTTTGTGTGGGAGCCTCATTCTTAGTGGTTGGTCCCTGGGGGTGATGAATGGAGAAGAGGCCCCAGGTGAGTTTCATTTTGCCCACAGTGCAACAGCCCCTGTTGTAGCTGCCTCTGTTCATACAGGATACTCTGGCTAACTCTGTCAGTTATCCCTACACATTGGTAATCCTTAGATTCATAGATTCATAGATGGTAGGGTCGGAAGGGACCTCAATAGATCATCGAGTCCGACCCCCTGCATAGGCAGGGAAGTGTGCTGGGTTTAGATGACCCCAGCCAGATGCCTATCTAACCTCCTCTTGAAGACGACTGATCTGGGGCCAGTCAGCACAGGAGGCTCTTTATAAGATGCTTAGCCTCTGAGCTTGTATCATGTTACTTCTGAACAGAAGATAAGAGTTAAGGATGGGGGTACAACTTTAAAAACAGAATCTCCTCCTTGTGGAGTACTTTCTCTTGCAAGCTTAATATTATCATAGGATATTTTAAAGTGTAGTTCCTTACATTTCGAGCCAAAGAAAAAGAAAATCCACACTGGAGAAATTTCTGCTTGTCGTCACCTGAACACTGTAAGGGACAATTTATATAAGGCTTCTCTTGAGTGTTTTAATGTCTGCAACATAAAGTGACAGGATTTATCAGCTTATTCAGTGGATACTGTAGCCCCTTCATAGACTAACCAGACCAATTTGTTATGGTGGATAGTTTTGCTTGTGAGTATAGGTGAGGTAATCCCCTTTGGAAGAAGAATATCACCATGATTGAGTTGCTTAATACTGTGGCAAACACAATCATCTTTGGGAAAGCTGTTTATATTGAAAGGCCTTAGGCCTAAAGTCAGTACTAAGTTCTAACTTAGATTAATCCCTTTGATCCATAGAGATCAAGCTGTATATTTTATGACTAATATATATGTCTTGTCTAACTTGCTAATGTTGTCTCGCAATATTCCCAAGGCAATGTAGAAATGGGGATGATATTTGGCAACCTGAGAAGGAGGAATGCCTTTAACTTTAATGTTTATCTTTGTGTAGCAACCATTGTTATTCTTCAGAAACATTTTCACTTAAAATTAGCTGAAAATCATTCATCCTGAGAAATGAGAGCTAAGCTAGCTATTCTCAAAATTAGTTTTGAATAAATCTTTCCTTTAAAATGCATTATTTTGGCAGCTGTACTTTATCATCTCCTATCCTACTTGCATGGCAATTTAAAGTATTATTTGAAGTATTCCTTTTAAGATTTAAAACTCTTTATTTTTGTAGGCTGAATTAAGAGAGGCAGTAATTAGTATTACACCAAATAACCAAGAAGAAGTAGCTTTACAGATTTCAGATGCAGGAGAAACCAGCTGCAAGTTACTTGCTTCAGAAAATGTAATGGAGGAACTTGGCTGTTTACAAAGAGAAGATTCCAGCCCAGTGGTAATTATTGCTTGAGACCAACAGCAATAATGTTGAAGGACATGATATTATTTATTTTTACTATAGTTATACTAAGATGTCCCAATCAGAACTCAATAATGCTAGATGCGGTGCAGTCAAATAAGGAGAAGTTCACAGTCCCGGCTCTAAAAGCTCACAAGCTAAATTATGTTTAAAGATAGCTATATTTTACTTTTAATTTTTTATCATTTACTAAATAATGTTAAGTTAGAAACAAATACAAACACTGAAGATACTCTTGCTGTATAGTTAGAGTTGAATGAACCAAAAGAAACAGCAACAATTGCAGTGCCATATTTCCAGCAGAGGGTCAAATCCTAAATCCAGTATGCTACATAAGTAACTGGAATGCATCCTGTTTTCACAGTGGGAGAGTCTAGAAACTTAGGATGAATCTGATATCTTTTATTAAACTAACTTAAATAGTTGGGGGAAAAATGTTAGCAAGCTTTTGGATTTACAAATCCTTCATCAGGCTGAGGAAGTCTCTGTTGTTGGTGTGTGGTCTTCCAGGATGGAATGAATAGTAAAGAAGCCAGAGGCTGGGCTGGTATGCATGAAAGACAGGCAGTCAGTGAAGATGTAGATTGAGGAGTCAATGGGTGAGAGACAGGCTGGGGGGTGGAATGAAGGTAGCAGTTAAATAGTGGTGAGGTACCTGGGGAGTCAGATGTCAGGCAGGTTATAGTGTGTCATAAATCCAGTGTCTATATTTAGTCTATGATATTTTGTATCCAGGAGGTTGATGAAGTGGAGTTCATAGGCTCGTCTCTGAGAAGTGTTTTGTAAGTTTCCTTTGAGGATTAGAACAGAGGATTGGAGAGAAAGTGGTTTTCTTGTGAGAAATGTGCCCCCACAGGTAGTTGGGTATTCTTGTCTTTGATAGATTTCCGGTGTGCATTCATTCTGGTGCGCACTTGTTGTTTGGTCTCTCCTACGTATTTTCCATCAAGGCATTTGGTGTATTGGATTAGATATACAGCAAAAGCTGCGTTAACTGGCACTTTATTAGCCAGAAAACTCTATTAACCAGCATCCAAGGGATGCAGCAAATGCGAAACTGGAAGTACCACTTCTGGGGGACTTCCCATTTTGCCGCCGTGAGCCGAGTTTTTCTTTGCCGCTTCTTCAGCCCACAGCCCAGGGTAAAGCAGCCTGCACAGGGCAAAGCAGCCTGCGTGGGGGGCCCCCTCCCCGTCCTTCAGCACACTGATGCTGGGGAGTGCACCAGAGGGTGCACATTTGATTAACCGGCATCCCCCATTCCCAGGGGGTGCCAGAAAACATCTTTTACTGTATTACATTTCTGGAGGTGCAGCTGTGAGATGCAGGGATGCTGATGGCTCTGTTGCAGGATGTAGTAATTGTGGGGGTGGTGGAGATGTGTTGGTAGGTTTTGCCTTTCTTGTCATGCCATGGTCTGGATCCATTCGGTATGTTCTGGGCCTGAGGAAGTTTGTTTTTGGTGATGAGGTTAGCAAGGTTCAGTGCTTGTTTGAAGGCTAAGATGGGTGGTTCTGGGAAGATCTCTTTAAGAGTAGGGTCTCTTTCTAGTATGGGTTGCAATTATTTGAGGCTTTTCCATATGGGTTCGAGGGAGGGATGATATGTCATAAGCAGCGGTGTGCAATTTGGGGGGCGGTTCTTCTGTACTGAAGCAATTCTTCATGTGTATCTGGGTGGCTCTTTCAAACATGCAATCTATCTCTCTGGAGGAGTGTCCTTGTTGGGTGAAAGCCTTTTAAAGATTGGTGAAGTGGCAATCCTGGGTGTTCTCCTCAGTGTAAATTTGTTGGTATCTGAGGGCTTGGCTGTATATCACAGCTTTCTTGGTGTGTTTAGGGTGATTGCTGGTTCCGTGCAGATATGTATGTTGGTCTGTGGGTTTCTTGTATATGGTGGTCTGTATCTTACCATTCTGGATACTGATCATCGTGTCTGAAAAGGAGATGTTGGTGCTGGAGTATTCAAGAGACAGTTGAATGGAGGGCTGATTATTGTTGAATTTCTGATGGAACTCAATCAGAGATTGCAGGTTTTCCGTCCAAATGATGAAGATATCATTGATATATCTTAAGTATAGCAAGGATTTGATGGTGCAGTCCTTGAGGAATTCTTCTTCCAGGTGGCTCATAAAAAGTTTGGCATACTGTGAGGCCATTTGGTCTAATAAAAGATATCAGATTCACTCAAAGAACCTTGTCTGCCTATGTCCTTAGACTAACATGGCTACAACCTACACCCCTAGAAACTTAGGAATACTTTCTACATGTGAGGAGGAGCAACAGCATAGCTGCTCAATAACTGTTTTTAAAAATAAACTGAAAATGAGGGAAGTAAAGCAAACAGTCTAACATGTAATAATCCAGGTATCTTTGAGAAATTAGGCATTCTGTGATCAGGCAGGTTTTATAAGATGGAATGTTACTCATATGGAAACCTTTATATCTGGACGCTTAGAAATACTGTCCCTTAGAGCAGTGGTGCTCAACCTTTTTGGATGGTGGGCCAAATAGGCTAGTAGTTCCAATCTGGCCCCTGGGGCGGGCATGCTGGGGCCCCATCCAGCTCTGCAGAGGGCACAGGGAACAGCCTGGCCCTGATCCAGCTGTACAGTAGAAGGGGGCTTAGTCTGGCCCCAACCTGGCCCCACAGTGCAGGGAGAGGGTATGATCTGGCTTCTATCCAACCCTGCAGGGGGAAGAGGGCATGGCCCAGCCTTACAGAGAGAAGGGGGTGTGGCCTGCTCTAACCCAGTCATGCAGAGGGAACGGGGCATTGCCCAGCTCCAATCTGGCCTTGTGGGTCCATCCCCAGTGCGGAGCTTGGGAATTTGGCAGCAGGGAAGGGTGGCAGTATTAAGTGCCACTGCTCCCCTACCACCAACCTTCCTGACCTGTGAGGAGCCCCATGGGCTGGATACCATGGTTCAACAGCTGCATTTGGCTTGCCAACCAGATGTTGAGCACCCTTACCTTTAGAGGAAAGTTAATCAATAGTTATATATTTCAGGTGGTCTGCCAAGTGAAAGGAAGTACTCAGATACTTTGTATAAACAGTTCTGGCACAAGGGACCTAAAAACAGTTCATCTGGCTCCCCACTATCAAGACCAACATAATTATCTTCAGTCAGGTACAAAGAAAATTAAATTTATCTCTGACACGTCAGATATTGTATCACACACTATTAGTGTGCATTTACATAAGATTGTGTTTCTCAGCAATAGTGCTGAAATGAGCCAAAACTAATGTAGCTACCAACAATTATACTTTTTTACTAGGGGTATATATCAGTTGGCAATTGGATCGGCACCTATAAAAGGAAAAATGACATTATCAGCCATGTGCCAGGAGCACCCTGGCAAGCATAGTCCAGTCCCTGCACTCCACCACTGTTAACAAATAAAAACCTAGGATTCCGGACTAGCCCAGGGATTGACATGACACCTCATTTGATGAGTGACAGAAAGGTTTTATTTACTACAAGCATTTAAAATCAAGTCAAGTGAGCCCAAACCAAATCAAAGTCCAGTAATTAGCTATACGGTGATGATTTCTCACCAAACAGGCGACAAAGAGGCGGTCTGTTTCTCTTCAACTTCTTGAGTAAGTCGGGTGCATCAGGAACTGGTGTCAGAGAGATTTCTCACCCTTGAAGCGTGCATTGTTTGCTGTTTTACTGCCTTTTTATACCCTTAATTTAGCATCTTCATAGCATTCTTTTAGTTGTGTAAATCAAGAGACAGTTCCAAGTAGTAGTTGACAGGAAAAACCTGCTCATTACTGGTTATCAGAAATTTCTAATTTGAATGAGTTACCTTCTTCAGTAACGAGGTTATCCAGTTTGGAACATATCAAGAAACTGATTAACAGCCAGGAAAAACATACTAAGTCAGGAGGAGACATCTATTACATATGGAGAATGTCTCTTCCTGCACATAAACATGAGTTAGTCGCAAAAGAAATATTTACCATACTAATTAATCAAGGATAGACGTTTCATACAGTTACACACCAGACAACTAAGAGTCTGCCTGAAATCATCCTGAATATAGGAAGACAAGCTGGAAGAGATACTTCATTATTCCTTCTCAGATGGCCTAGCCACGAACTTGCATCCACTTGCAATATGCAGTTAGCATTATTATTCTGTATTTTACCTTTTGTAAGTAGGCCCAAGCTTAGCATGAGTTTCAGAGTCATCCATCACCACTGGCCCAAGCCCACAGCAGGCTATAGGTCCCACAGAGCAGCAGGATTGAGAGGGGATGCTGGGGAATGGTCACAGGGCACTGAACTCAGCAACAAAGGGACCATTACTGGTTCCTACTGCTGCTGCCATGGCAACACTGCGCCCACAGCAGGGACCTGAGCACTAGGGCTGCCACGGAGACATTAGGCTGTGCATGGGTGAGGTAAGGCGCCACGTAAGAGACAGTCTTCTCTGCCAGGCACTAGGTGCCTTTGCAAAAGTGGCTTCTCCCTGGTGGCTGCAGGAGCTCAGCTGTGTGGGGCCTGCCAGCACTGAGGCAGTGGCGTGCTCTGGGCTTCCAAATGCTCCTGTCACCACTGTCCTCACAAGGGTCTGCCCCACCTGCCCAGGGATGTCAGGGAGCAGAGCTGCAGGTAGGGACTGTTGGCTAGGGGGTGACATGTGGGAATAAGGTGGTCACTGCCTTCCTCATCAAGGGCCAGAGCAGGCAGGAGGCATGTGCATGTGTAAATGCAAAACAAACAAAAAAGGTTTATTTATATCAGTAGTTTAAAATGCCTTGCACTATTACTAAATGTCAGTTATTGGATCAGCATTGGCCAATATGGTTGGTTAATTATCGGCAATCAGTATCAGCCAAGAAAATCTCAGGCACTTGTATTTTGTATTATTTTATTGTGCCAACAGAAGTGGTAAATGGTTTATTAAACACCAAAGAAGAGTACAATAAATGTGTTGAATTAAGTGAATGCTTTATAGCCTTTTAATATGCTGACTTCTTTCCATAAGAAACAGGGTTGCTCTAAGCCAGTGATTCTCGACCAGGCTGCTGAAGCACCCTGGGATGCCATGGGATGCTATACAATGTCAGCCATGCTAGGTATGCAAATATGACTCACAAGATATCCCCAAATGGGCGTGTCCCGATGAGCACACATATGCAGTTTATGGAGCCTCAATGCAGTTTGAGACACTGCAAAGCACACATGGCGCACATGTTCCCATTCACCATGCTGCTAATTTGCAGCACAGTGCAGGTTTTTGACACCAGGAGATCCTGGTGTAAAAAAAATCCCAATGCTGAAAAAAGTGGTGTGGTGCATGTGGCAGCAGCGTGCACTGCCAGAAAGGGAGCCTGGCTAGCCAGAGCCATGTTCTGGCTGCTGCCCAGGCTCCGAGCAGCCAGCTCAGCACCAGTGCTGCCCCGGGAGGCCCCTAAGACCATAGGTAAGGCTGCTGGGGGTAGTACAAGTGCTGGCCATAGGCTGAGAGAGAAAAAAATACTTGGGGGGTTGAGCCCCCCCCAAATGGGGGGCAGGTTGGAGCCAGGAGCAGGTTATCCAGGGGGTGCCCAGTGCAGGGAGTGGGTGGTGGCTCCCACTGCTGTGCACACCCTGGGAGGCATGTGCCCCCGGATCTGTGCGGCCCCCCAGATGAGCTGCATCCTGCCCCACCCTGCCCTGCCCTGGCTGGGCAGCGCTAACACCAGTCCCACTCCCACTCCCTCCTCACCCCTGCCGCAGCCACCAGAAGCCCACGGCCAGGCTGCCTTGTGGCCCTACTGTTACCCTGCATTTGTGGGAGCTAAGCCCCGTTAGCCTCCCTCTTCCGCTGCCTATGGTGCTGGCCCTAGTCTCCCCTACTCCACCTGGGTCACTTTGCCATGCACTAGAGTGCGTGTGCAGGGGTATGCCCAGAGACAAATAGCAGTGGTACAGATATGTGCCACTGCTATTTGTCCCACACAAAAAGCATAACCTTGTATGTGCCCATTTGTCTGTACGTGCCCAATGATTTCAAATAAAAATCCACAGTGTTAAAAAAATTGACCTGTTGTAATCTGAGTTTTTTGCAACACAATTATTTTTGCATACTCCAAAAAAATGAGGGAAAGTGAAGAGCTGGCATTTTCTGAGGAGTACTTTGAGTCAAACGAGGGGTGTCTTATGCTTAAAACCTTAAGAACCACTGCTCTAAGTTGTACATACCCTACATCCATTTGCATTTACCCTAGCTCACCACTAAATGTCACTCTTTCTTCAAAAATCAAAAGCAGCTGGAAAGGCAGGTTGTAGTTTAGCTCCAGGGTTCCAAAACTCTGGAATCTCTATCAGTGGCGTTAAATGAGCTTGATGTTGCATTACTTTGCTGCACAGCAATTTTCTTGAGGAAAATGGTATCCAAGCCAATAAACTTTGAGAGCCACTAGCTTAGGTATTAAAGTTTTCCATGGTAAGGTACATGTTCATATATAGCAGCAATGCACTATAAACGTGTAGTTTAATTGTAACATTTTAAGTATTTCTTTCTTCCAGTTGCATAGCTTTCTAAGTTTCTTACCATTAAAATTACCACATATTAAAAATCCACTTTTGACTGCCTTCACAATGTCCGCAAAGAAGAATATGTTGGTGTGGGAGTGTTTCCAGAGCTGCTGCCTATTTTTAGCTCCCATCTGGCCAGATCATGTTTAGTTTTGCTTCTTTTCATAGCTTGCAACAGTGGGTAACAGCAGGGCCCAGATCCAAAAAAACCCAAAATTAAATCCAGAAAAGTCCCTTGTGGTAAGCCGCGAAAGTTGCCAAGGGCTTTCTTTTGAGCTTCCATCCAATGTCCAGCATCTTAAAGAATTTAGCAAATTAATTTGATGTGGCAAGATTCATCTTGTCAATTCCATAGAGCCTGTTTTATTTTTCATACTGTCTAATATGAATTTAATATAATAGTTTTACTCCTGCACTCAACGTAAAGCCTGTGGTTAAGTGCATTGTTGGATCGGGAGCTATGTAGAGAAACTCACTCTATGTTTTTAATTTCCTCCATGCTTTCCTTGTTTTTTCCTAGGCTAATTGTTTTCTAAAATGAGTTGGATATATTTTACCTAATAAATTCTCTGCTTATGTAGGAACCTAAGGCACTGGTGATGCCATTGTTCTCTCCTGCTCTCTTTCTGTGGCACATTATAGTTTGTGACCTCATTAGTTTTGTGTACTAAAGATCCTAGTTTGTTAGTGAGGGCACTGACAGATGTGCAACTCCCTGATATAACTCACAGTGCTTCACAGAATGTTCCATGCGTTACACTGACTCTCCCAACCCAACAGACGTTCGCTGTTGGGTCAGGAGGGTAGAGGATCAAGCTCCGCATTGGAGCCAATCCAGCCAAAGAGATATGTGTCCGCAGTTTCTCTCCCCTAGCCCTGCAGCCTCCCCTGCATCTCAGCTCTGGTGCTGCCTGCACAGTGTGTGTGGGGGGTGGGGAGAAAGGAGCTTGGGCTGAGGCTTGCCCAGGCTGTGCTGGAGTTGGGGTGGGTGGATTGTAGCCCCCCTGATGTGGGGGAGGCTCTACTCCACCCCCACCCCCCAGCTCTACTTTGGAGCACCTTCATCTGAACCCTCAAATAATGAGGGTTAATTTGTTGCAGTTGGGGACTTTAAAAGTGCTCTGCAGCTGTGCACTTCTGTCAGGGCATGGCTGTAGAACACTTTCAAGGGGCTGATCGTGTGACAAATATAACTTCTGTCTGCACCTTCAGTGTTAGAGGAAGCTTTATGGCTTGTGGTATGTGGGAGGGGCTGAAGCACATGTCCTACTGCACATTTCTGTATTTAATGTCTGTTTTGTGGTTGTCTGTGATTGCAGACGCTGTATTCAATTACCCTTGCCAGTCCAATATTCTTATGTTTCTTCTTTGATTCTAGGTGGTCTTTCCTGACTTTGAAAAGTTATGAAATAAGAACTCGAAGTAAATGCAATTAAGATTTTTCTCAGTTAAATTATTTATAAAGCAATATTACTGCTTTTAAATTTGCATTTCGATATATTTAGTGTTAAAGAAAAAATACTTCTTTACTCAAATTATTTGTTGACAAATTACTGATGGCTTTTCATGGCTATGTGTAGTTGTTTAGCAATTCCAAAATGTACTCTTTTGCTAATATTTAAAGAAGAGTGCTGGGGAGAGTTCACAGATTTTCATTCGCTATATTTAATGTGTGGGAAGCATAAATTTGTTTTCCAAGCTGATCTAGAACAAAGAGATGGAAATGAAATATAAAAACACTCAGGAAAGGTGTGCTTATTAAATAAAAGAGGGTCTTAAAGATGTTAAACAACCCACCTGTTTTCACAGAGTTAGGCCCACTTCCTAAAACAGGGGTGACCAAGATACAGCCCACGACCCAAATCTAGTGGGAGAACTGTGTCATACAGCCTCTGCGGGTCTGGAAATTTGGTGGCAGGGATGAGCAGCAGCAGTGCTAATTGTCATGGCTTCAGGAGCTATGGCAATTAATGATGCCCCAGTTCCCCCACTGCCAAATTTCCAGATCTTTGGGAAGTCTTGTGGGCTGAATTGGGCCATCAGACTGGCCCTGTATGCCAGATCAGGTCTGTGGGCCAGCTGCATAACACTCATCTGGTTCTCAGGGACAAGTGACTTGGGTATCACTGTCTTACAATATTTACATAGGTGTCTAACTTGCCTCCTTGTAAGCAATCCTATTAACTTAAAATGAACATATTCCTTACAGATACAAGTAACCCTATGATGACTCTACTGGGACAGTTTTTGTCAGTTCCAGGCAAACTGGATCTCAGTGAACAACAGGTAAAAGAACGTCCTGTAAAGAGCCTATTAATCAGGACCTGGTGTGCACATGTTATTTCAGTAAGGTTGCCTAGGTCTCCATCCAGTTTTCAGTAATCTCATGTAGGTATGGGTCTGTGATTCCTGCATAATTTTTTAGAGGAATGAAAGTGAAACCAATGTTAAGATCATAATATTTATAAAGAACAGAATTATTGTAGTGCAGTAAAAGCTGTGTTAACTGGCATTTTACTAACCAGAATACTCTATTAATTGGAATTTCCAATATTCCCCTATACAAATCCTCACTTTAGCAACCAGAATCTTTGCCAAGTCTATCCAGCATGCACATACACATCAAGTATATTCACTACAAGTATGGCACTGTCTTCCGTATAACTCTCAGATAACCAGAATTTTTAGATAACCAGCACCTCCATTACCCCACTCATGCCAGATGACAAAGCTTTTACTATATCAAGTTCTTGAATTTGTTATTCTTCTATGTCTTGTTATGAATGGAAACAACTTTAGAGATCAAGTTTTGTTTATAAAGGAAATCAAAACTGATTTTTTTCCTTGGAAATGAGCAAAATCTTTATCCCAGAGCTTTAAAGATAAAGCATTAGATAGGCAGAGCAGTCAGAAAATGTGTAGGTGCCAACCTATGCCAGGCATCCATCACTCAAATTCCCATTCAAATCAATGAGGGTTGAAGGTATACAGAAACTCAAGGGATTGAGCTGTTGTAGGAACAAATTGTCAGCATATACAAAATATAAAATAGTTTTGAAGTTAAAACTCCTTTTTGTTCAGTTTGTTTAAAATATTAGTCCCTGAAGTATAGAAAGCATAACCCAATGTAGGTGCATAGTATTAATTGTTTCTGCCATTGTTGGCAAGCATCCTGCACTCCAGGAGGATTTACTTTTCCTTTCTCTACCCTCATTAAGGACTTAAAAGTGGAGGGTTGCTAAATCTTTATAAATGTTTAATTTGTTATTCCTGTTGGCTATTCAGTACTGCTGGCTGAGCAGGCTGTTAGTTAAAGGAAAAATAAGAGAATTAGATGGCTCAAGGGACTGATAAAGTGGTAGAGCGCCATTGATTTCTAGTTTGTCCATTCAAATAGAATTTAGGTTAGTAGTGACAGAAAATTATTATTTGATGACTTGCATTTCGTGTGGAATGGATTTATGGTTTCAGTGTAGATCACAATGGCCAAATATC
The DNA here is from genome assembly GCF_000455745.1 of Alligator sinensis. Classification (NCBI taxonomy): domain Eukaryota; kingdom Metazoa; phylum Chordata; order Crocodylia; family Alligatoridae; genus Alligator; species Alligator sinensis. Next base: position 941,422 of record NW_005841925.1, read on the forward strand.
TAAAATGCTGAATAAAATATGAAACCTGAATTTATTCTTCTATCCTTAAAAGTTATGTTTGCAGATCAGAGCTATGGCATCCTAGCCTTGCAATCTAAAGATGCTTTCAGTGATGCTTTTCTTCTCTAAATTCCAGTTGATCTTCTTCTTCCCTAGATTTCTAATGCTGCTTTCATGCATGGATTTAAGAATTTGAAAAGGGGTACAGATGGTGTGGTGCATCATCACATATAACACAATATGTTTTTCTCCGGTTAAAACAAAACTAGAAGCTTTACTAACATGCTAAGGGCCTAGGGCTGTTATTCAATTTAAGATCAAAACAAAAAAAAGATACAACTTCATTGGACTGTGTATTAATTTGCTTTGTAACATAATGAGTGTGTCTACATGAGACATTTATTGCGGAGCTGACTAATTAGCTCCGCAGTAAAGTGTCAGCGTCTACACATGTGGTGCTATTAGGCTGCAATAAACTAGTAAGCGCTGCTGTAGGATAGTACTGCCCAATGTAAGTACTCTTACAGCAGTCTTATTTATTGCTGTGCAATGCCCATGTAGACATTGATGGGGCTGGCTGGGGCATGAGGGGCTAGCCCCAGCTATCCCCGCACTGTAACACCCTCGTGCCCCAACCAGCCCCTCCATAGTACATTCAGCTGGGTTGGATCAGCCACAGGCTGGGAAGCTGACTCCTGGGCCCCCTGCCAATCAAGTCTGTTCCACCCCAGCTCAACATGCCACGGTCCCAGGCACACATGCAAACACCACGCCCAGGGGCAATAACCTCCAGTGCAAACTGTACTTGAGTTTATTCAGCCACCCTAATTGCACATGTAAATATTGCACATTCCCTTTATGTATAAAAAGTTGCTACAAACTAGACCAAACATAATCAAAATATGTTTTGTTAGTCCTGTAGTCATTTGAATTAAGTGTACCTCTCTTATGCAAATTTATAAAACAAAAATCTAGCATTCCTAAGTGTCTTGATTGTGTATCCAACACTTTACTGACTGCTATTTCTACATCTGATTTAATGTTCACCTGAGTAAATGTTTTTAGTTAGACCTAAAAACAGTCTGCAGGGCTATAAAATAGGAACTATATTATCAGGAGTATCTGAAAAACAGCAAAATTGCAGAAGTTACATAGCTTGATTAGTGGACTGTCAAGATCATTAAAAAAGAGAGAGGGTTATTAACACCTGTGGAATGGAGAGAGACTTTCAGAAATCATGTAGATTATAAAGAATTATGGAGTTAATGTTTCTTTCACCACTGCCTGAATAGAAACACTGCTGCCAGTGCTAGGCAGTTGGTTTTAAATTTTGAGTGGAGTAGGAATCACTTTGCACATACTCTAAGCCCATTTAAAGGGCAAATTGCAGTTGAACTCAATGGAAAACATTGGTATTAATAGCCAGATACAACAGATTGCAGGAATTAAGAGGAAACTGAATCCAGGCTATTCAACAATTTGGGAACAATGAGTTAGTGCTGAATAGCATTAGGGAAACCTATTGCTGGTTCTCCACTGTAACAAGAACAAGAATCCTAACATAATAGTAAACCTTTAAAAAATGGTTAAGTATTCTAATATGATAAAAGCCTTTGTCTGTTCATAACACTTTACTCATACTCTGACTGGTTGTCTGAAACAACCAATCAGAGTGCTCGAAGAGCCTTCTGGACAGGAGGTGGCGGCAGAGCGCCGCCATCATGGCGGGGACAGAGTGGGGCCCTGGAGGTGGTGGGGAGACTCCCCACTGGCCCTGCTCCCTGGAGGGGTTGCAACAGCACAGGGGGGGTGAGGCCAGTGGTACTGGCCTAAACTCTTGCCCCCTCCCCACTCCTTGGAGGTAGAGGCAGTGGCAGATGGAATAGGCCCAGACCCCAAGCAGCAGCGGGGGGAGGGAGGAGCAGCCCTGGGCCCTGGGTCCTGGGCCTGATGTGGCAGGGGGTGAAGGGAAGAATGGGCCCAGGGCCAACACAGTGGGGGGGAGGGGAGGAGTGGGCCTGGGCCCGACGTAATGGAGCGGGGAGGGGAGGAAAGGGCCTGGGCCCAACGCGGCAGAGTGGAAGGGGAGGAGTGGGCCCAG
>NW_005841925.1:943532-949002 GCF_000455745.1 Alligator sinensis
GGGGAAGGGAGCAAATGGGCCCAGACAAGGGGCAGACATGGCGCTCTGTCCCTGTTTCCACCCCTACTCCTCCTCCCTGGTCATTTGTGACAGGCAATTTGCTAGTATTCAGTATATTTTTCCAGGCCTGCATTTATTTTATTAGTAGACTTTGCTTGAACAAGGGTTTGTGATTCAGTTTTCATAGTCTTCCTTTTTCCCTGCCAAATTCTAAAAATGAGAGGTATTGTTATTACAATGTAACACCAGCACAATGTTTCCTTTTTATTTTGAACAGCTTGATAATGGATCCTTACCAACTGTGGCCAGTAGTGCCGAATTTCATCCAGAACCAGATCTTCAGGGCTCAACAAAAGTTACTTTAATTGGGTAAGAACTGTGAAACTGTCAGTTTACAACTAATTTTAGCACTAGGTTGACAAGTTTTTCTGCATTGTTGCCATGTTTCTTTATAGTTTTGGAGAATTCACTTCAGGCCATGATCCTTTTGAGCATAACATACTTCTTCCCTGCTTTCCCAAGCAAATAATGCATTTCGGTTACAGGAGTAGATATGTAAATGGATAAAGTGTGAATAGATGGCGCTCAGGATTATATAACATAGTCCCTGGTTTTGTAGGACCAAAAAATACCTTGTTATTGTGCCCTGCAAAAGGCTGAAAGAGGAAAAAGTATAAGTTTTAAAACTTAATCTATATGCTAGGTGGTCTTCAAAGATGAACTATAATGTATTCATCGTGTAATTTTAAAATGAATGGATCTTTCTTAGGCTTGTGTTTGTATGTCATCTTTATATAGCATTAATAATTGATGCTAAAAAGGTCAGGTTTTGTATTTTGAAGAAAAATATATGACCATTATTAATTTTAACATACATTAACATACATTTTATGTTTCTTTTAAAAAATATATAGATTGCCTCTTAGTTCCTGGGATATAAAGTCTAGAAAGCCATGTAACTGTACCAAATCTCAGTGTCTGAAATTGTAAGTAACTAACAAACCAGCATTTATTATGAAATACTAGTGAATTGCCTATCAAGAATGACACGGGGGCAGGCAGGATGGAGCGTCACGTGCCACCACTGCATGCTGCCACCACCTCCCAGGAGCAGGGTGGAAGCTTGTACGCAGTGGCCATCACCACCAGCCACTGGCCCACACTGTTACCACTCCACATCTGGCCACATGCCACCCCCTCTGCCCGCTCCAGGTCCGGCCCTGCCCTGCGCCCTCCATGCCTCCCCCCTCCAACTTGCGGCCCACTGCCCCACGCTGCTGCTGCTCCGCATCCAGCCGTGTGCCACCCCCCCTGCCTGCTACACATCCATCCCTGTGACACACACCCCCTCCTTCCGCATCCAGCTGTCTCTCTGTGTCTGTCTGTATGGAGCACTCTGATTGGTTGTTTCAGTAAGCATTGTGATTGGCTGCCAAGACAGCCAGTCAGAGTGCTCCAAGTGCATTACAGACAGACAGACACACACACGAACAGATGGACTAAGCCCTTCATATATATAAATGAAGTAAATGTGTTTTAGTACCGGCTAATAAGTTAGTGAACACCAACTATGTGTGTCCCAAACCAAGTACACCTTCCCCCCAAATACATAAGTAAGACCTTGGTCTAAAACCAGAGAGGGCTAAACCTTCAGTTGATATAAATTGGTGCAACTTTTTTTGGTCATTGGAACTACACCAGTTTGCTAGGATCTGCCCTAGGAATGTATGTGGATACATTAGATTAAAAGAAACAGAGAATACAAAAATATTGCTTATAAGATATGATGTAAGAATTAGGAAATAGTGTAAAATTCTATTTGCTACTCCATCCACACAAAAAGAAACATATACGGTCTCTGAGGCAGTTTGGTGATGTCATTACAGTTTTGTCATGTATTATAAAATTGAGTAAGAGGGAGAAATAAGTGTCAAGTGTACAGTGTGTGTTAGAGAGACATATTTTTTTGTAAAGATACAAAATATTCTGTCTTGAAATAGCTAATTTTTACATTTTATATGTTGCTTTATGTGTTGATCACAGATATTGTGATTGCTTTGCCAATGGTGATTTTTGCAGCAACTGCAACTGCAATAATTGTTACAACAATCCACTTCATGAAACTGAGCGATTTAAAGCAATTAAGGTAATAAAAGTAGTGTGTTATCTAGGTCAGACAGGAAAATATGGCAGTATTTTTTTCATTTTTCAAATTCCATTATTAAAAATGTATTCTTTTAAAGAAAAGTTGACTGTTACCTGTATATTTACATACAAAAAGCTTGTCATTGAGAATTTTCATTCACTTTAAAGGACTTTCAGTGTGTCTGGCACCAGAACCAGTATGACTGCATTTTCTCACATACAGCACACTCCCAAATAAAACATTGTTTTTTTAAAAGCAGAAAGCAGGCGGATTTTTCCAGAATCATGGCCTGCTGGTGTGACACAAAGTCCCCCAGAAAACAGTGTGTCCGGGAAGTGTAGCATGCCAGAAAACAGTCTGGGTGAAGCAGCAGGAACTTCCTGTTGTGATACAAGTCAAAAGAAACTGATACCCAAATTGCTGTCCACCTTGATAGATCTTCAACATCTCAGAGGAAATAGTACCTCAGGGAGTTTTTACTATGGTGTTCTTTTTGTTTGTCTAGTGCTGCAGTGTAAAGGGATCTGATTGTCAGCCAGGTTGAACCTGGTTCCATTGAACAGAAAATTGCCTCCAGATATGAAAGCACTGGTTAACCTTTGAGTGGAACCAAATGCAGAGAAACAAAGGGGTACTGCCTGTGCAATATGCAATATACTAGCTTTCAACTGTTATTTAGCCAGTTATATTACCTAGCTAGTTTTTGTAAAATAAAATAAAATATAATAATTCTGTTCTTCAAAAAGAGGTACTTGGATCTTGTAATACAGTTTAATTGGAGTGTCCCTAAAATGGAACTATTGGGAACTGCCCAGTATCATTCTCAGCACTGTTAGGAACAGTTTAATCAAAAAGAGTTTTCCATATATTATATAAAACTATGGCATACTTTTCAAATAAAGAGAAATTAATATGGTGCTTCCAGGAAACAGATCCATATTTAGTAAACCATCTTGCAATTTTTGCTTACAAGGCTGAAGCAATCAGAGCTAAACATCCTTTACTGTTGATATGACCGATAAACTTTATCACTATATTTGTTTTTTACTGTATTATTTGTGGACCTACGCACAACATTTTTATAGATTCATGATCTGATTTATCACCATATTTGTACTTGATTATGTTACTTCTAGGAATAGGAATAATGCCTTTATAATGGTTGGCCCTATGTTATTATTATATTTGCATTTCTGTTGTTTTTTGTTCAAATTTATATTATGGTTGTATGTCTGTTACGTTTTCGGGAGCATGGCTTTCAGCCAGAATCCTTAATAAATTGAAATTGAATAAAACTATGGCATCTAATCCCTGGGGGAGCACTTTAAATGTCATGATGCTTTAAGGATATAGGCAGAGAAGTTTAGACTCACCAGCAGGTGACTGCTTCATATTTTACCCTGTAACATATGTTTGATTGTTTTTTCAACTTACTGGATTTCTGTGACCATGTGAAAGGAGACAATTTTCTGATCCTTAGTGTTGTAGAAATGTGATGATTCCTGGCATTGAATTCCAGTTTCTTTTTACCTGGAATGTTATAGTTCTGGTGAGATTGCACAATGAATGATCTTCAGTGTGTACTGATTGAGCCTCATGACATTACTTTTTTTTTTTTTTTTTTTTTTTGGGGGGGGGGTTGTTGTTTTTTAAATGATAATGCAGAATAACATTCTAACCTTAAGTGGATTGTAGACAGCTGGACTACCAGTCTTCCATAAGAGGGGCATTGTGGGTTCCCTTTGTAGAACCCAGTCAGCTCAGAACTATTTGACTTCCTACCACCATCCAACCATATACTAGAATATAAAACCAAGCCCAAATAAGTGGATCTGTTGGAAATACCTCCAAGACTGAAAGTCCATGTAAATATGGTGCTTCTTTAAACACTAAATTATAATACTTCCTTTGAATTTCTTATGTACTGCTGCTTTCTTTTTAGGCCTGTCTTGATAGGAACCCAGAAGCTTTCCTCCCAAAGATTGGGAAAGGGAAAACAGGAGATATCAAGCCTCGTCATAATAAAGGATGTAACTGCAAGCGCTCAGGGTGCCTTAAGAATTATTGTGAGTGTTTTGAGGTTAGTCAAGTGATATTTCCTAGTGCTTCTTGATTTTTTTATCAGAAAAGGATATGTTTTAATCTACTTGTTTCTGTGTAAAAATACTAGGCATTGAAAATAAGTTTTTTTTTCCCCTCAAATTGTTCATTATAACTTAAAGAACAGCTTTTCTTTCCTGTTTAGCTGAGGCTAATCAGCAAGAATTTTTCTCTTCCTAAAGTGGGAGAGAGCTTCTTAACAAGTTGCTGTGCCAAATATAATCACTGGTCCATAGGAGAAGAGGAAATGCCATCATTTCTTAGAACCTTCTGAATTCAGTGAAAAGATTCTATTGGCTTCTATGCATTTTAAATCAAGCTTCAAGTGCAAATTTCCCCCTTCTGAGTAGCTTGGTAGTTTGTGTGGCATTTCCCACCTGACCCAACAAAGGCATCCATGTGTTGGCCTCCATGTTAGGTGAGGTAAATGTAGACAGACAGGGGAAATGGAATGAATGGGTACACATCTGGGATCAGGGAAAATAGATATCATTTCCGCCACTTTGATCCTATAGAGAATTTCCATAGTCTTCCTCTGGGAGCCTTTAGAATTAGTACAGGCATGGCGACTCCCTGATGGCATGGCTGTAATGGATGTTGTTATGCTTGGTAATATACCAATTCTGTATTTCTCTAAATGTTAGTATTTCTCATTTCCCAGGCTAAAATTATGTGTTCCTCTATTTGCAAATGCATTGGTTGCAAAAATTATGAAGAAAGCCCAGACAGAAAAACACTAATGAACATGCCAGACTACACTGATATTAGAAATAATGAAGAAGACAACTCTATGTCAACATCTGCATTTGAAATGTTATCAGAATCCAGGAAAGATGGGTGAATATTTGGAATATGTTAAATTCATCTAAGTGTTCCACTATGTTTTTATAATGTACTCTTCGCCATGTATCTAAAAAGCAGTAATTTATATTGACCAGTGGTTTGTGTAATAGGTGTCTGTTGATCTGCAAGTAACTTTAATTTTATAGAATCAAGAAATGAAAAGGTTGATTACTTAAGACAAACCTTTCAGATATATGTTGCACATACCTTGGGAAATAAATATTATTCCTTCTGCAGAACTGCAGTTTCTTTTCTATTGATAGCAAACCTGTCCCTTGTCTTTGTCTTCTTCCCTGCCCTATTCATAGATTCATTATTTCATAGATGCTAGGATCAGAAGGGACCTCAACAGATCATTGAGTCCAACCCCCTGCCTAGGCA
>NW_005841925.1:949019-952543 GCF_000455745.1 Alligator sinensis
CAGATGACCCCAGCCAGATGTCTATGCAGCCTTCTCTTAAAAACCCCCAAAGTAGGGAAGAGCACCACCTCCCTTGGAAGCCCATTCCAAATTTTGGCCACCCTTACTGTGAAGAAGTTTTTCCTGATATCTAGCCTAAATCTGCTCTCTGTCAGTTTGTGACCATTGTTTCTTGTTACTCCAAGAGGCGCCCTACTGAACAGAGCATCTCTGATCACTTGTTGCATCCCCCTAATGAATTTGTAGACAGCCACAAGATCACCTCTCAGCCTTCTCTTGCAGAGCCTGAAGAGGTCCAGGTCCCTCCGTCTTTCCTCATAGGGCTTGTCCTGTAAGCTCCTGACAATATGAGTGGCCTTCCTCAGGACCCTCTCGAGTCTATCAACATCCTTCTTGAAGTATGGAGCCCAAAACTGGATACAGTACTCCAACTGCAGCCTGACCAATTCCATATACAGGGCAGGTATCACCTTCTTGGTTCTATTTGTCATGCATCTGCTGATGCATGATAAAGTGTGGTTAGCTTTGCTGATAATTTTGTCATACTGACGACTCATGTTCCTCTCAGAGTCCACTAGGACTCCAAGATCCCTTTCTGGTTCTGTGCTGCTGAGAGTGTCACTTCCCAGCCAGTAGGTGTGCTGGATATGTCTGCGCCCTTGGCGCAGCACTTTGCACTTGTCCTCGTTGTACTATCTTGCTTAACTACTTCTTCCAGTGCCCCCTTTTCTTTCTTTCACTTTTTTTTCATTTAGCCAATCCCTTTCTAATATTATGCTGGCCAAAGAATTAGAAAAGAATTTTAAAAAAGGTGGTGGCAGCAAGACAACAGTTGTTGGTCACCACATTGTTCATCCTACTTGTATGTTATTGTGGCGAGGTGGGCATCCCTTGCTTGCTGCAGCTAGCTTCCTACCTGCCTCTGGGCACGCTGCCCACCTGTCTCGCCCACCATGCCTTGTTGGCAATTAATGAAGTTGTTAATTAAGGTGGGAGGCTGCCCATTTTTGTATCCCGATATTAGGGGGGGGCTGTCCATGGCTCTGTTCCACCTCTACACCACAGCCCAAGCCTCGCAGACAGCATCTCAGGCAGTTAGCTAAACCGTCACCCTTGCCCATTAGCTGTGGTCCCCAACCATGGGGACCTTCAGCTTCCATAAGCCCTGGCCCCGTCTCAGGCCCAGTCAGGACGCCGAGCTTCTGTGCTCATTGTGGCCATCCCTCATGGTGGGCCCCTGGCCCTTTTGACCCTTAGGTCCTGGCCCGAGCATTGACCAGTCGAGTCCCTCAATGGGGTCTTCACCTCCTGCCTGCACTTCTGGAGTGAGGTTCCCCATTCCCGGCTCATGTGCTCCTGGGAGCATGCCTGGCCCTGTGGGGTCTCTCCCCAGCTGGCTCAGGTGCTTCCAGAAGCTCACCTGGTCTATACTCCTTCTTTGATGTTACCCTTCGCACACACCACAACTGGTGCTCCAGGGTCTCACGGGGACTCTCACTCCCCACCTGGAGCAACAGGTCATTGTGCTTGGCTACTGATTTTATTCTCAATGCACCCGAAGGAGGGCTGGGGTTAACATGCCCCTACTCACCTTTCACCGGGATGGTCATTGGTCTGGCATTTCCTGGGGACTCCCACACCACTGAGAGCCCCACCAGGCCACCCACTCCCAGTAGGGTACACTTTTCGGTCACGCCCAGGACCAGGAGCCTCTTTACTATCCCCTACAGCTCCTGCCCCTACCTCCAGGATGATACCAGTGGCCTTGCAGCCAGGCAGTGTTGCTGCCTCCCCTGCCAGCAGGGAACTGATCTCATTATAAAGGCAGCCAGGGATCTAAAATGGCTACTGCAATCAGGCACCTGCTGGCAGCTTGGCTCAGGCCCTTAAACTGGCAGGCACCTATGGTGCCCCACCACAGTTATAATAACTTATAACCCTTTCTCTCCATCGTTTGTCTCCCTTGGACTTTTAGACTGGAAGATTTTGATATTTTATATTTGTCCAGTGACTGGAACAATGGGACCCTGGTGTTGGTTGGTTCCTAATAAATGCAATAAATATGAACCATGATCCCAAATCCACTGAAATCAGGAGTTTCATTATCAATTTCAGTGATCTTTGCACTGGGTCCAAAAGCTTCCAGTCTGCAAGACACAGTTTTTTTGCTGCACCTGCCATTACCTCATGTGGCTTTTTTCCCGTTGTTTGTTTGTTTTGGTTTTTATTTTTTATTTTACTAGATAGTACTATGTAATCTTCATCTTAGTAAGATTAGAAGACAATTGCATACAACAAAATAACTTTTCATTTTTTTTATGTAAATGTCAAATACTTTAAGTTTGTTTTCCTTACAGCCAGACTACTGCATGTATATCCTGGGATATTATTGAGGCAACATGTGCCTGTCTCCTGGCACAAGCTGAAGAGGCAGAAAAAGAAGCTTATTCAATTTGTGTAGCTGAACAAACGATCTTGGAAGAGTTTGGGAGATGCTTATCACAGATTCTACATTCAGAATTTAAATCCCAAGGAGTGAAAGTTGAGTAACAGAGAATATATTCTAAAACTAATTTATGATGATTTTACATACCTCCATACTTTAGCAATGTTGCAACTTGATAGCCTGATTTTGATCTCTCACTGACTTCTACTGACTTTCTGCTTAATTTCACTGGTTTAGTGCTCTGGACCTGATAATCAGACTGATTCCACTTAAATCACCTAAATTAACTTATGCTAATGGATTTTCTTCTAAAACAGCATAGTTATCTTGGGTCAAATTCTGAAGTCTTTACCTAGACAAAACTCTCATTGGAGTCCAAGAAATTTAAATGGCTTTGGTGAGGGTTGATATGAATAAGGATACAATAAATACTTAAGACTACAGTTTTAGCCGTTTCTGTTCTTAGGCCAATTACTTTTCCAAATTTTTTTACCTACTATGTTTCTCTCTTCTCTCTCTCTCTCACACACACACACGCACACACACACACGCACACACACACCCCTCCCTAGTATGGTTTAATTTTATCTTGTTCAATTTGTTAAAAAAGAGACTGAGAGAGAGGCCGGAGTTGATAGGTGATCAAAGGCCTGATCCAAAGCTGACAGAGGTTAATGGCCTTTGGATCAGCCTCCCACACAAAAAGCTCAGCTCTCTAGTACCTTAAAAGCACATTGGGAAAAGAACCGCCCTGTAACCTATAATGGAAAGGATGCTAGTCAATTGATATACTGTTTTGAGGATTCACATTTCAGGTTCGGGAAATAAATCAAATATTTAACTGAAGATTTTAGAGAGGGTCCCCATTTTTCCAGTTGCAATTTTGAATCACAAATCTTTTGGCTGGATGTGGACTATTAGTATGTATATCTGAAATCACACACTGTGACTAGATGGGGAGGAGGGCTAACAAAGAATCAAGCCTTCTAAGTTTTCTGTAATCCCTGTCACCTATAGCTGCTGTTCCTCAGTATTTAGGTCAGTAGAGAGTCTGTGAACAGACAGCCATGCCCACGCT
>NW_005841925.1:952553-988629 GCF_000455745.1 Alligator sinensis
ACTATCCTTCCCTTTTCTAAATCTTATCCTTTTGTCACCATAAACTAGCTTCGTGCCTCTCCCTGTGTTCAAGTCTGAAGGTTTCCCCATTGGTACAACATAGTCTAATATAATGCACCCTGGAGGACATCTGAGACATTGGAGAATCATTGTGCCCACGTGAGAGAAGTAGCTTTGGGGAAGTAGTTTGAAGAAGTAGAAATGAATGCCAGTGAGAGAAGTTTTTTAAACGAAGTGTTAATGTTGAAGGAGGCTCTAAAAACTAAATACACAGGTATTGTGGTAAACAGAGCTAGAACTAAATTAGAGGACAAGGCTCTTGAGGCATCTTTACATGTGCTCTGGAGGTGAAGTGAGGCACTTTAATTAGAGTGGGTCTGAAAGCTGCTCTAATTAAAGTGCTCACAGTGTCTCATGTATTCAGCATCCTACACTTCAAAATGGCAGCAGGGGTGCTTTAACTAAAGCTTGTTTGATGAACATTAGTTAAAGCACTCCTGCTGCCATTTTAAAGCATAGGGATGCTGAATACACAAGATGCGGAGGCTGCTGGAGTGCACTAATTAGCATGCTCCTGCAGACTCGATTAATCAAGTCTGCTCTGACGCCTTGTAATTACAGCGCATCAGAGCAGCATCCCAGCAAATCTACAGGCAACCTTAGGGCTGATGTGCACACAGTTTTTGCACCATGATAATGCTTAGAAACCAACATAGTTAAAATTCTGTAACTCCCTTGGGTAAACAGCTATGCTGATGTAGTAATTTAATATGAATCTAGCCAAGATACTAGCATCTTTAGTATAACTTTTTCCACCCTATGGAGGGTTTGTTACTTTGACTGTGTTAGTTTCTAAACTAATATTTACAGCAGTACAAAAAGGTGTGTAGACTGGGCTAAAGAAGTGAGAAGGGTAGCATGATAGGGAAGAAAGAAATGAGAGGAAGGAAGCCCTTGTCAGAAAGGGAACTGAGAATGGCTGACAAAGAACCACTTAAGTAAGGTGTAAGTGGCTTTGAAGCAATATAGTTTAAGGGTGAGGATAATTAAAAAGAACCACAAAAAGTCTGAGAGGGTTCAGATTTTTCCTGAACCTTTTGAAAGTTGAGAGGTTCACTCTTTTTAATTGTAAAAATGTACAATGCCATAACTTGTTAAATCATTCTTGTCAATACAGAGTGAGCTTCCATTCATATAATTTTACATTGGTCATAATATAAGAAGGTGAAAATATATCGTGAAGACAGTGGGTGAAATCATCATTCTCTTGAAACTAAATGGAGTCTTTCCATGACTTAATTGGGGTCAGGTTTTCTTTAATATAAGTTAAAAGTGGCAAGGTACTAAGGTGATGTGAAATTGGTAGGAAGTCACACACTACAAATGCATAATGAATGTTCTAGAAGAGTTATACAATAAATAGATGTACACAATTTAAAGGGATTAAAAGTTCACTCTTCATTTTTATGTGAGTTTTATCATATACATTTTTTTAAATACTCCATATTTATTTTATTGTACCAATCCATATTCAGCCTGACTGTTACAAGTAACCAGTGGAGCCCTTAATTACATTTCTGCATCCATGCTTCAGTCCATCTTTATTCACAAAATAAATATTTTAATTGGTTTATTTTCAAATTATATGTTATCTCGAAATACTAATGTTCTAAAACTCTTCTACTGTCCTCCGTATGTCAGAGCAACATTTTTCTTCCATTATTTTCTCTTTATTTCTCAGAGTATTGTTGCACTGTGGCCTCAATCCACCAAAACTCTTATGTATGTGCTTAAATTTAAGTACTATCTCATGTCCTTAATGAAGCCATTCATGCGCATGAAGGTTGACACATGAATAAGTGCTTTACTGGATGGGAACCTGAGTATCTTTTCCAAGTTTTTAGTTATGCTTCAAATGTCATTAGTTTTATTTAATATAAAAGTGTTTTAAACTATATATATATATATACACACAGTTTGTTTTAAACTATATATATATATATACACACACACATATATATATAAAGCAAATAAAACCTAAATAAATACAGAAGTGTGTACTTCTTTTATGACAATGGATGGGTCATACAGCTGATAGGTAACTTAAATGTGATCGCATTCTCTGAGTCATTTCTAGAAGTAGTTGCTTATAGCAAGGTGTAATGACTTATGGCAGGGGAGTCAAACTCGCTCTGTGGGGCTCCTTGCAGATCAGATCTGAATGTGGTGATGGGGTGAGTGGCATGAGGGAGCCATGGGGAGTTAATGGAGCTGTTGCTCGCCCCCCACCACTAATGCAAATCCCCAACAGAGCTCTGTTCTGTGGATTTGTGCAGTGGGCCCTGCCCCTGAATTCTTGTCCGCTCTAGGAGCCCTGAAGGCCAGATGACACAGCATTGTGGGCCAGATCTGGCCTGCAGGTTGTATGTTTGGCACCCTTGATTTAGGATTTGGACTGACATACATTTGAAGCACTTGAAATGTGTGACTGCCTCCCACCTGCCCCCTGGAGTGCTTCAAAATAGCCAAGAAGGCAGCCAATAATACTGTTCTCCAGTGAGGGGACTGTTAGCATATATATACAGTTATAGTATACCTATCAAGTATTCCTGTTCAGTATTGTACACCTGATGCCCACTGTCTCCCTTGTCAGTCCATATACCAAAAATGTATACTGGGACAGCTTCTCTTTTCACATAGTCGAATGTGATCCCACTGATTTCAGTGGATTTACAGTGGTGAATCTGACAGCAGAAATCAGCCTAAAGTGACAATGTGGTCTGAAATCAGCCAGACCCAGCTGAATAGTGGTTGAACTGAGAGAAGCTGCACAAAGGCTCTTACAGTGGATCCAGGAAGAGGTGGGCTGAGAGAAGGAGCCTCTAGAAGCATCAGTACAGGAGAGAGAATAAAATGGCTGTTTTACTTGACATGGCATTTAAGTTTTTTATTAAAGAATAAAGCTGTGTCCCAAAAGAGAATTGGATGGAGTAGTGAGTCCTTTCAAGCCTGGGGAAATTGGCCAGCTGTATTATGTGCAGGCCAGCATCCTTTCATCTAGTTACCTAAGGATGTAGCATTTTATTGGGCCAATTGCATTAAAAATTGTTATATTAAATAATGCAAATATCTAAAATAAATGTGCAAATATTTTGAGTTTTAAAATAGCATAAACAGTTACAGGAGCTAGATAAAAATGAGGCAAACAAATATACTTCATTTCATAAGGTGATTACTAGCTGGATACATGGAGACAGTCCTCTTCAAGGTAAAACCATTGCACCATTACTGTTCTGTTTATTGTTAAGCACCAACAGTATAAGTATTTTATGCTTACTTTGAAACATACAGGGCACTCACAGGTGTGGGGGGAAAAACCCCCCATGCTTTACTGAAAGCAGCAGCATCTGTATAGATTGGGCACTTCAGCACAGCAGGACTTTTTGGTGCTTTTATCTAATAGCTGATTCAATCAGCTGTTAGATAAAAGCCCTGCTGAAGCACCCAATCTATACAGATGGTGGGCGAGCCGGGTCAAACGAACGTGATGCCTCTTCTCGGCTCAATGCAGGGGCACACAGAGTTTAAAGTAAAGCACCCGGTTTGCGGAGGGGACATCTCTAAACAGTCACAATGCTGGTAACTGCTAGAGAAAAGGTACCAGACTGATTGAACCTTTGGCCTAGCCTGGTTTAATCCTGTCTGATAATTAGTTAGTGTTCCTAGCTACAGAACTGCTTTGTTCAGCAAGTTAAGCCAGCTTGTCAACATGCTTTGATATTTAATGTTCAAGACATACATTTAAAAATGAAGCCCCGTTCTCACAAAACCCATACAAATATCCCAACACAATGGATTCATAAGACAAATATTCCTTGTAAAAATCAAATAGGTCTGGAATTCTCTGTCTGCTTTAAATTACATTTTAAGAGGATGCTGTAATCCATTATTAAAAATATTTGTAGCATCAACATTATGTGTTTACTGAATGGTACATTCACGATTCTTCAGGTAATTTATTTTTAACACTTTGATTAGATTCTATTTCATGCTTTCTCTTTTCCTGATGTGGTTTCTTTCTCCTGTCATCCCTTTTGTCAGGATAACCATATGAAATGGTCAGTTCTTTCCCAGAGTTACAACAAACTTATTGTTTGCCATTTTTCAGAAAAATAAATTACATCTTCCAAATTATTTAGGGGTAAAAATGGCACTAATTAAAATGAAGACTATATGTCTGTAACACAGAACTCTAGTTAACTAGAGAAAAAGAGTGATTTTATAGGTAAAACACTGGCTTGGGCATGGGAGAGCTGAGCCCAGTTCCTCTCTCTGCTAATGACTTCCCATAAGGTCTTGGAAATATGATTTATCTGGCCCTGATTCAGGAAAGCATTTAGGCAGGGGTCTAAGTAATAAAGTTAAGAACATACTTCAGTGCTGTTCTCAGCTGGTGTATTTGTATTTTAGGCACACTATTTGTAAAATAGGATTTTCTTTATCCTGCCCTTCACCTGTCTTGTTTATTTAGGGTTTGATCCATAATTCAAAGCCACAGGAGTCTGTCCATTTGACTTCAGTAGAATTTGAATCAGGTCATTAGACCAGGGGTTTGCAACCAACAGCCCAGCTCACGGACATTGGGCTTCAGTGGCATTCAGCCAGTGACTTCAGCAGCATTCACTTTCTCCTGTTGTCGTGAAGAAAAGTGAGTGATAACAGTGGCTGGTTCCTAGAGTCTGTCTATCTGCCTCTGACCTAGCCATGGTCACTCCAGCCCACAGCCTAGAAAGGTTGACAACTGCTTCATTAGAAAATAAGCTGCGTTGGGCAGTGCCTGTCTTTTATGCTGTGCAAGTGCCTAATGCAATGGGACCCTTGGGGATTTAAAGTTCTACTTTAATACAAACAATAATAATACTATTAGTACATTAGGCAGAGGAAGAGGCATATAAGGAACTTGCCGGATCAATAGTTATCCTGTGAGCATACCCCAAAAAAATGCTTTCATAAATCTTAATTATAATATGGATATTTGCCATTCAGTATTATCCACTTCAGAGATAAATGTGACTCATTACTAAATTACTACAATCTGTGCTGATGTAGGAGCAACCCTCATACTGTCTCTTTATGAGCCATTTTTGTCAGAGTAATTGCATTAGTAATAGTCGATTACACAGCAATCTTATGTTCCTACAAAATTAAGGTAATTACTGTAGCTAGAAACACATCCCTCTGTATTCCATCCTAACAAGGAGCTGGTTAAAGGCAGTGTAATACTTCACTGTCTTTATAACGATAGACGCACTGTGGTATAATTATATTATTGGAAGTGGGAGGGGTAAGTCTTTACATTTGGAAAGAACATGGAAACAAATTATAGTTTAAGGATAGAAAGAGAAAGACACTTGTATTTAGGCTCCTTTCCTTGTCAACACAAAGAAAATGCATTGGGAACAAGGTTGAATGAGGTTGAAACTGTGCTTTGAAAGAGGTAGATGTCTGTGTTTGAACTAGATTTACAGTGCATTCAAAAATGTGGATTCTTCTTTCATTTGGATTGCCCAGGGCACAGAAAAACTTTGGTGCATTTATTAGTATATAGGAATAAATGTGTTCTAAATTGTACTTATGAATGCTCATAATCAGTCCATATTTATTTATTTGGGAGAACCTCTTGATGTTTCCCAAAATTTGAAACAGAAGGTTAGGAATTTTAAATTACTATGCACCCTTAATTCATTGTTAATTCATTGTTTTCTCTAATTAACAAACTCTTCACAAAAACTAAACCCAGTGAAATAAAGATTCATAGAATCATAGGAAGTTAGGGTTGGAAGGGACCTTAGGAGGTCATCTAGTCCAACACCCTGGTCAAGGCAAGACCATCCCCAACTAGATCATCCCAGCCAAGGCTTTGTCTAGCTTGGTCTTAAAAACCTCCAAGGATGGAGATTCTGCCACCTCTCTGGGTAAGCTGTTCCAGTGCTTTACTACCCTCCTCATGAGAAAATTCTTCCTAATATCTAACCTAAACTTTCCTTGCTGCAACTTGAGACCATTGCTCCTTGCTCTGTCATCGGCCACCACTGACAAGAGTCTAGCTCCATCCTCTTTTGAACCCCCCATCAGGTAGTTGAAGGCTGCTATAAAATCCCCTCTGTCTTCTTTTCTCTAGACTAAATAAGCCCAGTTCCTTCAGTCTTTCCTCAGAAGTCATGTGCCTCAACCCCTCACCATTTTGTTGCCCTCCACTGGACTTTCTCCAATTTGTTCACATCCTTTCTGTAGTGGGGGACCCAAAACTGAATACAGTACTGCAGATGTGGCTTCAGCAGTGCTGAATAGAGGGGAAGAATCACTAACCTTGATCTGCTGGCGACACTCCTACCGATGGAGCCCAGTATGCCATTAGCCTTCATTGCAACAACGGCACACTGTTGGCCCATATTTAGCTTATTGTCCACTGTAACCCCCAGGTCCTTTTCTGCAGAGCTGCTGCCCAGGCAGTCAGTCCCTGCCTGTACTGATGTAAGGAATTGTTCCATCCTAAGTGGAGGACTTTGCACTTGTCCTTGTTGAACCTCATGAGATTCCTTTTGGTCCAATCCTCCTATTTGTCCAGGTCACCCTGAATCCTAGCCCTACCTGTCCTAGTAGAAAATGTATCTACTACTCCCTGCAGCTTAGTGTCACCTGCAAACTTGCTGAGGGTGCACTCTGTGCCATCTTTCTGGTTTCTAATGAAGACAATGAACAAAACTGGCCCCAGAAGTGACCCCTGGGGCTCTCCACTTGATACTGGCTGCCAACAAGACATCAAGCCATTGATTACTACTCTGAGCCCAATACTCCAACCAGTTTTTTATCCACCTTACAGTCCATTCATCCAGCCTGTACTTCCTTACCTTGCTTGCAACAAAGTTTTGGGAGACCGTATCAAAAGCCTTGCTAAAAATCAAGGTATATCACATCCACTGGTCTCTCCACATCCACAGAGTCAGTCACCTTTAGCAGAAGGCGTTTGGGTGGGTCAGGCATGACTTGGCCTTGGTGAATCCATGCTGATTATTCCTAATCAGTAATCACCTTCTTCTCCTCCAAGTGCTTTGAGATGAATTCCTAGAGGATCTGCTCCATGATTTTTCCAGGGACTGAGGTGAGGCTGACTGGATTGTAGTTCCCTGGATCCTCCTTTTTCCCTTTCTTAAATATAGGCACTATGTTTGCCTTTTTCCAATCATCTGGGACCTCTCCTAAAGACACGCACCCTGAACCAGTTTGTAGCCTGCCAACAATCAATTCCCAATCCTCCTACTGAAAGCTAATGTTAGCCTTGCAGTATATTTTGAAAATTAACATACAAAAAAGGAAATTAATTCTATATGGCTTCTCAAACAGCACACACTGCCAGCAGCCATCTTCTTTCATAACAAGACCCAGCTTAAAGATCTATGCTGATCTTAATTGTGATGATATATTTGAACCATAGCATTCAGTTTAAATATGCCCCGAAGCTTCAAATATACATAACATTTCTCTTATCCCTTCATGGAGCCTTCTCCCCAAAGGTCTGGAAGCATAAATGGACTTTGCAGTATATCCAACAGATTAAAAGGGCACTCTCGACACTCCCTGTCACCTCCGTCAATGTTACAAGCAGTTTCAGTTCTTGTCTCTGGCCCTGAAGCCCCTTGGTTATCTTTGTGGTTTTACAGTCACAGTTTCCTAGCTTTAAAATGTGTTTGCTCTCTCCTATTGCTAAGTCAAAGATCCACACCAGACAACAGAAGAAAATGACCAAGTATACAGAGGAAGCTGTGAGAATGACATGTGTGAAATGCCATATCCAGAAAGGTATTTCAGCACCTTTACCAACATATAAACAACCTCAGGGAGGACACAACTCAACAAAATGCAGCACAGAGCTGCCCATCCTTAAGAAATCAACGCTGATATCAGGGATCTTGTTATGTTAGCTGTTACCTGTAAATTGACCTGTCTCTCTCAGTAAGTTCACAGGAAGATTTCAAAAGTTGTTCTATGTTTTAATTCAGAAAGCCCTAAATGGCATAGATCCTATATGCTTGAGGAGCCATTTCTTATCACCACAGGAGAAACCAGCAGAAATACTCAAACTGGAGCTTTCTGAACATCAGTGAGAGGAAACGGCTGCCAGAGCATTTTTCACGAGAACTTGACTGGAGCTCATTTACCCTCTTGCTCCACCAGTGTCTGGACCGTTAAAAGGTATGCTGCAAAGTCCATCTTTTCTCACAGCCATTAAGGGATATTCACGCTCATTGAGAAGAGGGTTGGAGAACACAGGATGATATTAGGTCTTGTGCTGTTCCATTATTGGCAGAATCTTTCTGGTTTTTTGTATAAGACTAGTAATTTTTAAATAACTGAACTCGGAACTGCTATAAACCAGCACAGCTCCATCAACCGTAACAGAGCTCTGCTGACCTTCAGCAGCTAAGAATCTGGTCCACTAATATGCCTGAATGTTTGCAAGGACCCAAGAGGTCTGCATAGATGCCAGAGAAAGCAAAAGATTAAGTAAAACACTTGGAGATCTTTGGTAGAAGGTGCTACGTTATTGTGCAGAATGTGGTGATTATTTCTTACTAACCCCTATGGCAAGGGAAAATGGCCCTATTGCTTAGTGAAAAGAAACAAGAAATGTCAGGAGCTGAGAGAATCAAAGCTTTATTTTGAAATGATAGACCAATGTGCCATATTTCTGCATTAGCCTTGGGACAATAGAAAAATAGCTTTAGCAAGAAGCATGTCCATATTTTCAATTCTTTTGTGTATTCGTGCATCACTAAGTCCAACCCCATTTCTTTCACAGCCATCTTAATCTTTGCAGTTTTTCTTTTCTTGCCTCCTTTCTAAGCAGCATGTTAAGATGTAGATACTGACAAAAGCAGTAACAGGGAGTCCTGAGCAAAGCATCTGGCTATCAGGAATACAAAGCTAATTATCTAAGGGTTCTGCAGGGCTGTAGTGATTTGGAAGCTTTCCATGACAGCCTAGATATAATTATTTTTGGGAAAGGTACAGCCTATCCACTGTCAGAATATTATTAATCATCTTTGAATAGTTATGTAAGTACTTTTTAGAGCACAGTATGGAAAATAACGCTATTACCATATTTGCAAAAATGTTTCACAGTCCCTAAAAATATTACAATGCTACTGACAGAAGAATTGGGATTTTTTGATCTTATCCAACATGGTGATATTCCTCTACAGTTAACTTTATATTTTATTGAGAGAGTTTTGTATTAAGGGAAAGGCAATATTTATGCCTTGTCTTTAGCAATTGACTATATGTGATTGATTATTACTCTATTATTTATGTGCATTATGGTAGTGCCTAAGGGCCTGAGCCAAAATCAGGGTCTTGTTGAGTTCACTATTGTACAAGCACATAGTAAGCAGCATTTCCTGCCCTCACGGTTGTACAATCTTCTGAGTCAAGACAGAGAGTGGGAGAAAGGGAATGTTAAGTTTACTGATGGGAAAATTGGGAAACAAAGTATAAGGCTTCTGCACCGCAGCCTGTATGTAATGAAGTCAGCTGAACTCGGCTGGCTAAACAGGGCCAGCGGAGCCCCAGCCTCTTCCCCCAATTGGTTCTGGTTTTAAGGAACTTGTGCAGCACCTGGTCCCAGCTGCACAATGTATTGGTTTCAGTCCTTGAGTAGCTCCTGCTTCTGTGACTTCCCCGGTCCCTGGCCTGATACCCCTGAGTGGGTACCCAGCTCTCCAGACTCTGGTTTTGACTTCAGATTACCTCCTGACCACTGATTCTGGTAAACTCTGACTTGGTATTTGAACTTCAGCTTGACTTTGGTCTGCTCCCTGAACCCTGATTCTAGTTAGTCCCCTGGCTTGGTGTTCAGTTCCTGACTTCTGGTTTCTGACCCTCTGGCTTGTAACTCAGATCTGTCCTCTGTGGCACCAAACTTCTGGTCTACCCTTCACTCTACCCTGACACCTTTGTGGAACATGACACAATAGAGCCTAAATTACTTTACCAAGGTTATGGCACCAGAAACTGTATCAAGATCTCCTAAGTCCCAGCCCAGTGCCTGAACTACAAGACCATCCTTTCTAGGTTTCTCTGTCCATGAATACTAACCATCTTGGGCCCAGATCTGCAGTTTTCTTATCCAATATTTTATTATTTTCACACACAAAGCAACATCTTTGGCAACTGCATGAATTCTTATGACTTGTAAAAATTCACCTAGTTGCACCAGTCATGGGGACAACAAGCAGTCAGTCCCACAAGCACCCATGGCACGAGTTTTGCCTGCCAGCAGCTAGGGGTGCAGGGCCCCAGAACCCCCCTGCACTGATCTCGACAGCTGGCAGGCGTCATGGCCTCAGCAGGAGCCACCATCACTGCAACAGTCACCCTGCTGCGCCTTAACACACTCAGTGTCACCCATGGCACAAGTTTTACTTGTCTGCAGCTTGAGGTGCAGTTCCCCCAAACCCCTGCACCGATCTTGAAACTTGGCAGAATTTGCAGCCTCAGTAAGAGCTACCACCCCTGCAGTTTTCACCCCCGTGTTGAAATGCCCAAACGTGACATGAGTTTTGCTTTCAAGAATTTGGGGTGCAGTTCCCCCAAACCCCTGCACCGATCTTGAAACTTGGCAGAATTTGCAGCCTCAGTAAGAGCTACCACCCCTGCAGTTTTCACCCCCGTGTTGAAATGCCCAAACGTGACATGAGTTTTGCTTTCAAGAATTTGGGGTGCAGTTACCCCCAAATCCCTACACTGATCTTCTTGAAACTTGGCAGGCTTCATGCTCTCTGCAGAGTCTACCATCCCTGAAAATGTCATCCAAATTGGACAAAAAACAACAAAGTTATAGATATTTTATTGTTTCCCCATTATACCCTATGGCCGGATCTCCGAGGCGGCTCTGAAGCGCTTTGGGAAGCCGAACAAGGCAGCACTTCGACCCGGATGTGCTGCTTTGGACCCCTAAGCATCCGAAGCTTCTCTGGATCCGAAGCTCTGTCCGAAGCCTTGCACAACCCTACTGTTTACAATAATTAGCCTTGTCATAACACCCAGCTACTCGGGTCCTGGACAAATATCTCTATTCTAATCCTGGGAGGGGAGTACAAGTTAAAATATGAGTACCATATCACAATAGGCAAAACAAAGGTAAGAGCACATTGAAAACTGGTAAAAAATAGCTAATTCAGGTAAGAATCCAGAAGTGTAGACAGTAATCTAAGGTAGCTGCCAGCAGACCCAAGCTTGTGCTGAGATTGTTGTGCAAGTTATGTCAGTTTTTACTGAAGTGAATAAAGACTATCTGGTCTCATGCATGACAAGATTCCCTGGAAGCAGTTAAAATGAGTTAGTGACATGGAATGGTTGTTATGTCAGAATGCAATGTGAACAGGCATATTGCAAGTATTATACAGGAGTATTATAAAAGACTTAGCTGTTTAAACACTAAGGAAAGCAGAACAGACGTCCTCTGTCAATGTGATTAGTGAGCATCTGATACAAAATTTCAGTGAGTAATTAACACACTTGCCATTTGTACCAGCAGGATCCAAAGCAGCTCACCTGAAGGATGCTGTTATTTTCCATAAGACTTATGAGAGACTCAAATATATGTTAGCACAATATTTGTGAGACTGGCAATTACAACATCCCATTTATGTGTTCTTCAGATTCCTCAACAAACTGTAAGAAGCCGCTGATATGTAGAAGCTGGTAAATAAAATAAACTAATAACTTTACTGATACAAAAAAATCTGGAACTATTCACAGTCAAAGGTCTCTGGCAGAAACTTGGCTCAAAGGCAAATGCATGGCCATTTTGTTTAGTCATTTGTCAATGCCATATTGTGTCTATATACTGTGGGAGGTGTTCTCTGTGTTGGACAAAGAGGAATCTCAAAGGATGCCGCTCCAGTAGGACATTTCATTCTCTTTAAATACCTGGCTGATTATTGTGATTTTGATGAGCATGCCAAACTCAAGAAAAACTGTTTTACATGACTGGAGTAGATTTGTTAAACACAAGGTGGAAACAGACGTTGTCTTTTGTTGTCTTTGTGACTCCATAATTTTTTTTTAGGGTGGCAAAAAGGCCAAGCAGACATTCACGCCCCTTGTTATGCCACAAATGCTCAAAAATTATGGTCACAACAAAGATAGTATCATTTTGTGCCACTGTTTAGTGGTAGGCAATGGCATCTATTTGCTTCATGGCAAGAGAGCCCAGACAGCATGGAGCTACCTGCAATCTCCAGCCACCCCAGGTAGATGCTCCAGGAGCTTGAGGGGCCCAATCCTGTGCAGAAATTCCCAGGGTGCACAGGACCAAGCCACTCGAACCTGGGAGAACACTTCACCTGTTGTCCTGCAGCATCAACAGGCAGGCCAATAGGCAATGTGTATTTTGCCCAATGAAGCAGAGCAGCTCTGCCAGGACACATCCTAACACTGCTGATCCACTTAATTTGACGATGTCTAGTTCTAGCCCCAGAGTCACACATGCTAGGTTTTTGGAAATGTATCCTTAGAAAGAGCAGAGAGACTGATCTTTTGAAAGTTGCTGTTTTCCAGAGGCCTGGGAGGAGTTAGTTTTGCTGTTGCTATTGCACATTGTCTGTTGCTTCTTAAAAAAAAAGGGGGGCGGGAGGAAGTATCCTGTTATTAACCCATTAGCTTTTGTCACTAACAGAGTAACCATTTTAAATGAAAAATTCTTGCTAAGACAAACTGACTTAGTTTATCAGCCTTTAATGGGACTTTTCACTGTGACCTTTACAGTAACTGGATTAAGTTAACATGTTTGTTTTTGCAGCATGATGAAACGTTTGCAGCAGGTAAAGGAAATCTGTGTTCTATTCCAAGCCATTAATCTCCATATTTTGATCTGTTAATTTTCTTCTGATGTTCAGAAATTTCACTGGCGTTGAACTCTTATAACCTAAATTAAAGGGGGAAAAGGAGATACTCGCTGTGCATGAACAGGGAATAGAAAAGTGCATACAGTGTTCACGCTGGTTAGCCACTGTGCTGTGTTCCCACTTCCACTGACATTAAAGAATGAGATCTAAGGGACACTTTAGACACCTCTAACTTGGGCCTTGCAAGAGCAATTCAAAGAAATGAGTAAAGACCCTGCCTGCCTATTTAGACAATGAGGAGCTACTGCTGTCAGACAGTGAGTCAGGGCAAAGGCATAACTTGCCACTACTGAGCCCTGGGCAGGAGCAGCAGCAGCAGCCAGAGGTTTCCTGCTGCTGAAGATGCCACCGCCTTTTTTTACTGCCATCATGCATTGAATAGCCATCTAAGTACCATTTTTGGCAGCAAAAAATGAGCTGTTGGCTTCCCAGAAGCAGCAAACTAGTGACCATTGTTCCTGTAATGTGTGCACTGCCACCGCTGCCCTGCCCTCCCCGCTGCCAGAGCCAGAGCCACTGCAGGGAAAGCACAGTGTGGGGGAGAGGAGAGGGAATGGGAGGGTGAGGTGCCAACTTAGCTGTATTCTGGCACCTTCCCTTAGGCAGCATTCAGGTCTCATGCCCCATTCGCCCACCCATCATTATGCTACAGTTTCAGAGAGCCGATAGAGTAGGGAGCCAATAGGAAGCACTAGGCGCAGGGCTGTGTCTGAACTCCTGCTGCCGTCCAGGGCTTAGGTGTCTGACTCAGGGCTGCACGTTAGGCACTTCCATCCACTTGCACCCAGAGCACTAAATGCTTTTCTTAGAGTAGTCACGCAGTAATGGCAGTGCCACTACTACCCACCTTTTTCACAGTGGTCTAATGGTTAGAGAAATAGTCCAGGAGTGAGAGACCTGAATTCTAGGGCTGTGTGTAGATGAAATGAGGGGCACGCGTGCACGACACTTTAAAGCGGGTTAAATGCTTTTGCACCGCTTTAATGGTGTTGGTGTTCGCACATGTCGGCGGCGTATTGTGTAGTCATTCCAGCAGCTGTAGCAAATTTGGCGGCATAATGCTGCTGTGGAGGGAAACACCAGCCCCCTCCACAGCCCAGGGACTGCTCTGCCTGCCAACAGCTTGCCCTCCCCTCCATGCCGCCAGAGAGACAGGTAAGTGGGTGTGTGCATGACACAGGGGTTTAAAGGGCCCTAAATTGAAGCTGTGTTTTTAAAAACCCACTGCTTCTATTTAGGGCCCCTGTTTTGTCTTCACGTGCCCTAGGTCATCAGCCTAAGGAGATTCAAACCAACATCTTTCACATGCTTGGCTCTAACCACCAGGCTATAGTGTGCTCTGGCACCCTCCATCCCACCCGTTGAAGTTTTGCCATTGTGTAAGAGTGATGGGGACAGAAAAAGAGCATGCAAGAGGGTTCCTGATTCTAGGGCCAGTGGTTCAAGGTACTCAGCTGGGAGGGGTTATCTAGGGTCCTTATCCATTCTCCTAAGCTATTTTCACCACCGCCACCATTGTCTGTGATGGAGCCTGTTCTGAGAAGGGCACGTGGCACTCTAGACCCTAGGGAACAGAAGTACCTAATGCATACCCTTGCGTCAAAGCTCCACAGAGGGGTGGGTGTTCAGATATTCCCTGTGATTAGTGCTTCTTATTGCCCACCTTTATGGGACTCCACATCCAGCATCTGGACTTTCTGAATCACTGTTCAGAGGCACCTCACTCTCCCAAATGGCTGTACAGGGAGTCCATATCCCTGACTCTGTTACTTTAAATCACTTCCCTAAGCATAGACAAACATTTTCAGGCCTAAGTTGGAGGGTTCTAAAGTCCATCTATGGAGGGATCTTGCCCTAAAGCAATAAAAGCAATCACATATGTCATATCGGACCCACCCACCTGAGGTATGAAGAACCATCCTGCCAAGTCTGGGCTGCTGATTTATCTCCTTCCTTGTCAATGCAGCCTTGAAAATGCATATTGATCCAAACCAAAGCACAGGGTTGAACGTCTCTCATGGAGCTTTTCCTCATGCTCCTAGTTCATTCATTGTGTCTTTCTCTTGCAGAGCAGCCTAGGCTTGTTGGAAGGACTGGGGCCAATGCCAGACAAGCTCTTCCCCAAGATTTTATTTACTTCATAACAATGTGCAGTCCACTGAGCTAATAAAACCATAAAGAAAAGCATGCTGGTCCCCAGTTCTTAGGGCCATGAGAGCAACTGGATGAACTGAGCTAAGAACCTTTTTACTGTTCCCATGCTCTGCTCTGCAACAAGTATCACCCTTGTCACTGCCACTAAAAGACCACATTGCCCTGTAGTTCACCCAGCCTGCTTCAAGGGTTGCAATTCACTGCTGATTTGGTACTTTCTTTCCAATCCAGGAAGGTACTTAAGCACATGCATACACATAAGCTTGTGCTTCATGATAGGTACAGTGTCTGAGCATTCTGCTTGAACAGGAAGATTTCTCTAAATTGCGGACCCAGTCTGTTGGACATCTTGGCATGAAGCACTTGCTATAATGGACACACACCACTAACCAGAGGTTGGGTAGAGGTAGGTTCCCTGTTGGGAAGTGGGGGAAAGCAAGCTAAACAGGGAGAAGAGAAGACACCAGTGTTGTTGCCACTTTTGTGGCTTCATGCAGCAATCAAAGAATAATTATGTGATATTGAAATCTCCAGGCCACTCCTTTAGAGGTACTACAAAAATCATATTTGTCTGGAAACCAAAATAATCCCTGTGCTGTTGTTGCAATCCTGTGTCCAAAATGGGATGTATTTACAGGAATGGCAAGTATTTAAGCACAATAGTATCACATCACCATGGTGTGACACAGCATTGCAATCCTACTTCCTGCCTGTATGTAGTGGCATGCTCCACAGGAGTGATTCTCATGTCACCACCTAAGCATAAATGTTTCTAGCTGACTGTCTCTATTTGTAAATTGGATACCACCCTCAGCTCTGAACTTCACCTTTCTACCTGCTTTATGTATGTGTACAAATCTACCTGCATGCTCCTCCACCAGTGTCCATGGATGAGACTGCTACCATTCCAGTTCAGAGAAATCTTCCTCTCCTAGTGCCATGATTCCTGCCTTCCCTTCTCTCTTTTCTTTCCCCTATTCTAGCTCTGAGGACTTCAGGATGTGGCCCAGATTGCTGCCTGCCTTTTTGCAAATCCAAACTTAAAACCTTTCTTTTAAATGTTGCTTCCATATAAGACAGTGATTTCCAAAATTATTGGGGTGTGTACCCTTTTACCTTTACCCATTACTGCTTGTACCCCCTACACCCGGTATATCCCTACACATTCATTCCTAAGGAGGAGTGTTGACACCAGTGTCAATGTGCAATAATGCCATTATTCACCATGGGTTGATCAATCAGAAGTTCCACTTCCATTATTATTAGGCACATTACCCTTGGCAGAGCACCACATACAACTGATTTAAGAGCTAATTGAATCCCCTGTGTAGATGTGGTGCAGGATTTGCCAATATACTGTGCATAGCCTTCAATCACTCCTGTGGATTTCAGTGCTTCACTTGGAGCAGGGAGTGGCTAACTGGGAATTTTGGAAAACATTGCCTTTGGTGTATTCTTTGGTGCAATCAGATTTATACTGAGCTTGCAAAGCAAGGGATGGATCCTTAACTGCTACAAATTGTCTAATTGAGTGATGACAGAGGTATTTGTCAAAAACATATTTTAAAAAATTACTTTTTAAAACTGCATTCAAGTCCTCTAGGTCAAGCTTGTAATATTGGTCTTCATCATCAGAAGCGTATCTCCTGCCATCTATTAAAAAAGAGGTGGGGGGGGGAGAGAGAGAGAATCGAGCAAGTTAATAATATTGTCACAACAGCATTCAGAACAAAAGAGTGGTATAGATGCTTTACTATATGTTCAGCATATGGATAGAGGGAATCAAACTGAATCAAAGATGTCATAGATTCATAAAGAAGTAGGGCTGGAAGGGTCCTACAGAGGTCGTCTAGTCCAGTGGTTCTCAACCTTTTTTCTACCAGGAACCATTTGTAAACATTGATGGCCAGTCTTGACCCAGTACCTCTCACCCCCAATCCTCTGGCCCCTGCCCTCAGGCCCCAGCCCCACAAGTGTGTAGGGCAGGGGGGCCCTAAGCATCCCCTTGCAGGCTGGAAAAACCCATGCTTTCCCATGTTTTTCTCCTTTAAAGGAGAATCCATTAAAAAAAATTATTGATCCATTTTTTAAGTTTGTTTGCAACCTGTTCATATATTCTTGTGACCCACTTTTAAGTTACAATCCACAGGTTGAGAAATGCTGTTTTAGCCCAACCCCCTGCTGGGAGGGTGATCTGATAAACTGAGCTCCTCACTCCCAAATCTGGACACTGACTCCATCTTTGGCCAAGGACATGCTAAACCCCTCTGGTCTTGGCTTAGGTAATCCAAAGATCATTGCAATGAACCATTGGTTGAGCCTGTGATGACTGCAGAATGCCTTGCATCCGTACACACACAGCAGCTGTCCAGCATTTATACCGATCACTGGGTGCCTATTAGGCCTGTGTGAAGTGGCTAGTATTCACTTCAGTTTCGTATTCAGCCAATTTGGGGCACGGTGATTTGATTCGGTGATTCAAATCACTGTCCTGAATCAATTTGGCCGAATCTGATTTGACGATTCGCCGCCACCGAATTGGCCAAATCGTTGAATTGCCCTCATCCCCCACCTGGTTTCCCAGCCCCGTGAATGGCTGCCCTGCCTGCCCCAGCTCCCAGCTCTTTGAAGAGAAAAAAAAGCCCCAATGCACTGGGTCCTGCCAGGCAGGGGCCGATCCCCGCTGCCCCACACTGCATGGGGGGCTCTTCCACGAGCCCCCAGAAGCCCCAACAACTGCTGCAGCAGTTGGTGAGTGCAGGGCTTTCTTTTTTTTCCCCTTAAAGAGCCAGGAGATAAGAAAGGCAGGGCAGCCATGCGGCTGGGGGCTGGGAGAGCGGGCAGGGATCGGGGGGCTCATGGCAGAGCCCCCCATGCAGTGTATGGCAGCAGGGATAGCCCCCCCATCTGGCAGCAGCCGGTGAGTGGGGGCTTTTTTTTAAAGAGCCAGGAGCAGGGGCCGGGCAGGGCAGCCATGGGGGGGGGGCGGGGGCTGGGAGAGCAGGTGAGGGTTGAAGGGTCCTCAGGGGAGCTGGGGGAGCAGGAAGGGATGGGGCCTGGCAGGAGTCCCCCCATGGTCCCCTCCCCCCTCCTCCAGCCCCTACTTATCAGCATGGAGTCAGGGTCCAGCTCCCTGCTGCAGCGAGCGGGGACTGCCTGAATCTCCAAAGCTCTCCAAATCATTTCCAAGTCAATACAGAGAGCTTCGAATCAATTTGGACCTTTTAATTGGTCTCCTGATTCAATTTGGATTCAGAGATTCAGCCACCAAATCGAGCCAAATCTTCTCTGAATCGAATCAGCACCCAAAGCTTCGCACAGCCCTAGTGCCTAGATACATGCTGTAATTGCAGTGCATCGGAGAAGACTCAATCTGCGTCTTGTGCGTTAGTGTCCCCACACTGAAAAATGGTGGTAGGGGTTCTTTAACAAAAGCTCATTCAATGAGCTTTACTTAAGGTGCCCTCCTCCACCCCCGCCACCATTTTTCAGCTTGTGTACACTGATTCACATAACGCTCTGGGCGCTTTAATTAGAGTGGCTCTTGGAGCTGCTCTAATTAAAGTGCCCCTCCCATCCCCCCCCCACACACACTCCCAGAGCACATGTATAAATGCCCATTGTTTGTAACATCTGAGACAGTCCAGTGAACTAGCAAGTGTTTCATCAACTTATCAAATGGGCAACAACTATAGCAGTTATTCTCAATGTTTTTAGACTTGACTAGAGCCTTTGACTAGAGGCACTTCTCCATAACTGTTGTAAATTGAGCAGCATCCTGTTTCAAAGCTCATTTATTACAGTGCTTACTTCCTTGTTGAGATACTGGGCAATCGGGGCAGGGTAGCAGCCAGGAAGGGAGGAGCCTGAACTTATCTCCTCTTACCTTCTAGCACCCTTTAAAAGATCTTGCAGCACTCCAGAGTGCTCCAGTGCCCTGGTTGAGAATCACTGATCTACAGTAATCATCACAATTGTATCTTTGGAAGCTCCTCCTTTATCTGCTAGGAGCAATGAATGAGGTCATTTCTTCATCTTCAAGTTCTCTATGGTGGGTGGCCAATTTTAGCCAAGGGAGCAAGAACATTTGAATGTCAGACCTAGTCAGAGTAGTTAATATAATTATATATAATTACAGTGGTCTAAAACTCCTCTTTCTGAGGGAGGGAAGACTTTCAATATTATTGTGTTCCACTTCACTGTGGTGACTTTAGGAATAATGCAATGTGACATTCTGCAGCGAAATACTAGATAGTTTCACAAGTTGGCGGACACTGTATAGGGGTCTATCTGTGAAAGTTTTGTGACCCATGTCTATAAAAAGAATTTGGGAGAGCCAGTTGTGTATAGTCTGTTATTCCTATGCACTGTAAGGATATTTCCCTAAAGACAAGACTCCACCTTTTTTAATTTTTTAAAGCAGTATGCTTGTCTGTGACAGTACTGGTACAGAAGTAGGGAACAGTGAAAAATCATTATCTATAACTGCTTCATAAAAAGAGGTTAAAGGAAATCTGTGGCCCATTAAGTGGCTCTTATGTAATGGGAGTACAGTTTGTATATTTGTTATGTAGGGGATACTGTATGTGGAGAGCAGGAATGTAGAAAAAGGCATGGATTTTCAGGGCTATGCACAATCATTGATTTGGGATGCAAGGACGGGAGCAGAGTTAAGGTTGGTTGTGGATTCATAAGTGAAAACTTGAAGTGTTTTCAATTTTGACAAGTTTTCTACAAACTCAGAATTTCTTAGCTTGCAAACTCTCTTTTTCTGTAGCTGCAGCATTCTTACTAGATGCTGCTTGAAATGACAGACAAAATGACTGCTTGAAATTTGCTGTAAATGGGGGCATTGCAATTTGAAACAAGGGATGCCTGGCATTTCTGGGATCAAAACCTAGATAGTTTAAAAACAGTGCCAGCTCACTGGGCAAGATATTCTCCTTGCCTAGTGAGTTCCACAGGAGGCCAGTTAGTACATGTGAAGATTATAATAGTAGCAATATCTCAAGGGAATCCTAGTATTAATTATCTGCAGACTGTAGAGGCTACACCGTAGTCACTGTAATAGTTCCTGTAATAGGAGTCCTTAGAGTCGTCATAACTCCCCAGCAATAGTCCTATGGCATTACTTAATAATAGAGCCATATTCAGTCCTGATTCTGACAGAATTTGGGGTCTTTGCAGCTTAGTTATTACTTATTACAAGTCATATTATGTGGCCCATCTGAAGACCTCATAGTGCTACTCAGGAGGAATAGAGCAAAAGTGATTTTAAGCTAGCTCTCTATTTCCCTTAATCCTAGGCAAGCTGGTACCCTGGCACCAATAAGAGTAGCTTCAAGGCTGTCCTAACCTGCACCAGCTGCCAGAAGTCCTAAATGCTCCTTATGAGAACCAGGGATCACTGGGGAACAGGAAAACTGTGCTGAACTACTCCTGCAGCAGTGATCTCTGCACTGGACACAGGGAGGAGGAAGGAGTAAGGACCTTTATGAAAAGGGTGACCACATGTCCTAGTTTGGCCAGGACAGACCTGGATTTTGGAGACCAGTCCCAGCCAGTGTGAAAATTTCAATGAGCATCCCAAGCATGGGGCACTACTGGGGAGGTGGAGCAGCACAAACTGTGAAATAGGAAGTCCTAGCAGACAGCAAAATTGCCCTAAAATAGGTTAGCTTGATTAGTGGAATGATCATTAAAAAGGGGAGATGATTGTTAACATCTGTGAAGTAAAAAAAACAATGGCTCATTAACAGACCATTGACCCCTTTAGCTGCCTGAATAATAATATCAGAGCTACACCATGCTGTCACCCCTGCCTCTGCCTGCAGACTTGAGTTGGGGGGGCAGCGAACAGGGGGCAGTGTTCTGGATTTCACATTCTCATATGGTCACCCTAAATATGAAGGTCCTATCTGTGAATCCCCTTACATTGGGGAATAGTCCTGTGAATGGTTCAAGCAGCCTCAGGGTCATCATGCATGCATGAAGTGAAAGAAAAATTATTCTAGTGTAAGGGAGAGTCTGGGCCCTTAGCTCTAACGTACTCCAGAAATATTCTGGTTTTTAACTTTAATCACTCTCAGGTGACTTGCATATATCAGAGTCTCAACCCCATGCAGTCAAAGGGAAAATAAAACTTAAAAAACATAAATCAGAGTGGAATTTATGAATCCAGAGACTTAACAGTAATTCTCAATGAACTCTTTGCTTACTGCTGTCTGGAAGTATATTATTCCCACAATATCACACACAACATTTCTCCAAGATGGAAAGAGCATTTCAGATGTAGTCAGCTACATCCCATGCAAATGTCACCTGGATAATATCTGCAGACACTGAGTAGGTGTACTACAAAGCCCCAGTACCTTTTATAGTACCTCAGCGCAAACGTCTTGTTAGAGGTGCCGCTGATTTTTGTGACATTAACTTATCCGATGATAAGAAAATGCCTTTGCCCATAAATTGTTATCTCATGTCTCTCTCCAGCCTATAGACTGCTCTGGGAATCAACAAAACAAAATACCTGCTTATTTATCACACTTTAAAATATCTACGTGAAATCTTAAAACCTGCACTGGAGTGCAGGAGTCCTGTTACAGTCAGGCAGAGATTGGAATGAGGGTTCATTGTTTGTTTTAAGGACTAGACACTAGGAGCAAAATAGGTTTTAAAGTACACAATGCAGTCTATTTTTGCCACATGCTATCAAACTGGTTTGAAGCTGACTATAAACAAGGACGTGCAAATGTACAGCTACAGTAGTTAGGAAAACAATCTTAATTTTCTGTCAGTACTGTTGCACAGTTTTTCCAAAAGGCGCATGCTTGTAAACAAGATGTTGTTTAAAATAAATGAACATCTGGTGAAGTTATGACAATCATATTAATAGAAAAAATAACACTTCTCTTGTAATAAACTTTGTACATAATACAAACATCGTTGACAATACGCTGGTGTCAGTTTAAACTTACACAACATATTTATTTGCATAATGTAGGCTAATGCAACTTTCATATTGTAAATAGCTTTATTAACTAGCTAGTATGTTTTTACCTAAGGTAGTGTGTTTAAAACTGCATATTACTTCATTTTCATAAATCTAATTTTTAATCCAGCTAAGCATATATTCTTACTGCAAAAATTATATGCTAGTGCATTTAACTTACATCGTCCTTTGAGGTATAGCATTGACTGTGGGCCCCAATTTCTTGCTATTAGTTTACTCTGCAAGTTGCAAAAAGAAAGTAGGCATTATTTCACTGGAAATGAAACCTCTCATAAAGTGCTATAGAGGCAATTTTAATCCAAAGTTTACCTTTGGAGCACACCAAGATTCAACTATAAGAAAAACCATGAAGATGGCACAGATGCAAACCACTGCAGTTTTAGTTTTCTGTAAGAAAATAAGAACAATATTTTTGGAGAGCAATGATGCAATTTTGCTAATTGCATCATTTTCATGATGCAGTTAGCAATATGGAGCAGATAACAGTATCAATCAAACTTCATGCATACACTGTAATCTCCTTACCATTTTAGCACGTCTGTTGTCACTCCCTTCTATCATCCAAATACTGCCAAGGATTTGGTTTGCCACACTCGCTTGTAAAGAGCTTTGAGTAGCTGATGATCAGAAAACATGTAAGTTCAGTTGGTCATGTTTCTTTCCAGCAATCTGGTTTACAAACAACAATGCATGCATACAGATTAGAATGCAAGAATTAGATATACAGTATTTACCTTCCTTCGTGATCAAAGCAAGAAAATTATGTGTCAGGCTCTTTTATACCAGGGGAGCTAATGACAGTTGTCCCCGTGAGATCTGGAAACAACCTGTACCCAAAGGGAAAAAAAAACAACACAAAAGTTGACTAAATGTCAAGCATTGTCAGTAGGTGGTGCATACATGCAATCTGCATCTTCTGTCCTGTTTAGTACCACAGCAAACATCTGTCTATGGAGAGGGTTAAGAAAAAGTGTCCATTGTTCTTTGACTAGTATACAAGCACTTTTCCATCACTTTTTTCTTTTATTTAGTTATTTATATAGTACCACAGTTCCCCTTTTATTTACACAGATTTCGGGTTTTTTTACTTGGATGCACTGTTCCAGCCCTTCAATGCAACCATCATATATGTCTTATATGTCTTATATAATGCCATATTATATAAAAGAAACATTATTATTGTATTTACTTTGTAAATTTACTTCAGTCTTTAGATCATTTGATTGAAAAAGCAATCACTTTATATGTGGTCATTTCAGAGATTCAGATCCATTAAGAAATGAACTAGTTCCTGTTATTTCTGTTTCTGTTCAAAGAGCTTAATATCGCTCTGTTTATTTTTAAAGTTTTTAAGTTTAATTATGGTAAGATGAAAAGTACGAAAGGATAAATTAATTTCTTAAGTACACAGGACTTTCCAGAATTAAAATATGTTTCTGCCACAAAGGAGAGAGGTTGAATCATTATAAACCAGTAAATGAAAACAAAGTTAAGTCGTATAGCAAAATATTCTGGTCAGAATAAAAGAAAATTAAAAGACTGAAATTCAAGAGAAATTGTAGACTGTAGGATTTTATTTCCTTTCTTCTTTCTCTCAATGTTAGCTGAAAAATGAGAGATTTGGTGTTGGGGATGTGTGCACACTTTTCTCTTTGAATTTTTAGGAATTAAATATTATATATTGTCTGGCTCTCATTTACATGGAAGTCACTTTTATACTGCTCTACCGGTGTAAACAGGCTTTAAGATAAGACAAAGTATCTGTGAAGGCCTTTTTACACCACCAGAGTGATAGAACATTTTCTCAGTGTAAGAAGGAATTGGGCCTATTTTTCTTGACTGTAAGATAACAAGTTAGAGTCGGCTCATATGTTCCTTGATCATAAAACTCCCCTTGATGTTCACTGGAGGTTGGAAGAATCTTCTTAGAATGGTCCTATGAAAATTAAAAGTAAGGGTATACCAATTTTGGCCCTAATTTATACCATGTGCAATCACACTAAATCAGCATATTGCCACCTGGAAACCAGCACTGGATTCAATCCTGAATATTCAGAAGCTACGATACCAAAAAATGGAGTGTCAGTGAGTGAGCTGACAGACCCACTGTATTCTTGGTAAGAATAAATAGGTAATGTGGGTGATGCAACAATTTGTGTGATATTTAGCAGTATGTATGACCAGACCTGTTTTAAAAATTCTAACTTCACTGCGGCCTCTGACACACTAACGTTGGGCTAGGGACAGAAATTCTACATAAACCAGCATAAGTGATCTGAAACCGGTTCAAATCTGTAACGCTACAGAAATTCAGTACACGTAACCTGCTTTCAAAATGGCTGAAACCAGTTTAAGATAAACCTGGATGAGTGTGGTATCAGACTTAACTGATTTAGGTTA
This sequence comes from Alligator sinensis, assembly GCF_000455745.1. Lineage (NCBI taxonomy): Eukaryota > Metazoa > Chordata > Crocodylia > Alligatoridae > Alligator > Alligator sinensis. The sequence continues at coordinate 977,088 of NW_005841925.1, forward strand.
AATTGATTTATTGAACTTCTATCCCAGATCCCCTCCAAATACAAGTTAACTCACAATCCTCCAGCACATTGCACCTCCCCTGCTAGCCCCCACCTCCTCTCAGGGTGAGCAGGCTAGCCTTGTCCCAAGCTGTCTGCTGCAGCAGATCAGGGAGATGTACTCTAGCACCATCCCCATTCCCCCCCAGTTTATGGCCTAGACAACAGCAGGCATGTGGCTGCATTTTGGGAATCAAAAGTGAATGTCTGGTCACTTGCTTATTGGTTCAATCTATGCAGTTTAGACTAATGGGCAAAGATTTAATCAATTCAACCTCAGGCTTTTTCACTGTCTGTACTTAGCTGTAAGGTTCAACTCATGTGTTAATTGCACCATAAATAGTAACAGTGTTACATGTGCAGCTGATTTATGCTACCATGAAGTAGCAAACCAGCCACAAAGATATTCCCCATATTGTGTTGAATATCTTTGTGGCTTGCTTGTATGGCATCTTAAACTGAATGTGTAGCATGTCCATGGGGTCACAGGATCCTGGCAGGGGAACTTGTGGGTTTGCAGCTCCCAGATGGCAGTGGCTTAACTTGGGATATGATCCCTGATCCCAACAATTGTCTCCTGACATGCGTGTGTGGCATGGCAGAAAGCACAAGTATTCAGATCGGGGATCAGATTGCCTTGTGCCATTACGTGAACATCTGTCAGCACCTTGCCTCTTCCTTACACTGGCTGTAATTGTCCTACAGTTAGGGACCAATGTGGGTGTCAGCAGATTTAAATAATGGGAGGAGTTCCACCCCAGTTCCATACAAGTGAATCATGGTACTGTGGTACTTGCAGTTCTTTCTTTTGCTGTGCATTTGGAGCAGCGGCCAGGGGATCTGCAAAAATCGCAGACTCCTCAAATCTCACTCCTGTATGTATCCTTCCTCATCTCTGCCCTCAAATAGTGACCCACAAGTTGGGACACAAGAAACAGCTGCAGAGCATGGCACAAAACTATGCACAGAAGTATGGATCCCCTGCATGGACTCTCAAAATCCTGCCCCCTCATTCTATTCCCTGGTCCATATGCCTAATGGGCCCTTCTCACCAGGTGTCCAGTTCAGCACAACATGTATACACATCCCTAATACACATCCCTAAAAGTAGGCAAATACAAAATGTCACTCCCCTCCTGCAAAACGCACCTTTAACTATAACCTCAGTTGGTGCAGTTGGGGAGCAGTATCTGCTATTTAAAATTAATTAAATGCATACATTCAAAAGCCCTTTTTGTGCATCTTCATCTGAATAACCCATAAACATGTAGTCAATAGCTGGCCTTTGTTTTGCTTTTTTTTCCTAGTTCCCTAATTATCTTGCATCAAAGCTATCTGAATTCAAGACTTTAAAGTATGAATATGTCTCCTTCAGGTCTAACATTGTTAATATTATGACAGATTGTATCCGATGCTATCTTTCTGTAGGGCTTATTATATGTAATGCACTCCATGCTTTTTTTGGCTTTGTTTTAACCAAATGATTTGCTTTTTTCTGTGTGTTCAATTACCACTTCAGGGATGTTGTGCATAAAAAAGGCTAATTGCTGCCAGAATTTGAAGTAACTCATTAAAACTACTCCCAGAACAAATAGGCTGAATTTTACACCTATTCACCACTCCAAAACAGATGTTACATTTGTAAAAGTCTGATTGCTTACTGGCTTTACATACATTTCATTAGCAAAGTATATGTGTATTTAATTTGTTTTCTTTTTTAAGTCTCATGTGGTGCTCTGAGAGGGTTAGTATAATTTTAATTTCAGTAAATCAATCTTATTAAAATAGTCATTATGGGTTTAGTCTTCAAGTCCTTATACCATACTTTAATGCCCAAGTATTGCAGGATTTGAACCTATATGTCCAGCTGATCCACTGGAACTGTTTTGTGTGTCTGCAATATCTTACAAGAAATGGAAATGAAACTATACTGATTACGCAGCTGCCTCATTGCAATGAGTTCAGCATCACCTGCTGCAGGATAGGAACAGATGCATAAAACAGCTACAATGGATCACTTGTGCTCACAAGCATCTCCCACATTCACAGCAGTATGGTTATTTTGCCTGTCCACTACCTGTGATTGCCAGGGAAAGACAGGGCCTGAATTTCATAAGTGACTAGTGGGTTTGGTTACCTAACTTGAGATTCTTTAAATAGGTCTGATTTTGAGAAGGCAGGCAATCAATACTATCTGCAAATCAGCTCCTTTAAAGGCTCCCTTTCTGAAGAGTTTAGACCTATAAAGCTAGGGACAGACATTCAAAAAGCCTGAGCCTGAATTGATTCAATCTTTGCAGGTTAGTCAACCTGGCTAGGTTGAACTGGTTTGCAACTGCACAGACATTCCCTCTGGACTGAAGAAATGCAAGCACATGCCTGCTGCCGTGGCTCAGGCTAGAAGCCAGGGGGCACTAGAACAGCCCTCCCATTTCACAGTACAGAGCTGAGGGGGGGCATGGCCAGACCCCAGCAGGAGGCTGTGATTAGGGAGGGGTGTAAACCCCCACCCTGCCTGCACCATCCCAGGCTTTTCCCTGCTCACTGCTCAAGGGGCTGGAATGGTGCCCTCCCCCAGCCCCTGGCTAGCACTCTGAGGCAAAGGAGGGTGTGCAGTGCATACATCTGTTGATGATACTGAGCTTTTCAGTCTCCATCTCCCTGTTTCTTCATACTGTCTGCAAACCTGACAGGCAAGGGAGCCAGCAGGGAGCTGCTAACACAGTGGTTATCAGCCCATAAACAAAACAAAAGCCTCTCTCATTAGTTCAAGCTCTTCTTAAACAGCTTTTTTCAAGGAAGGAGGGGAAGGATATTACCAACTGACCTGTTGATCAGCTCCAAAAAGCCCTAAGTGGACACTGTCTTGTCTGTCTTTGTTCTGTCCCAATGAAATTGGAAACACACACACACACACACACCTCTCAGCATTAGCTAGTATACCACATGCCTAGGGTCTTTGGGGCTGGGGTCCATGTTGTGGGAGATGAGAGGGAGGGAGGAAGGGAAGGAGGAAGGGAGGGAGAGAATCCCTGCTTGAGCAATGGGGTGTGGGGGTAGGGGGAAACAAGGTTACTGTGCCCACAGTCTCTGCCAGAGCTCAGGCTAGAGAGCAAAGGGATGGGGTTAGCCCTGTTCTCTGGAGCAGACAGCACAGCCCAAGGCTGCAGAGCAGCTGTGATGCTGTGGGACTCTGGTTTAACTTAAGCCAGGAAGAGGTCTGGGACAGAAATTGCATAAACTGGTTTGACCCAAATCAGTTAAGTTTAATACTACATTCAACCAGGTTTATTTTAAACCAGATTCAGACATTTTGAAATTGGTGTATGTGCACTGAACCTATGTTCTGTTACAGGTTTAAAGCAGTTTCTGATCACTTAAACTGATTTAGGTGTCATTTTTGTCCTTAGCCTAACGGGAAATTTGCTAAATCACCATTGTTAATTAAGTGGGAACCTCTGCTATGGAAAAAGACATCTAAGGCATTGTTTCACTTTACATTTCTTTTAAAATTACAGCTGAAGAGAGCAAAAGAAAAAAAACCCCAATCCAGAGAAGACTACTACAAAAACAATTTATACCCACAAATAGTTAAAATTGCTTAGAAAAATCAAGTTTGTTAGGGCACCTACACCATCAGAGAACCACATTAACCAATGCTGCAGAGAAGCCTGGCACCCTGAACAACAATGCATGTGTTCTGGGGGTACAGCCCTTGTGGAATGAGTGTGCCCCACTTCAATGGGACATGGTTTCTGATGGGGTAGACATGTCCTAAACTGTCAAATATTTCTGCTTCTGGTCAGTTGGCCTGCACACTCCACACAGTAAACTGTCAACTTTAAATACACCCTTATTGTCTGGAGCATGTTTATTAGATTATATTTTCTTCAGCTATTAAAGTGCATTTGCAGGCATTTTTTACTGAAGATTTCTCTGTTTCACTCTGTTGTGCCCCAGCTCAAGTCTGGGATCGTGCCCGGTATGCAAAGGTCAATAAAGATACCAGGGGTGAAAGTACAAAGAAGGTTTATTGCTAGCAATAAAAGGTGCAAGCGGAATAATTCACGTAACAAGCACACCAGATCACTATTTCTAAGCATCTTTTATACAGGAGTTTTCAAGTTTTCACAAGCGGGCTTGTTTGCTGATTGGTTATAAGTGAGTGACGCAAGAAGTTCTTTACTGAGCATGTCTCTATACCTGTGTTTTAGCTATGTATCTCATTTACATACATGTGTGTTTCATTAGCATACTTCTTCCCCACCTAGGGGCGTGATTTTTAGTATTTTAATGAGCCCTTTAACCCAGTATTCTGCTTCTTCTTTTGTTTTCAAGCCCCCTTTATCTAGGACTGTCTCCTCCTTATCATTGCAGATGGGCATTTTTCATGTAGCATTCTCTTCTGCTTCATCTTCGAGTAGAGGTTTCTAGGTCACTCCTTACAACTCCATGGGTTTACATGACTCAGTTTGCTGGACAGAAAGAAACTTTAACTGGTTAAATGTATATGGTTCTATGGAAAGCCATCCTTTCATGCCACTGGGTTTTGGATTATGCTTGTGCTTACTATGTTAAGAAAATGTTTATTCTGGTTTTAGATGTGTAAGTTCTAAAGTTCATTTGAACAAATTGTAATGGAATAGGAACTCAATCAGATGTTGCATGGGAGGATAACTGGTCTTAGAGCACTACATGCAAGTGAGCTATTTCACAGACATTTAACAATTGTAGACTAGGACAGAGGCACACTTTTAGCCTGCTGGAGGGGGTAGACTGAGCTGCCCATTCAGTCTTTGAATAGAGGATTGGCTTCAGTGCAGACAGGTTCCACGCAGTGAAAAAAGAAAAAAAGGGAAAATGGTGGGAGTGTGCAAATGCTAAGGCTGTGCAAAGCTTCAGTCCCTGCTTCGATTTGGCCCAATTCAGTGGCCAAATCTCCGAATCCAAATCAAGCCAGGAGACACTTTAATCTCTCCGAATCAAATCGGAACCCTCTGAATCGATTCAGAGAGATTCGAAAAGATTCGGCGATTTGGACATAGACACAGCTTTAAATGTTTTTTCTACATACCTCAAGGTACCAGGCAGCTAGTCAATGCTGAGATGGTGGGGTGTGTAGAGCATCCCACAAGAGCGTGGGGAGCTCCCCAGCACTCTTGGCAGCAGACCCAGAAGTGAACCAGAAGCACTTCCAGTCCACTTCTGGGTCCACCAGGGAGAGTGCCAGGGGGCCCCTCTGGCTCAGTGACTAGTGCCTCCTGGAACTGGAGGGGCACCAGGGGTCCCCCCATGGCCAATCACTGAGCTGGGAGAGGTATGGGTGGGGGGCCCGTGTGCTCCCCAGTGGACCCAGAGGTGGACTGGAAGTATTTCCAGTCCACTTCCGGGTTCACCGCCCCGTGCTCCTGTGAGACGCTCTATCCCGTCCCAGCATCGCAATGTTCACAAGCCATGCCTGGTACCTCAAGGTATATACAAAAAACATTTAAAACCCTATCTGTGGCCGAATCTCTGATTCTCCACACCAGCATCAAATCTTCAGATTTGGATGTAGCCGAATCAAATCAAGGATAGTGATCTGAATCAATGAATCAAATCACTGTCCCTGATTCCGGCCGAATCCAAATCTGAATTGAATACGGCCTATTTCACACACCCCTAGCACATACCATGTTATTATCCCTTCAAGGTCCCCAAAAGTTTGTTCCATAAACAGGTTTTCTATCCCTAGTGACAATATGAATTCAGCAAACTCAAACAAGCAAAAATAATATTCCCCAAGGAAAATTTAGGTCTTTTTAACTAGCTCCTATGATTTAAACATTTCCAGCTGCTGGAATATAGACAATAAATACAAATAGAACAGAGGAATGACCCATTGCTATTGCTCAGAGGATTGTTATGTTTGTGGAATGATCCTTTCTTTCCTGAATAAATCCTTCCACAGCCAGACTGATATTTCATAAACGAATCCTTGAGGAGATAAAATCTGGCCTCTGACAAGTCTTCCCTGCTTTACAGGTGATTAAAGGCAGGTTTGCAGATGGCTTTTCAAGCACTCAGCTGTTTCTTAAAGAGAAAAATATTAGTGTCAGTTTCTGTAGCAGCTGTTACATATGTTGTAAAATGATGTATAAATCATGGTAAAGCCAGAAACACTACAAAATATCTTCCATAAATTTAGCATGAATAAGGTCAGAAAAACCTATAGTTGGTTTACAGCTATGCAGATATTTAACTTTCTTTGCTCAAGTTATTCTCTGAAACCAGTGAAACCAGTTTCACATCGTTCATAGAAAGCTAAAAGTCCCATTAACCAGTAAAAAAACAAAAAAGTTTTTTTTTTTAATCCAGAAATTAATTTGAGTTTTGGACCAACTGCCCTAATCTTGCAAACAAAATATTGACATTACTAACTCTCACACTTTTTGCTTAAACTCCCAATTCAAGGCACATGATTAGGGGAGAGTCTCAGATTTATTTTAAAGTATAAGGGTACTTGTCCACAATCGACATTTACCCGCTAAAAATGTTCCTGGTTTAATTTTCCTGTCTTAGTTTATGACAGCTAAATAAGTAACATGGATGTGATTTACCGCATAAGGGTTTATTATGCTATAACTAGTAAAATACACTAGGAGGCACATCAGAACAATTTTACCCTCCTGCCCTTTCAGTACTACCTTACTGCCAGGTGGTGCTTTAGGACAAGAAATGCCCTGCCACAGCATTTCTGCCACTCGCTTTTCCTGGGTACAAGTTGCATGGGGCGCTTGGGAATCTGGGGTATGAAATATTTCCATGCAAAGTCCCGCAGGGCTCCTCAAGTGTAAACAAGCATTGCACATACTCAAGGCTGGGGGCGGGTACCCTTAGGCCTACATGCTGTTTCCACTGGGCACAGGGTGCAGTGTACCCTTTGGGCTACCCAAGCATAACCCCCAAGCATCACCCCCTGCCCTAGCCTAGTGCCCCTTGCTTTTTCTGGGTGCAAGTTGCAGGTTGCATGCTTTTCCTGGGGCAAGTTGCACAGGGTGCTCGGGCGGTTTTTGTGCAAAATCTTTCCATGCATAGCTCTGCAGGGCTCCTCACAAGTGTACGCAAGAATTGCACATACCCAAGACTGGGGTGGGGGTACCTTTAGGGCTCCACACTGTTTCCACCAGGTGCTGGGTGGGGGGGTACCCTTCAGGCTACCCAAGCTACCCAGCATCACCCCCTGCCCTAGCCTAGTGCCCCTCACTTTTCCTGGGTGCAAGTTGCAAGTTGCACGCTTTTGCTGGGTGCAAGTTGCACAGGGCACTCGGGCAGTTTTGGTGCGAAATCTTTCCATGCAGAGTTCCGCAGGGCTCCCCAGGCGTACACAAGCATTGCATCTCCCACCCACCCACTTCGCAAAGCTGCCTCAAGCAATTTTTTATCCTGCTATGTTTTGCCACTTTTGGGGGGTTGGGCTTTTTGCATGCTTTTCCAGCCCATGGGGGTTTTCACGCGCTTACCAGGCCAGCACCAGACTGTCTGCTTTTTTTTTTACACTGGAACGAGGCCAGCGGAGGCAGTGGGGGCAGTGTCTGCCTCTTGAGTGCCTATAAATTTGTGGAACAGTGAGTGAGTGGGGTGCACACGCTGTAGACTTTTGAGGTGCATGAGAGATGACAACACACCAGAGGCACAAGGACTCAGCCTGCGGGACGCTTGCCCCTGGGTGGCACAGCACCGGTTCCTGCTGCTTGCTGCTGATGTCGGGTACAGTATTGTGTTCCAGTGCAGGATAAAGCCACTTTTGCGACACTTGAAAGAGGATGCCCCAACCTGTTTCACAACCAACCGGGACATTTAGGCATAGGTAAGTGAGACACTTGGCTGTGCCCTGAGGGAGGGTGGCTTGCATTGTTTACTTAAACTTTCATGTAAATGGGGTTTAATTACCATGATTGAAGTTACTAGGTATCCAACAGCATGAAGTCCTCCTCCCCACCCTTCCTTGCCCCTCATCTGCCTTTTTCCACCTCCCCGTGCCCTCCCCTTCCACTCATGTACAGGGGGGGTATCCCCATTTCATGGTGGTTTTACAATACTAATTCTTACACATGCAGCTAGTGAACTCAGACTGGTGGGGTGGTGGAGAGTCCCATGGGACAGGGTGGGGTGTCCCATGGGGGCGGGGTTTGCAGCCGGCCCAGAGTGGAGGGGGTTGCGGCCTCCCTGCTACCAGCCAGAATTCCCAGCTGGCTGCAAACCGTCCCCGCCCGCCTCCTCCCTCCATCCTCCCAGCTGGCTGCAAACCCACCCAGCTCTCGGCCAGCTGCAACCCCCGCTTCTGGGGGTGCTCCACCACCCCACCGGTCTGAGTGCACCAGCCACACCTAAATCTTATGCTCTTAACTGCCCCCTCCCTCCTATTTCTAGTTCCCAAATGCTGCTCCCATCAGGCACAACAGGCAGTAGAGAAGAACACAAGCCTGCGACAGTCACCTGACGCCACTTCCATCTCCAAAAAAAATGCTGGCAGTGTCACTGGCAGGTGCCTATTCGAAACTCTTAATATCCTTTTAGACTCATTACTGAAAAAGCGTATGGGAATTCACCATTAAAGTCCTCATATTGTGTCAATACATCAGCAACTAAGCTTGCATTTTAAATATTCCCTTTAGAATTGAAAAATTAATATTTCTGTTTCATATATGAATATGCCAGTATTTAACAATGAATATTTTTTTTTGTCCCTTTTTGCCCTGCTTCCCTCCTTCCCATTTCCTGCTGCTCCTGCTGATGCTCAGTGGCCCGGCCTACTGTGTGCAAGATTTAAGAATGCTCAAAACTTTAAAATGGTCAAGCTAGTCCAAGTGGCTACTTACTGAAATATGCTTCATTAGCTCTTTTCAAGGATCACGTATGTAATGTTCCTTTTTCTTTGTTTGTCTTTGTTTATGTGGCCCAAATTTTTTACTACAACGTTATTACCTTACTTGTGTACTCTCCATCCACACACATTCCCTCCTTCTCTGACTCTTTCCTGCTGCATGGTGGCTTTTAGAACCCACCCTTGGTTCTTCAGAAAAGTCTTGATAAAAGCAGCCAGTCCTGTTGATGTAGGATTCAAGCTGGGCAGCTTCCTGGCAATTTCCAACAAGCTGGGCAGCTTCCTGGCACGTTTTCCTCCCCCCTTTGCCTCATGGCTGGGTTTCTCAGGGAAAATAGCTCACTCCCTGTTAGCTCTGCCTATGCTCTTACCGTTGTTTTAAAAAGGTCCCCTGCCTAGGTGCCTCTATCCCCAGGCCTGGCTGGGGGAAAATTCACACATGCACACACATATACCTATGCTTCACCACTAGAATGTCACGTGGAACCAGGAAAAGTGTAAAGTGATAACAGGAGAGGTTTCACAGGGACAAACACCCTAAAACTTCAAGACTTCGTGGTTTTGGAGGAAAGCTTGAAAATAGGACTTTAGTGTAAAGATTCAAACTCTGTAAGACAAATACAAAGAGTCCAAAGTTGTTTAATATTTTTTAAATCTTACTGTTGGGCCTCCACTCTCATTCCTTTGCTTAGTCCTTGCAATAACCATATGACCAGGATTAACTTGAAAGCAAGTATATCTCTTCCCTAGGCTACTACAAGTGATTAGTGATTATTGCAAATGCTGTGCCTAGGGAAGGAGAAATGAAGAACTTAATTAGAAAGATGCATAGCCTTGCCTCAGCCTTTTATTAGTTGTTTACATCTTACAGTTTTTTTGGTTTTGTTTTTTTGGGGGGGTTGGGTTATTTTGTTTGTTTGTTTTTGCTGGAAAGCCTATACCTATTTTAAAGCAGTAGTTACTAGGGCTGTGCGAGGCTTTGGACAGAGCTTCAGATACGGAGAAGCTTCGGATGCTTTGGGGTCCAAAGCAGCACATCCGGGTTGAAGCGCTGCCTCGTTCGGCTTCCCGAAGCAGTTCGGAGCCGCCTCGGAGACGCTTTGGAGATCTGGCCATAGGGTATAATGGGGAAACAATTAAATATCTATAACTTTGTTGTTTGTTGTCCAATTGGGATGAAATTTTCAGAAATGATAGACTATGTAGAGAATATGAAGTCTGCCAAGTTTCAAGAAGATCAGTGCAGGGGTTGGGGGGAACTGTACCCCAAATTGTTGAAAGCCAAATTCATGTCACGGCTGTGTGTTACAACACGGGGAGGGGAAGAGGGGGAGGGGGGTCAAAACTGCAGGGCTGGCAGCTTTTACTGAGGCCACAAAGCCTGCCAAGTTTCAAGAAGATCAGTGCAGGGGTTGGGGGGAACTGTACCCCAAATTGTTGAAAGCCAAATTCATGTCACGGCTGTGTGTTACAACACGGGGAGGGGAAGAGGGGGAGGGGGGTCAAAACTGCAGGGCTGGCAGCTTTTACTGAGGCCACAAAGCCTGCCAAGTTTCAAGAAGATCAGTGCAGGGATTTGGGGGGAACTGCACCTCAAGCTGCGGACAAGCAAAACTCATGCCATGGGTGCTTGGGGGACTGACTGTATCTGTCTTGGAGCAGGGGACACTACTGCAGGCCTGGCAGCTAAGCTACTGTGTTACCAGTTACCAATCAATCCTGATTCACTCAGGGACCAGCTCAATACACAGGGCCTAGCTAATGTAGTCAGTTAATTACCATCAATTAGCACCTACAAAAGCAGACTAAGGAGAGGACAGAATCAATACAGACAATCAACAGCCCCAAGACAGACACAGTCAGTCCCACAAGCACCCATGGCATGAGTTTTGTCCGTCAGCAGCTAGGGGTGCAGGGCCCCAGAACCCCCCTGCACCGATCTCCTTGACAGCTGGCAGGCATCATGGCCTCAGCAGGGGTCACCATCCCTGGCTGCACCTTAACACATGCAGTGTCACCCATGGCATGAGTTTTGCTTGTCCGCAGCTTGAGGTGCAGTTCCCCTCAAACCCCTGCACTGATCTTTTTGAAATTTGGCAGACTTTGTAGCCTCAATAAGAGCTACCACCCCTGCAGTTTTCACCCCCCTGTGTTGTAACACACAGCCGTGACATGAGTTTGGCTTTCAAGAATTTGGGGTACAGTTCCCCCCCAAACCCCTGCACCGATCTTCTTGAAACATAGCAAACTTCATGCTCTCAGCAGAGGTTACCATCCCTGCAAGTTTCATCCAAGTCAGACAAAAAACAACAAAGTTATGGATATTTCATTTATTCCCCATTATACCCTATGGCCAGATCTCCAAGGCGGCTCCAAAGCTTCAGAGCTGCTTCGGCCGGATCGAGGTGGAAACCCGGTCCAGAGCTCCAGGTTGGATCCCTGGCATCCGAAGCGGCCGGATCCAAAGCCGGTTAGGATTGCTGCCGACACGCACAGCCTTAGTAGTTACTGTGCTGATCACAAATATAGTTTGCTTAGTTTAACAGTAATTTTAGCACTATCATGCAAGCTTTGTCCATCTGCCTCAAAATGTCTGGTGTCTATGAAATCTTATCCACTTTCTCTTTGTCTGGTTCAG
>NW_005841925.1:988639-990248 GCF_000455745.1 Alligator sinensis
CATGATCCCAGGTGCATGGCCTGTATGTTCTGCCTTGCATTAGCCTTGCTCAAGCCAATGTTCATGACTCCCATCACATGGTTTTTTTTCGGGGGGGAGGGTACTCTGATAGTTTGAGGCTGACAAAACCATAAGCATTTAGGGCTGGAATGGACCTCAAGAAAACAAGTCCAACCTCCCTCTTTGAGATAGGATCCAGTATATCTAAATCCACCCTAAATGGGTGTCAATTAAGACGATTCCACAATCTCCCTGGGTAGCATGTTCCATACTTCACTGGTCTCCACCCCCCCTCCAATCTAAAGCTTTTTTGATGCAAATTAAACCACTTTTTTTTTCTAGTCCTTTTCATGGTTTAGAATTGATGACCTTTCTTTTTGTAGCCTTTTGCATACTAGAAGACTGTTATCACCTCTCTCTCACTCTTCTCTCTTCTATAGAAAACAGCCCCAGTTCCTTCATTCCTTCCTTATAGGTCATATTTTCTAAACATCTCATCATTTTTGTTGCTGTGCTATGGATTCTCTTTAGTTTATCTATAGCTTTCTTTCAGAGAGGAGGCCAAAACTAAAGATGGTACTCCAGCCAAGGCTTTACCCATGTTGAGTAGAATAGAATAACTGCCTTCTATATCTTACATATGGCATTCCCATTAATACAGCCATAATGAGATTTCCCCTTTTTTGCAATGGCATCATATTGTTGACTCATATTTACTTTGTGGTTCACAAGACTCATCCTTTTCTGTTTCCTTCTTCCTAGCCAGTTATTCCCCATTTTGCCCACATGCATTTAATCTATTCTTCCTAAATATAAAATTTTATTGAAGTTTACCATCTTGAGTTTGAACCACTTCTCCAGTATATTGAGAACACTTTCAATTCTGATCCTATATTCCTGAACCGCCAAGTTTGGTATAGTTTCTACTCAATCATCCCAGTAAATATTGAAAAGACCTGGGTCTGGGACAGATCTTGGTAGGATCTCACTTAAAAAGTCTTCCTAGTTTGACAGTGAACCACTGGTGACTGCCCTTTGACAGCAGTTTTTAACCAATCATACATTCACCTGATAGTGATTTAATTTAGACCATATTTCCCTCTGGTTTAGAATTTCATCAAGCACAATTTCAAAAGCCTTACTGAAGTCATGATCACAGAGGTTGTTATCTGTGTTAATCTGAAATTAGGCAAAAAGTAGGGGAGCATGGCACCTTAGGGCGCGTCCAGACAAGCACGCACTGCCTCTTACCCTGGCTCAAACCCCTTTGAGGTGGAGCAACAGGGAATGTGTGTGGGAATGAAAAAATGATCCCAGTGCTGCAAGCTTGCGGCGCAGACAGAAAATTAGACCGAATATCCAGGGGTCTAAAAAACTTAAAGTTTAAAAAAGCGGGGCAGGGCATGGTCCCCAACGGTACCCTGACACAACCAGAGGCTGGGTCCTCCATGGAGATGCTTTGGCTGCCAGAGCATCTCTATGGTTGGCCCCTCGCCCTGGTGCTGAAACATGCAGCCAGCCAGGCTGCATGTTTCAACACCAGGGCTCCTGTGCTGGTGAGTAAGCGGCCGGGTGTGGGGCTGGAGGAGGGTGGAGGGGGCCATGGGGG
>NW_005841925.1:990709-1042860 GCF_000455745.1 Alligator sinensis
ATTCGGGGGGCTCCAGCAGCTGGCAGAGGATAGGGCCAGGTGGGCCAAAAATTAGGGGGCTGGGGTGGGGCATGTGGGCCTTGTGGGGGGTGGTAGCCCCTGCAGGGGCCATTTAGCCCCCTTTGGGGGGCCGTACCCCTTGTGTGGGGTCCAAACCCCCTGTTGGGGGGCTGAACCCCTGTTGGGGGGGCAAACCTCTTGTGTGTGGGGTGAACTCCCTGTTGGGGGGCTGAACCCCCTGTTGGGGGGGGCCTAGACCTTGTGTGGGGGCCAAACCCCCTGCTGGGGGGACCAAACCCCTTGTGTGGGGGCCATTGCCCTGTGGGAGGGCAGCAAAATATGTATGCATTAATTCATGAAAAATGTATTTAGAATTAACTTTATTATTATGATAAGAGACTTGCCTTAACACTGTAGATATATCAATAAAACGTTGTCCAACTGATCGCTGAATCTGTCTCTGTCTCACTCTCTCTCTCTCTCTCTTTATAGTGGTCTTTTGTTTTACTTGTGGAGAAACATGGATTTGGGGGTATTTTATTTTTTTTAATCAGGGATTTTTCATTTTTCCAATAGGGAACACCAGAAGTCCTGCTAGGGAGGCCAGTGGCAGGACCCTGCCTGCTCAGAGCCGGCACCTTGGACCCATCTGGCTGTGGCTGACCTCCTGGACAAATGGGGCCAGGAGGAGACGCTTTGACAGTTCAAAGCAGGCCACCACACCCAAAATATCTTCTGGGAGATAGCTGCCCAGATGGCTGGGCAGGGGTCATACGTGGCAGTAGTGCCACACAGAGGCCAACCCTGCAACCACAGTCCACTGGCAGCTGGCCCAGAGGGGCAGATGCCTCTACTGGCTGTGCAGTCCCCATCCGGGTCTGGCAGGTGCGCAGCAGGTCACGGCCAGGCAGCAGCCCCCACTGCCAGACCCATGCAGTGGGTAGAGGATGCAGGGAACTCTCAGGGCTGCTTCAGCAGTCCAGCTGGCACAAAAGGTAGTTACCTGAGGTACCAATTGGCTGTGGCTGGGTCCCAGAAGCTCCTGAGAGCTAGTAGCCCTAAGCTACTTGCCAGGGCGGCTTTTTATACTGCTGAGGCCAGGACAGAACAGCTTTTTATACTGCTGGGGACAGCACAGGTGCTGGCCCCAGGCTCTAGCTCCCCCTGGCTGAAGATCTGGGAGAAGGTGGGTGGGGTTATATTGCCCCAAGTGGCACAATTTGCTCCACACCAAAGTGCATGTCCGAGCACATGCGCTGAAGCAAAAAGCCCCGGCTCAAATTTGCACCGCTTCTATTTGAGCTGTTGCAAGCGCATATGTCTGCATGTGTGGATGCACCCTTACACTGCAAACAGATGTTGCCTTTGTGCCACCATAAAATTTGTTATGGTAATACAAAGTGAAAGCAAACAGACATCTATGTTGTGACCAAATTTGTGGGCATGACAAAAGGTACTATTCACCTATGCTGCTATTTTGCGGTGGATATCTGTTTAAGACAACAGAGTACAAGCAGGGGAATGCAGGATCAGGTCCCTGAAACCCGAGGAGTGCCTGCCTAGATTTATCTATTGGCAGAGGCTAACCCCAAGCATCATCCTACAGGGTGAAGCTCCTGCTGCTTCTGGGAGTGGCAGGAGCCCAACCCTGAGGAACCACAGGCAACGTCTGTTTCATGCAAAGAAGTGGATTAGCTGTGCCAGGATGTGTCCAGCTGCTCCACTTCCTTTGGTCACATCTTTTTATAGGCTTGGGCTAAGTGCAGACAGTCAAAAAGCTTGAGGCTGAAGCAATTCAGTCTTTGCAAGTTCATCTAAGCTGCACAGATTAAATTGAAACAGAAGTGAACAGACATTTACCTTTAATTCAGGAAATGCATCCACATGCCTGCAGTGTCTCAGGCCAGAAACCAAGGGGCACTAGAGCACAGCTCTCTGGCTGTGTTTTCATTTTCTCTTCTTGCTGCCCCTGAGGTGTATGGGATTTGCACTCCAGAATTACGACAGCAAGACTCTGTATGGTTGCTCATCACTTCCTCTTCCTGCTTCCAGGTGCCTCTGGGATTTGTAGTCCACAGTCTCAGCCAGTGGTAAATTTGAGTGGGGGAAGGGGTGTTTAGCCCCCTCCCTGGCCCCAGACCTCAGCTGGGGTTTGCCTTGTCAGACAGCCCTTACTGCTCTGGCTAGGGAGCAGAGAGGTGGGGCCAGCCCTGCTCTCTGGAGTAGACAGCACAGCCCAGCCCATGGCTGGAAAGCAGTCTGGGATGCTGGAGGACTGTGATTTAACTTGAACCAGGAAGGGGTCTGGGACAAAAGTTCCATAAACCGGTTTGACCTAAATCAGTTAAGTCTGATACTACATTCAACCAGGTTTAACTTAAATTAATTTCACCCATTTTGAAACTTGTGCACTGAGCTCCTGTTCTGTTACAGGTTTCAACCAGTTTCTGATCACTTAAACCAGTTTATGTATAACTTCTGTCCCTAGCCCTAGAGACTAACTGGTTCAGGGAGTTATGAGATTTCATATGCAACAACCTACTTACTCAGATGCTATGAATGGAACAATAACAGATCAGATGCTATACGTGGACTGGCAAACAGAAAGGATTTTATATAGAAGAAAAATGGACAGGGGGAAGGGACACTGCTGAGGGAGGTAATAAGTCAGTTGAGTAGATCAACTGAGATGAACAAGAAAGTTAAACACCTGGAGGAGTACTGGAGTTAACAGCTAGTCCAGATAATGGGATACAAAACCATAGTCCAATTTGAGACCTTGGTTAATATGATCCAGTCTATGGATGATTTTTTTGTTCTGCAATTTTGCATTGAATTCACTGGTCAAAATTACTCTCTTTTATGTTACTCTTACTCCCCTTTCCCCCTCAGATTGTGAACTTTATCGTCTTGTAATCACCTCCTTACTTGCCCACATCTAAAATGGCTGCTTTCCTCATAACTTCACTTCCTAAAACAAAAAAGTTGCCCCCAGCATGTTCCAAAAATGTGTTGGTTTCGTCATACAGCTTTTCTAGTTATATCCAAGTAGGTACCAAAGTGTCCTGTCCTTTAATGCTACTGTTAGTTGCTCAAAATAGCTTCATCCACTTCCTCCACCCATTGAGGTGGTCTGCACCAGGTTTTTTACTATGATATTGCCCCTGATACTTTCCCTTTTTATCTTTCCCCAGACACATTCAACAAGTCTTTATTTCACCTCTTCCTGAACTTCAGTGCAAATATACACACTCTTGATGTATGTGCTCTGCAAATCCTCCTCCGTTTTTTTCCTTGCCTACCCTTCCTCAATAAGTTATATAATTCTGTACCAATGTTCTTGCCATACACTTTGTACCAGCAGTCTCTATGATGCCAGTCAAATCGTAGTTTTGGTGGTGAAATAAGACTTTAGTCCTCACCACTACATCAATGCTAATCTAATTATTAAAGGAAATTGGAGGCCTGTACTCTAACAAGTCACTCATAAACCACTTTCTGCTGTATTAATTTAAATCCTTTTCTTTTTCATACTATACTGGACTGAAGGGATTTTGATTGTCTTTGTGTAATGAACACAGGAGGAATAGCAGATGAATTACAACCAAAAGGTGCTATTTTCTGGACTTGGTATAGCAGAATGTCTAAATTGCCATCCCCATTTAGGATAATAAACAGCATATCAGCATTAATAACTTTAATATGAAGGTTGTTCACTGAACAAAAAAGAGATATATCTTATAAAGTATGGCTTGTGTTAGGTCTGTGCAACATATGCTGTTACAAGGACAGTGTTGGAAATAATTTTATCCCTTTTTTTTTTTTTTTACATAAATTGGTTACTGATAATTTATCAAAGGATGTGTTTTCAGTGCTGAGCTATCTTGAAGTATCTGTATTTAACTGAGTGAAGTTAGCTTCACTCCTCTCAAGCTAGCCCAGCTTTGGTAAGTGCAGCCAATTTGAGAATTAACCTTCCAGTTTCTGTGTCCACACAGGTACCCACACTTGTGTCACTAGGACTTTCGGAGGCGCAGCCTATGATTCTTAGTGCTGCAGTAAACTGAGCTACTCGATGAGCTATTTCATAGTGAGCTGTAGGAAAATGTGGCCTTTTCTTTCTGGAGCTCTGGAGGTAAATATGAGAAAGTCCTGGAGGACTACCAACATCGGAGGGGAATCAGCCCGTGCCTTCACTGCAAAGTGGTCATCTCAATAGCTGATAAATTGTACTAACTTGATCTTTAGCCTGTGCCTCTTGATGGGATGCTAGAGCTAATGCCACAGCAAAGACAAGCGTCAGAAACTAGAGATTCTACCCCCCATCACACTTATAATTCTCAAATGTCCTTGGGATCCGACTGACTCTGCTAACAAATCTCTATTCCTCCTCAGTTTATGAAAGGAATTATCCTGCCAGAGATGGTAGGGGACTGAACTCAATAACTCAGGAGGTCCCTTCTTGTTTTATGTTCCTGTGTTATTGTTTAATGTAGTGGGGGCCAATCTTTTTGTCAGGCATACCACAGATTAGCTGTCACTTCCATCTCCTCTTGCCCAATCAGCTGCTCTGCTTTCTGCTCCGTGCCTAATTTACTGCTTTGTTTTCTACTCCATGCCCTATTGACCACTGCGGGCACATATATCTACATGTCCACATTAACGCACCACAATAAACTCCAGTGTTTATTGCGCTGGAGTTTATTGCTCCTGGGCAAGTGTTTACATGTACATCAGGGATTGCAGCACATTGAGCTGGGTCAAAGTAGCCCCAGCTGGCAAGGGGCCGGGGGTCAGCCTGCCAGCCCAGGACTGCTCCCCCCAGCTCAATGTGCGGTGGAGGGGCTGGCTGGGACATGAGGGTGCTTCAGTGTGGGGGCTAGCTGACAGGCAGTTCCTACACTGAAGCACCCTCATGCCTTAGTCAGCCCCTCCTATGTCTATATATGAAATACTGCAGAGTTTTTTACTCTGAGGCAGGATAGTACTTGTGTTTAAGTGCTACTCTGCTGCAGAATAAATTGATTTACCCCAGCCTAATAGGGGTACGTGTGTAGTAGGGCGGCCAACCCTCCAGAATTGTTCTGGAGTCTCCAGGAATTAGATATAAATCTCCCAAGAGACTGCTGAGAATCACCCTGGGAGATAAATGATAGGGCATTCATTAATATAAATATTAAATGTTGAATCCAATTTATAAAGTAGCCCAGTGGGTTTTTTAAATGTAATAGCAATGTGCATTTGCCTTCCTGATGTAAAGTGTATGCACCATAATCCGTAACTGATATACATAGCACATGGACATGTTCACATTGTGTGTTGCAGGCATGTTGGTGCATCAGAAACCTCCCAGAATAGATTCAAACAGAGATGGCAATCCTAACCTGTAGATGTGCAACATTTACTGCGCAGCTAATTAGTCAACTGTTCAGTTAACGTCTCATATAGACACACCCTGTATTGCTTGTCCCCTACCTGATCTGCCACATGCCATGCACAGAGGATACCCATGCCCATGAATGACTGGTACAGTTTGTGGGCATCGGCAGCAGGGTGGCAATCAGCAACTGCCTGCAGAAGCTGGTGGCAGTGTCAGGTGGGGAGTGGCAAGCAGTGACTGCCTGCAGAAGCTGGCAGTGGCAGCCAATCTCAGGGGGGGCATGTACCCCCCCTCCCCAACCCTGCTATGAGTCACCTATGCCCATGCCACTCACAGAGGATGCCCATGCCACTTGTGGCTCATAGCACAGGTTGGCCACTCCTGGTTTAATGGATTCCATGAGTTGTGCTGGTCCCAGATAATGAATCTGTTTCACCTTTCAGACCTGTGAACTCTTTACAGGTCTAAAATCCCTGTAAATAGTCAGGCCCAAGGCCTGATTAACACACCAGGGCCCTTGAAAAGCTGATTATTAGTGGGGAGGTGCATTCATAACTCCATATGACTTTTGTGAGAGATGCAGATACTTGTTACCTCTGAAAAATCAGCTACTGAGTTCCTGTAGATGTCACCGCAATGTTACTGAGATCAGAATCTAACTGCTGAGGTGCCTGAGAGGAAACCGCTTACATTTTTATTCTCTTCCAGCAATAGGTAGCAATTTATTTTCAATACAGAAACAAAATCTTTAACAACAGAAAAAAGCAAAAATGTTGTAAGTAATTATAGCAAAAAGAGGATAAAGGAACTGAGGTTTTTTTTCCTTCAGGTCTTGTAGGAAGGGAGATGAGCTGCTTTCCTGTCACACTTCAATAAGAAGCTTATTTTATCACAATAGAAGCAAAGTGCCATGGAGCAGATGTGTGATAACCATTTTTTTTTACTGACCTGCCACCTTTTGCAGAGGTAAACAGCCTGCATCCGAAAGGATCATTACATATTATTTTTCTTCTGACTAAAGTGAAGTAAACTCCTTGATGAATAGGGAGTGATTTATGAACAGGGTCCTTATGATTAAGAGGATGTGAAGAGCTCTCATTAACCTTGAGTTGGATAACTAGAAAATGAGTGAACTATTACTCACATCACTTAATGATCTAATTACAACAGATAATTGTTGTGTTTCATTTAGTCAAGAATAAAAGGCCTGATCCTGAAAAACCTTCCTCATCCAAGTAGTCTGTATTCAGGCAAATAATTCCATTTATTTCAGTCGGACTATGCACAAGGAAGGATTTTTTTGATTATAAGGTTTACAAGACTGGGCCCAAAGGTTGCATTTATGCTGGTAAAATTTAGGTCCATAACTCTCCATCAGTTTAGCTCAAAACAGGGTTAGATGATATGACATCTAAACTATATAATTCAGCAATGGTGGACCTGAAGTGGCAGAGAATTGTAGATCCAAATACTGGAATAAGTTTTAAATAATAGCAGGATTTCCTTGTCAGCTATCAGTTTCTAATTGGGAGAGGACAGTAGTAATTGATAAAGGACAGTGTAAAAGTCAAAATTATAAGATTGCCTTTAGTATCATCAGCTGATGGAGAGTTATGGATCTAAATTTTATCAGTATAAATGCATCCTTTGGGTCTAGGGGTCTACAGATCCCTGAAACATGGAAAATATTGTATTTTAGCCATTTGGAAAAGTAAACGTCATTGCTAACCAAGAAAGAAGGGTTTTTCTCCTCCTTGTCTGACTCTGACATGGGACACACCCAGGGAAGAAGGCAGCCTAATCTGCACATCACAGAGCAACACTGTAACAAAAAGGCTCTGACGTACACAGGAGAATAAACTTCCACCCTCTACCTCCCCTGTGCAAAATGGAGTTTCTTTTCTACCTAGTGTGCGGGCCGGGAGCAACCCGAGCCCTTTTCCGTGCTGCACGCGGGCTGTGGCCAGCAGCCTGGGAACGCTGGATTGGAGAGGGAGGGTGACGAGCTGGAATTAGGCACAAACGCTTAGCGGTAGTTTTAAAGATTGTTTACTTACACCAAAGATGGTCGTGGTGTAGGCTGGAAAACTTGCTTGAGTTGCGGTTACAGACAGGAAAGAAGAGAGGCGGACAAGACTTCTAAACTCGTGAACTCTAGCCCAATCCGGCTGAGGGCTCTAAATACACGAGCCCGTCGTGTCAACCGAAGAAAGTACTCGTCCAAAAGAGCTCTGAATAAACTCACACGAAGTTTGCTAGGCTCCGTGGGTCCTTCTGCTCACTCATCCACACAAAGTTTGCTAGGCTTCGTGGGTCCGATTCTTTTGCGCGCAGGGAGGGATACGTCTAGGAATCTATCGGCGATGGGGAGAGGCTAGAGGCTGATCAGACCTCTGTTGCCTGCTTGAAATGCGTTGGGTCCATAGGGATCCGCAGTGCTTAGAGATCTTCACACAGCATGAAGTGTCCTCCTCCCTTGTTCATGCAATCCTCCAACTTGGGCGGAAACCACTCAAGCCTTTTATACGGCTAGCAAGCCAATCACTAGCCGCCACGTGTGAATAATTTAGAACTGGCCAATAATGGGGCTCAAATTAGCATACAAATGGCGGGAACTCTTTGCAACGAGCATTTTCTGCTGCAACAAAGAAATGCACCCTGCAAAGAAAGCTTCAAATTGGCGGGAAATTCTCCCTTGCACCGGGGTTCTCTTTTGCAGCAGAAAACTCCACCGTGCAAAGAAGCTGCAATTTAGCGGGAACAATTTAGCAGTGCCGAAGTGCACAAAACAAAAATCACACCCTTTGGGTTGTGACACCTAGCAAGACTTTTACAATCTTTGAATTTTCCACAGCTTGAAGAAGGGTGTATGTGCCCAAAAGCTTGCAAAGAAAGGATTTTTTTGTTGTTGTTATTATTTAGTTGGTCGAATAAAAGATATTTTGCCTCTGACCCAAGAGTTTTGTGTATCTCCGTTAGGCCTAGTGTTGTAAACCTTTATATGCAAAGGAATTTTGGATTATTTTTATTTATTTTCTCATGCTGGAATAATTGAGAACATTCAAGATTTTTTTCCCACAACCCTGAGGGCGACTAATTCATTTTAAAAAGAACTGATTTTTGAGGTTCTCGCATACTCATATGAAGTCAAGCCTTCAAAACAGATACAGCAAAACTCATATTCGTACCAGTTGATAACACTAGTGTTTCTTGAAGGCATTATAAGTTTCAGCAGCCATGTTTTTGGATATCCAAATACAGACCAATCTTTCAAACTGAAATGGTTACCATGACATTGTAATGGAGTAACCTGATTTTTAGTTATGACTTTGTTCTAGAGTATAGGAATTGGCAGGTGAGGTCACTAACAACCTTGAATCAAATTACTATCTTATATCTGAAGTTAGCATCTGTTCCTGGTAACCGAGAAACAAACCTTTACAACTGAATGGCTGTTTTTTCCACTGGATGATAGATCCACGACTCTACTTT
The DNA here is from genome assembly GCF_000455745.1 of Alligator sinensis. Classification (NCBI taxonomy): domain Eukaryota; kingdom Metazoa; phylum Chordata; order Crocodylia; family Alligatoridae; genus Alligator; species Alligator sinensis. The sequence continues at coordinate 999,582 of NW_005841925.1, forward strand.
GGTTCCAGAATATAAGGTTAATGATTGCCATTTTATGGTTAGTTTTCAGCAATTTAATTCCCATTTTTTGTCCTTTAGGTCAGCTGCATTAACTAAGCTGCAATGTTATAGTAAAAATTAGGCTTTAATTTAAGTAAATAGATTTTCTTTTACAAGATGTGAAAATCACCTGGGCTAGACTGTCCTCTTCTATACCTTTTCTTCCAGGAGTCCCAACCACATCCAGGCTTAATTTGTTTTTGATAATGCCTGGATCTCAATCATTTTGCCATTTTATTTCAACTTTCTAGCTCTCTTCCCATGTAGAGATTATAGCATGAAGTGTAGAAAAATGACTTTACAAAAATATTTCTGCATTTTAGGGGCCTCAGTTTTTGAGTGACCAATTTGAGATACATCAAGCCTGAGTTTTCAGAGAAGAATATCAATAAGAATCAGAGTCTAGTTGTCTCAGGTTGAATTCCCAAAGCTAGAAGACACTGCTAAGAAATTTGGCTTTGATGAATAAGCATGTGTGACTTCTTTAATTTTGTCCAGTCTCATTCTCTCTACAGACTGGACCTTAAAACTTCATCAGTCTCCTTATTTAATGTAACTGTGGGCGTGTCTACATGAGATGCTTTACTCAAGATTAGAGCAAATTATGGTGCAGTAAGCATCACCATCTACATGTGCAAATGCTTACTGCACCGTAATTTGCTCTAATCATGAGGAAATTTTATACCTGTAAATACAAGTAGCAAATTTATTCACAATCAGCTACTGCATTGTATGGCATGTGTAGACAGTTGACCAGGAGCAAATTTGCGCCCAGTCAACAGGGCAGCAGGAGGTGAGAAATTGCTCCCTGCCCCCGGGAGCTGACTGCTGCCAGGGTGGGCTCCACCACTGGAGCCCAGATGGGGACAGTGTCCTCATGCCCTGCAGCAAGGAGCTCCCAGCCCTCATTCAGTGATCACAATCATGGAGCAGGGTCTGGGGAGATTGTTCCCAGCCCCCACTCTGCAATTGTGGGGTGAGGACTAGAAACAAGCATCCTAGCCCACACCCTGCAATCGCAGAGCTAGGGCTGGGAAAGAGCTCCCCAGCCCATGCCTTGCAATTGTGAAGCTGGAGCTGGGGAAAATCTCCCCAGACTCTGCCCCACGATCACGGAACTGGGGCTAGAAACAAGCTCCCTAGCTCCTGCCCCACAATCATGGAGCGGGGCCTGGGAACTGTCCTGGTCAGGGGCAGGTCCCAGCCCCAAGCTCCATTTGGACGATTGAGGGGCAGGGCTTGGAAAGAGCTGGAGGGGAGGGACAGGTTCCAGCCCATTGCCCTGATCTACCTGTGGGGCAGCTAGCAGTGAGCCCCTGGTGGCATGGGGATTCCCTGGTCAGCCAGGGGCTCAATGCTAGTTGCCCCATGGGCAGATAGGGCAGGGGGCTGGGACCTGCCCCTCCCCTCCAGCTCTTTCCAAGCCCCCTGCCCCCAGTAGGTGAGCTAGGGTCAGGAGCTCCCTGCTGCCAGAGCAGGGGGATATTGTCCCCGCCCAGTCTCCAATGGCAGAGCCCACCCTGGCTGCAGGCAGCTCCCAGGGGCAGGGAACAATCTCTCAGCCCCTGCCCGGAGACAGCTGTCTCCTGTTCCCATGCTCCCTGCCAGCCCCTGGGCTAGCACCCAGGGCCGGAGGGGCAGGAGCAGACTGCTGCCAAGAGCAGCAAATCTGCTCTTACATCCCCGCACATGTAGATGCCAGCCTGGGGAGGGCTTCTTCTAGAGTACTTTACTTTAGAGGAAACCCACCCCACAGTATTTGTACATGTAGACACACCCTGTATTAACAACATAAACCAATGAACTTACAACACTTGTGGGCTCTTATTTCAAAAGCTACCTTACAATTCCCTAAGCCCTCTAATAGCTATGCCAGATATGGAGAATAAGGATGTGTGTAGATGAAACAGGAGCCCTAATTTGAAGCAGTGGGTTTTTAAAAACACTGCTTTAATTTAGGGCCAATTAAACCCCCATGTTGTGCTCACATATAACTTACCTGCCTCTCTGGTGGCAGGGAGAGAGGTCCCTGGGCTGTGGTGGGAGAGACTGGTGCTTCCCTCCATGGCAACGGTGCCCTGCCCCCCCCCCCAAGTGACCCCCAGCAGCAGGCACCCAGCTCGGGCAGTCCCAGGGGGCATTGCAGCCACTGAGGTAAGCACTGGACCCCCGCGCAGCTCAGGCATGCAGGCAGGCTCCAGGGTAAAAAAACCACAAAAGATCAGGCTCACCACTTTTTTTCCCCTCTCTTGGGCAGAGCCTGCCTTCCCAGGCTGCTGCCTGGCTGGCTGCAGGGCTTCCTCCAGAGCCCCCGAGCTTCCTTGAGCCCACTGCTTCGCTGCACCCCAAGTCATTTAAGGCACTTTGCACTGCGGCTGTAATTAATGTGCAATATACTGCCAAGGCATGCAAACACTGACACCATTAAAACAGTGCAAAAGCATTTAGCCTATTTTGTGCATACATGCCCCTCATAGAAAGCTAAGAGGTATGCACTCTAGACTACTTAGTCACATACCTGAGCTATCCTGACTAAATTGGTGGTCTTAGGTATGCACCGACTGGACATAATTGACAGGGCTTATTTCTTAGCTGTGCTCTTGCCTTGGCCATATAGACCTAGCCTAACAGACATCTTGGGAATACCTTCTCACCACACTCTTTACCTGTCTCCTATTTCAGGCTTCCTGTCTCCAGTATTGCAAATTAGGCCTGTGCGAGTTGGCAGCAATCCGATCCAGCTTCGGATCTGGCCGCTTCGGATGCCAGGGATCTGATCCAGAGCTCTGGACCGGGTTTCCACCTTGATCCGTCCGAAGCAGCTCCAAAAGTTCGGAGCTGCCTCGGAGATCCGGCCATAGGGTATAATGGGGAATCAATGAAATAACTATAACTTTGTTGGGTTTTTGTCCAATTTGGATGAAACTTGCAGGGATGGTAGCCTCTGTTGAGAGCATGAAGCCTGCCAAGTTTCAAGAAGATCGGTTCAGGGATTTGGGGGGGAACTGTACCCCAAATTCTTGAAAGCCAAACTCATGTCACGGCTGTGTGTTACAACACAGGAGGGTGAAAACTGCAGGGCTGGTAGCTCTTACTGAGGCCACAAAGCCTGCCATGTTTCAAGAAGATTGGTGCAGGGATTTTGGGGGAAATGCACCTCAAGCTGCGGACAAGCAAAACTCATGCCATGGGTGACACTGCGTGTGTTAAGGCACAGTGGGGTGACAGCTGCAGGGATGGTGGCCCCTGCTGTGACACCTGCCAGCTGCTGAGGAGATCAGTGCAGAGGGGTTGTGGGGCCCTGCACCCCTAGCTGCTGGCAGGCAAAACTTGTGCCAAGACTGTGTCTGTCTTGGGGCAGTTGATTGTCTGTATTGATTCTTCCTCTCCTTAGCCTGGTTTTGTAGGTGCTAATTGATGCTCGTTAAGTCGTTATGTAGTAGCTAGGTCCTGTGTATTGAGCTGGTCCCTGAGTGAATCATGATTGATTGGTAACTGGTAACACAACAGCTTAGCAGCCAGGCCTGCAGTAGTGTCTTCCTCTCTGCAGTTTTTACCCCGCTATATTGTAACCCCTAGATGTGACATGAGTTTTGTTTTCAAGAATTTGGGGTTGTGTTCCCCCCAAATCCCTGCACCGATCTTCTTGAAACTTGGCAGGATTCATGCTCTCTGCAGAGTCTACCACCCTTGAAAACTTCATCCAAATCAGACAAAAAACAACAAAGTTATAGATATTTTATTGTTTCCCCATTATACCCTATGGCTGGATCTCCGAGGTGGCCCCAAAGCCTGTCAGAAACTCCGAACTGCTTTGGGAAGCCCAACGAGGACAGCGCTTCGACCCAGATGTGCTGCTTTGGACCCCAAAGCGTCCGAAGCTTCTCTGGATCTGAAACTCTGTCCAAAGCCTCACACAGCCCTATTGCAAATCCCATTGAATTGCCCTAAATTATCAGTAGACTTTGTGTATATTTAGCTGTGCCTTGTAGCTTGCAGTAAAGCATGCATTGAATGGACAAACACACCTCTATTCTGTGCCCTGCAAAAGTGTGTTTCATAATCACTGAGTACTTTAAACCAAAGTTAATTTAAAATGTGTGCTCTAATAAGGCACTGAGTTGAAAGGCTTGATGCTTTATCCATAAACCAGTTATAGGGCCAATGGCAATTATCAGTAGTGTGTCTTCATGGGGGGGGGGGCAGGGCACCAGCCCAGAAAGCCAATTTGAAGGGATATCAAAATGAAAGCCCTCAGGGACCTTGTGCCACTGCTGCCACCACAGCAGCCCTGTTCAGGAAGCTTGCTCTGAGATGACACCAGCTTGCACCACTACCACTGCTAAGGCAGGTACTGCATGAGGAGGTAAGTGCTCACTTCCCTGCTTTCCTCTGCACCACCTAGGACACCACAGTTTCAACAATGCAGCTTTCCCCCACTGCTCTGTCCATGCACCTCTGCTCTGACCTGCAGACCATCTCCAAAAAGGAGAGAGGAGTTCAGTCCTGATGCTCTCTCACACTTTGGCCTCCCTACTGAGGCCATCAGTCAGGATCCCAGTTTCTAGCAGCTGTGGTTATGAATTTTGTTAATGAATGCCAGGAATCTATCAATAAAAGCAGCAGACACATTAGGCTGACTAACCCCATCTGGCCCTAACTACATCAGTGGGCCTGGCTGTCAGCAGCCAAACTGTGTCCAGCTGGCCCTGGTGACCTGCATGGATGTGGATGCCTGTTTACAAGTAGAGGCTTTTCCAGTGCCCAGCAAACTTTTCAGTGAGACAGGTGTCTTTCTGCCTAGTCTTGGGTTTCTGACTTCTTGTTCCTGCATGTTGGTTCCTAGTTTCCTGGTTCCTGCCTGCTGATTTTTTGTTCCATGTTCTTGACCTTTTTGCTTCAGACCTACTGGCTCCTAATGCCTCCCTAACCCCCAGTCCATAACCCTCTCTCCTGAGAGCTGATTCTTCTGCTCTGGATCCCCTGGCCAGTGGCTCTAGTCTGGATTCCTGCCTCTTGCTCCTAACCCCAATGGTTTGTGGCTCCACCTCAATGATCACCCATGACTTAGTTCCTTACAGACCTTGGCCTCCTGACCCACCTGCTCCTGAATCCCTAATTCACGACTCCAATCTGGACCTTGTTTGCTGCTGATTCCCTGGAGTTGTGACCCTCTAGGGAAAAGCCCTGACTACGCTATGCCCTAGTTGTATCCTTGACAATAGATTTCTGTCCACTGAAATCACCAAAACCTTTTCACATAGGCCACCAACAGCCATACACAGAAATGCCTGCCCTCAAAGGATTAATGGAGAAGGAATTAGCTAGACACATCTGTAAGACACGCAGCACTTTTGTATCTGGCTAGTAGGCAAATGTAAGCAGCAGATCTGGATTTGCACATACATAACTAATGTACTGTAAGAGACTATGTTCTCAGCTGAGATGCTAAACATGTGTTCTTTTTGCTTATTCCTAATGGCTGTTTAGGTGTAAATTAATGAGGCTATATAATTCCTGGGTCCTTCTCAATTTTGAATGCCTACCACTTTTCTTTCATAGCAATAAACTATGTCCAAAGGTGTGTATGAGCTACTACTGAGGGTGACAGTCCTGTTTGCCTATACAGTTATTGTGTTATTGTTATTTCTAACTCACTGCTTTGGAGAGAGTGTGAAAGACACCATTAGAAATTAGATTCTGGGCTCTTCTCTGTTTCCTAAATAACAGATCTGAAACCTTTATTTCTGATAGAAAAGCACTGCCAGGTCTATTAAGCCAACATCCCTTATTCTTTTGTAGTTCATCAAACCTATCACTAGAGATGTATAATTTCCAGAAATATAGCAGGCATGGGAGGAAATAATGGTTTTTTTTATTTTGCTTTTAATGGAAATTTTGGGAAAAACTGAAATATCTTCAATAACTACTTGCTTATCTGAACTAAAGTATGTTTACTTCCTTAAGAATGGGAAATGTATTATATATAAATTAATTAGCACATAGAAAATGCTGCTCATAATTCTGCAATAAATAAGTGTAAACTTGTTACATTTGAATAATGACAAATATACTTTGTATTAGAGATGGAGCTGTCCACAAAGGTGTTTAAGTATATTTTTGCCTGTTAACGTCTCTGTGAAATAGGCGAAAATATTGAAAAACAAAAGAATCACTATTGTTGACTTGTACATCAAAAGGAAGCATATCTGTACAGCTCAGAAACAGTACATAAATAGATACCTGATGTTTTAATGTAGATACAGAAGACAGTCATGTTTCTAGGGAGAGTGGGCAAAAGATGAACATCCTTATGCATAGTCATTATAAGTAGTTAACACAGCACAATACTGAGGGTTAACCATAAATTTGACTGAAAAATAAATATATCCCAACTTTATCATAAACACCAGACTTGTTAATAGTGCATTATTATCACATTCGGGGTAAAGGCCAGATTGTGTTCCCTCTATTATCCATCTAAGTGGACTTAGGGACTTCAGTGCAATTTTATTCCATTCTATTCAGATCCCTGAAAATCCATTAACGCATCTACTCTTTAATATATTATCACTTTATCCTTACCACTGAGTTACAAAAAAGCAAAAAGGAGGACTCGCCCATCTTTTGCATTAACTGTTTTTCAGAAGCTTGTGCAGGGTGGAATAGAATTAGCTTTAGGTGATAAATCTAGTTACACAGCTAATAGGTAGAAGAGGCCTAGAGACCAGGTCATATGAGGAGAGGCTGAAAGACTTAGGACTATTCAGCCTGGAGAAGAGAAGACACAGAGGGAACTTGGTGGCAGCCTATAAGTGTATAAGGGGCCTGGGAGAGCATCTGTTCACCAAGGCCCCCAGGGGAGGACTAGAAATAATGGGCACAAGCTGATTGAGAATCCCTTCAGCTAAACATAAGGAAAAACTTCTTTATAAGTCAAGTACTGAGGGTTTGGATCAAGTTCCCCTCAGAGATGGTAGAGTCATCCACCCTGGCAATCTTCAAAAAGCTTCTTGACGCCCATTTTGCTGGGGTCATCTGATCCCAGCAGTCTTTCCTGCCCAAGTGCAGGGGGTCTGGACCTAATGATCTGTAAGGTCCCTTCCAGCCCCCTAACAACAACTATGAAAAATCTGGCTGTAAATGTCCTAGGCAAAATTCTCCATCTGAAAAATGAGGACAATGGAACACTTAAGTCACAAACATAATCTTAAAATGCTTTCTTATCTCCAGATTTTTCTTGTGGCTTCTCTAATCAAAAGCTGCCCGTGTCTACATGAGACATATACTGTGCAGTTGGCTAATTAATTGTGCAGTAAACATCTCAATGTCTACATGTGCTCCCCTATTAGGGCTCAGGAAACTAATAAACTCCACCTCAGGGTAGTACTTGTATTTACTTGTACTACCCTGCTGCAGAGTTTTTTGTGCACAGCAGTACACATGTAGACACTGGCCTGGCTGTCTGGGGCATGAGGGTGCTTCAGTGTAGGGCTGCCTGCTGGTTAGTCCCATGCTGAAGCACCTTTGTGCCCCATCAAGCCCTTCCACAGCACATTGAGCCTGCTGGAGCAGCCCTGGGCTGGCAGGCTGGGCCCCCTGCCAGCCAGGCCTGCTGCACTTGTGATGCTGATAGCATCTCAAAAATCTTGGCCATAAAGGAAGGAATGTCTGACCACTGTGCTGTCTCATTCAGACATGGTGATTACAGCAGGAGTTGGCTGTAGAACCTTTAGGAAAATGTCCTAAGCATGTATGGTGGGTCCCACACCGTTAACAACTGAATCATCATTATGGCTTGAAGCACTTTTTTTTTTTAATTAACTTCCATGTGACATGGCCACACTATCTTGTTTCATTAGAAAGTTTGTGTTAACTTTTTGTTCTTCCCTACTCTTCTTGCTTCTTTTTAAGACTTCAAGTACAATATGAGTTATTTTCACGTTTCGTAACTTCTTTTACTCTTTTCACTGTGTGTGACCTCATGAAATCATTAAAAAATAGATTAAAGCCATGGAAAGGACATCCTAGTGTATCAATATGGATATTTGTCCATTATGATGTTCCTTGCTGCTTTTCTGTTACAAACAGAGCAAATATTTTTCCCATCTCCAATCTCCCTTAATGCAGTCCTTCACATATTTCCCTAGTAAAGTACTCTGCAGAATGTCTGTTCTCTCCTTTTTCAGTGCTCTTGAAAAGAACTGGTGGCACTGTCATTATCACAAAGTTTAGGAGTCCTTCTTCCCACCCTGTGCATTTATCCACTCATCTGTAAGCACTACCTGGCAAAGCGCTTCATTATTACTTCTTTGGTTGCATGGTTTGCATTCCAGCTTCATATTCAAACTGCTCAAAGAATGTCTGATGTATAATTCGTATGATGGTCTTAATAACATAAATGTTGCCCGGCAATAACTGTTTTCAAGCAGTGGATAATGACGTTTCAGAAGCACGTACAGGTCTTGAGAGAGCTCGGTCAATTCTTTGTTGATATTCTGGTGCCATTTGGTCTAGTGATGACATCGTTGTTGGGAGTTGTTGGATACAGTTGGCTGAAGAGCCTGTTGTTTTTCAATTGACTGGAGAGAGGCACTTGAATGACCAACACTTCCAGATGATGTCACAGAAGCAGACGGACGTAGTGGGTTGAGAATGCCACTAGTGCAACTACTGTGTATCCTGCACCCCACACTCTTCTTCTTGACTTTCATGTCCACCCACAAAGGCTTTTTTATAATGTCTGCAAGACATTTCATGCATGCCAGGGTAAGTTTAGTCATCTTGGCCAAATATGGCCCATGCAACCAGCATGAATGGCCTGTCACCAGCATGTCAGCGCAGGTGAATGCTGCCACTGCTCATCTCTTCCTTTCCTTTGCCGCTGAAGTCAGCAGCAGGGGAAAGGAGGGCATGAGCAGCAGCAGTGTTCACCTGTGCTAACATTGTGGTGAGCTTATAACTTTTGTGTCTGGAGCCCAGGGGGTGAACACCACTGCCATATGCTCTCCCCCTCGCCCCCCTGCTGAATTCAGCAGCAGGGGAGAAGAGGGAATGAGTGGTGGCAGCATTCACCAGGCTACCATGCTGGGGAACACAAAGCTGCTGCTCATCCCCTCTTTTTTTTCCCCCTGCTGATGAATTCAGCAAGCCTGGGGGGAACAATCAGCATCGGTATCCATACACTGAGCTCCAGAACCGTGCAAAAGTTTTGCAGGCTGAAAGGGGAAAAGCATTGGAGACCTGCCCCTGGTGGTCCCACACGTGCATGCCTGCAGGGCTCTGACACAGCACAGGGCTGGCTGCAGCACCTAGAAAAATGAAGAGTTGTTTCAAAGGCAACTCTGCTGCTCTGGGGCAGAGGACAGTCCCAGTGCCACTGTGCTCCCTTCAGGGACCACTGGTAGGGCACTGGGAAGCAGAGGGAGCTGAAGTAAAGTATACTGCTGCCAGCTGGGCAGTATCCATTTACCCTCCACTTCCACAAACCTGAGACCCCACAATCTCTGAGCCAACACTAGGAACCTGGAAGCCAGCCAGCTCCTTATAGTCTAATGCAGGGGTGAGCAAAATATGGTTTGTGGGTTGAATCTGGCCTCGCAAGGGATTCTATCCAGTCCGCAGCAAGGGGGGCCAGTCCCACTGCCCCCAGACATGCGGTGGGGCAGGGGCAGCCAGACCTGGTTTCCCAGCAGACCCCACAATGGCAGCTCACTCTGTTTGGATGCTGCTGCCAACGTGTCTGCCACTGCTGCCTGACCCAGCCCCGCTACCTGAGCACCCCAGCCTGTCTGCTCCACACCCACTACCAGGGGTGCTGGAAGGAGTGGGCAGGCAGGAATGGGGAGCAGTATCTGGGAGCATGATGGGTAGGTGGGGACCAGGGCCAGGGCCGGGATCACAAGGTGGTAGCAGCACGGGACCTGACCCTGGGGCAGAGCCACATTTTGCTCACAACATTTCCCTGCCCGCGGAACGGGCACTCATTGCAGGAATGTGTGGGAAGTGGATTAAGGCTCTGCTCCCAGCCCTGGTCCCCTGCTGTCATTGCCCTGTCATCCCAGCTCTGGCCTCAGCCCCTGCCTGCCCATTATGGTCCTGGATGCCATTCCCTGCCTGCCCACCTCTGGCCCCATCCCATCTGCCTGGCTGAGCACACTTTACCCACGGGGGTCCCAGGCCAGTCTCTGTGGAAACCCCATCCACCTGCCTACTCCATCTAGCACCCCCAGAGGTGGGCGTGGGGTGGACAGACTCAACAGGCATCAGTCTATGCAATAAAGGCCCCAGTACTCTCTCCTGTCCTGTAGTAAAGATGGCAATACCTTCTCCTGAATGGGAGTTTCAATAATATGCCCCAGGGGCTTACGTAAATGGAACCATTATGTTGTCCTACACTATATAGAAATTGTAATGAAATATGAGTTGTACATCCACAGACAGTAAAAACTTTCCCACTAGTCCTATAAACAGAGTGAAGCCACTGTTCATATAACCCTCGAAGCCCTACATTATATTCTATATCAGCCTATCAGAGAAGCCAATCTCTAACAGGGCAAATATCTACAAAGATACATGTTAGCACCTGCAGAAGCAGATTCTTGGGACCAGCACAGTTGCAAGAGTTCTTAAATCCTGTTTTTCTCAACACTTTTAGTGCAAGAATATGAACTAGTTTTAGACTCTTGCTTTTAGACTTTAGTTTTATTTCAGGAATTTTGCTAGCAAGCAGGACAAATTGTATTTTCATCACACTGTATCTCTCATTTCAATATACATCGACACACAAATTGCTCAAAATAGAAGGAGAATTATTCAAGTATAATTACTTGATGAAAATATAACCTAAAGAACAATGTGTCTTATCTGCAGCAAGAGATTTGCATTCAGAGAACCGTATACTTGAAATGTGTTGTTGTTTTAACTCTTCTTCAAACAGTGGCTTGTACTGGCTTCTAGAGGTTGGTTGATCCATTCCCATTCACAATGGAAAAGTCCAAGTGATTTCTCCCTGGTGAGGATTACCTATTCTTCTTCTTTCTAAAATGCATGCACATGGTCATTAAGCAAATACTGGTTGAGAATCGGAAGTATTTAATTTCCTGACTTAGCAGCAATTAAATTTGGAACTTTAATGGAAAAAGGGTGTTTTGATAATATTTTAATTTGCATGAGCTATTGATGATTTAATCCATTTATTTCCCCCTTTGTCATTCAATAAGCAGTGCTTTTGTTTATTGCTTTCACTTGTTAGTTTATAAATATTTGCAAATTAAAGACAGTTGGGACCATCAATTAGGCATCTAAGTGTCATCCTACTCCACCTACTTGTTGCCTGAAAAACTGCTAACATAGCAAACAGGAGGATGTACCTACCCTTTGCATTAATGTTTTTAGGCTCTTGAGCTGCATGGGACAGGATTACATATACACTCCATAGGGGCCTAACAAGTGTTATAAGATCTAACCCTATATGAACGGATCTACATTGGTTATCTGTGTTAAATTTACTTCGGCTTTTAGGATAGAGTAACATCACCACCTAGTGGTCAGCTAAGTTGCTTATTGCTATTCTTTGAGAAGGCGGGTAAACTGAGGTCACCTGACAAATTGTCAGCCTTCTTTGCGCTACTCTTATGCCAAGCTTCCATTTTAAGAGAACTAGAAATGCTTAAAATATAACAATGCATTATAAATTATGGCAGCAGCATATGTGTTGTTTCAAAAGCCTGGTCCTCTCTGAAGAAAATTCAAGACTTTTTCTCCGAACACTCAAGCATGCAAGCAGTCAGTGGGGCTGCCCATGGACCCAAGAATCTGTGGGCTTGGAGTTGCTTTTGTAATCTAAGGACATGACAGATAAAAACTTTATTGACATTTGGAAAAGGTAACTGGTTTCTGAAAGAAGACAGATGTTTATTATCACAGTGTTCCAAAGAGTGTCTTTTGTATAGGTTAACAAAGACACAGTTAAGACAATGAGGTGAGTTGATTCATCACAGTAATTTAAAAAAGTTAAAATATGTCCCCCCAGTGCTAGAGTTGTGGAAATCAGCTCTTAACAGCTAGGGACGGAAATTACACATACACCTGTATAAGTGATCAGAAAACAGTTCAAATTTGTAATACAACAGAAATTCAGTTCACAGACTGCTTTCAAAATGGCTGAAACTGGTTTAAAGTAAACCTGGATGGATGTAGTATCAAGATGTGCCTGATTTAGGTTAAATAGGTTTATTGAACTTGTGTCCTAGATCCCCTCCAGATTCTACTTAACTCACAATCCCCCAGCATCCCAGGATGCTTTGCACCTCCCCTGCAACCTCCTCCCTTGCAGGGTGGGTGAGCTAACTTTGGCCCAAGCAATCTGCTCCAGCCAAACAGGGAGATGTACTTTAGTGCCCCCCCCAGCTTCTGGCCTGGGCCACTGCAGGCATGTAGCTGTATTTCAGGAATCAAAAGTGAGTATCTACTCACTTGCTTATTAGTTCAATCTATGCAGCTTAGACAACCCTGCAAGGATTGAATTGATTCAGCCTCGGGCTTTGTGATTGTCTGTACTTAGCCAACAACTGAAATGTATAGTAGAAGTATATCTGCCCAAATTAATTTGTTTGTTCGTTGGAAAAAAAATTGTCCGTGGCAAAGGTTGTTATTAAATTTAATCCCTGTTGGTTTATTCTTATTTTCATGAGCTTTAGTAGTAGAGGGTTGTGCCTGGTTTTTCACAACTTTAATTTTTAAGGTGCTTATTAAAGTGACACTATACTGCACCATCTTCATAGATTAAGCAGTTTCTATCTGGCTGGAGATACATAGCAAAAGCTAGTTATGCCTTGAGTTTTCTGGTGCAATCTGATGTTATTGCACTGACAGATAGGGAGACATCTTAGGCTTCTTAAAGATGTCAAAATTAATTATTTGATTACTTTGAATATCAAATATTATTTTTGATTAATCTGTGAAATCTGTTGGCCACCTCCTCAAGTGAAGTAGACCTCTACTCATTGCAAAAGGTCTGGGGAGGGGGGCAGGGAAAGGAGGAGAGCAGGAGAAAGAGAACTGAGAGGAAATTGAAAATTGAAAAAAAACACTTTTTCTTCATGGTTTTTTTTTTCCTCCCATGTGAAGAATTTGGGGAATAAAATTTTTTGAAAGCATGATAAAGTGAAAAATATCTACAGTTATACTTTTTTTCAACCAGAAAATTATGGGAAGAAAAAAATGTTAAGATTTCTTTAAAAAAAAAAAAAAGAACTATGTTTCCCTCTTATTTTCTTTTTTCCCTTTTCTTCTTTTTTTTCCTGTGAAAATCAGACAATGACATAAACAAGGGAGAGAGAGAAAGAAAAAAACCCTTAAGTTCCAAAATATTACATTTGAAATCTAAGATGTTGTTACTATAAACACTTAACTGAATAGACCAACAAAAAGTTTATCAAATGACATTTCCTGGTGAGCTGAAACCTTTGTTATGTAAGCCCCATTTTTCACCAGAGAAATGTTTGATTAGCTTTTTTGACCATTTCTGTATGATCACATATATATCTGCTAAGTTAGGACTTGAACCCTAACTTTACTGCTTTGAGAACACTAGCAAAAGTCTTTCTTTGACATTGGTAAAACTAGGACTAGAGCCACAAATTAACAAGTCATTATTAAAAACTTAGCTTATTTGCAATGCATCTTCTAATATAGGGCACACACTCTTGCTCAAAGTAATGTGAAGATGTTGCAATAAATAAGTAGGCCTGTACAGATGTCCCACATGGTCCCCCCTACCCAGCCCCCCTGCCCCTAGTACTTACCAGCTCGGAGTCGGCTGCAGCTCCCTGCTGCAGCCACCGGGGACTGCCTGAATCATAAAATATCTCCAAATCTTTGCTGAAGATTTGAAGAGCTTTGAGTCTATTTGGGCCTTTAAATTGATCCCCTGATTCAATTCGGATTCAGAGATTTGGCCACCGAATCAGGCCGAATCTCCTCCAAATCAAATCACCACCTGAAGCTTCGCACAGCCCTAGGAATAAGCTGTTTTGAGTTAGAATAACACAAAGCTAATAGAAAAGAGGTTTTTAAATTTTGAATTGGGGTAAATTTTAGTGATATGAAATGGGAAAAAAATGGTTTGACTAATTTATTATCTGTTTATTTGCAGAAATAATCTTTGTTGCCTTTTCAGCCAAAGCTGTTTTCCAAATGAAAGGTATGGTGAATTGGTTGCAATATGGCTTTGTAAGAGAAAGAATAACTGAAAATAATAATGGGAGCTGACTTCAACCTTAACCGCACAGATGCTAAAACCTCTCCACAGTTTATATTAATAGAAAATGTACTATTCCCCATCACAGTAAGACCATATCAATGACTTGGTGGATTTTATGAACTTTTGTTGTCTGTGACCAGTGAAAATGGGCTGTTTGTAGTATTTAGTTAATTAATTGGAGATTGATCAAGTTTGTATAGTGGTCATGATTGACGATAGCTAATTCTGTTATATGCAAGTTATGCACAAGAAATTTTTATGCACAAGAAGACTCAAGAAACGAGACTGAATATGACAGAGAAGAGAATGCTCTGATAGATGTGTGGAGTGATGAAGATGGATAAAGCGAGGAATGCTAACATCAGAAGATCGGTGAAGGTAGTGGAAGCATCTAAGAAAGTACAAGAGAGAAGACTGGCATAGTATGGGCATGTTCAAAGGAGTCTGGAAGAATATATGGGAAAAGATGTTACCAGAATGGCATTATCAGAGAGAAGGGGAAGAGGAAGACTAAAGATGAGATGGAGAGATATAATGGAGAGGGACATGAAAGAGGAGGAGTTGAAAGAAGAAGATAAGTATGACCAAAGTTGATGGAGAGCCAGGATCAGTAACAGCAATCCCATTTAGATGGGAGAAGTGAAGGAAGGAAAAGGAGAAGTAGTAGTAATAGTTACTGTTCTTGTACCCTATGCTGTTATGAAAATGGCAATTTATTAATGAACAAATAAATAGGATTCCAAAAGCTGTATTCCTTATGGAAGTTCAGTGTATTACTTATGGAAGCCATCTTCAGATGACAATTGAGGAAAGACTGACAAATTAGGTATGCGATTGTTGCACTGCCATTAGTAATCTTGCCATTTGCACCATTATGCAGCACTGCCTTCCAATTCAGCAGAACTGAGTGGTAACACACAGTGCATCACCACTTGGCAGTCCCAAGTGATACAGATGAGCAGGAGCAGCAACTGGTGCCCAGAGAGACAGAGCAGCAACAATAATAATGAGTAGTTGTACCTGCCAATGTGCATGTGAATAGGTCAGTGATGAACTCTTTCAATGCAAAGCAGCAGCAGTAAGCAGCACCCAATCACTGTGCAAAAGAGGAACAGCAAGAGAGGTGGTGTGACAGCAGCAGTAGGAGCTGGCAGTACTCCTCCCTATGGAGGTGAAGCAGCAATAACCAGAGGATGAAAGCAACAGCCTGATGTGTTGAGGCTTGACTGATCTATGTAGGTTTTTCTAAAAAGTAACTTTTATTAACTTCAAAGTTGCCCTTGATACTTACTTACGCAGCCAGACAAAAGATGTTGTCTTCCAACATCCAGTCAGTCCATTAGGTCTTTTAATTTATGCTAAAATGACTTTAAATTAATCATAGAAGCAACCAACAATAGAATAATGCAGTTAGCAACAGACAGGATCCTTGTTTATGAACGACATTGGGCCCGTTCTATTTTTATAGTCTTTTTACAATCTGTACTCTCAGCTGGTACAAACTACTGTTGTTACACAGAAGCCAGTAGCTGTGTGGGCCTTCCAGCTACAGCAGCTTCCAAATGACAATTCTGTATAACTCGACTACACAGAATATTCCTGACCTTAAAAGTGCAGTAGCAGTTTCCCGTTTCCAGCATTCTTAAAGCTCTGTGCACCACAAATATTGGTGGAGGCTATGTAAATGAATCTACGGGAGCCTACAACCCCGAGTGTTAATATTGCCGTGTTCCTGACAGAGCAGAACAATGTAAATCCAACATTCAGTGTGAAACCCAGCATGTGCTCTGAGCTGTGATTATTATATGAGATGATGTTAGGGCAGATAAGAAGCACAATATTGTCAGTTAGAGACACAGAAAATTCCCAGTGGCCAGAATTTGTCTGGATGTTGTAGTCATTCATTAAATGTATATTTTGGTATTTCCATTTTTAAAGGACCATCTTTCTTACTGAATGCTACAGCTGGAGCTTTGATTCAGTTCAAGCAGAAATAGGGGTCACTAAAGAAGTCTTCTTACTAAAATGTTTAAGCAAAGGGTAATTTTTCAAAAGTACCTGAGTTGGAAATGACTAAAGCATATAAGAAACTAAATTATCTTAGCTTTCAGTTAGATGTAGTCCTCATATACACTAGCAAGGCTCACCACCACATCCATTGGCTTACAGAAACTGGACTTTGTAATGTTGCTGAAGCATGTGTGTAGCTTGGCTGTTGTTACTGGTGCTGCATGTCCTTGTGGCTAGAGGTTGCATCAGAAGAAAACAAGTTGTACTGGGGGTATGAGACCAGTGGTCACAGCTTCCACTATTGCTGCATCTCCAGGGCACCTCCTTACTGGCATTTGGGGCAGTGGCTATATGTTGGCTAGAGACTTCTGTTGTTTGATGAGGTGGTTCATGTGACTGATGGGCTGGATTTGCCAGCTTACATCAAACCTTTGTGTGGACATAGGCAAACCTATGGCAACAAAAGGCACCTTCTGTAGTGCATATCAGGCCTCAGGTACATAAGAGCCAGGGTTTCAAAGGTGTTTTGCTCTTTAATGATGCAGGTAGACAAAGTTCTTTGGGTAGATATGATATCTTTTATTAAACCAACTAAATAGTTGAAAAAAATTGTTTTTTGCAAGCTTTCGGGCACAAAGACCCTTTTTCAGGCTTCATTACCTCATTTCTGGATCTGGCATGTGCAGAGCGGAAGCAAGTGGACAGGGACTGATTCTTGACCATGATCCACAGAGCTCTGTAGAAGCAGTATTGACATACCTTTTGGTTCTATGGATGTGACTATGCAGTGCAAGACAGCACCACGCTGAGAGACATATAATGCCTACTCCACTTATGTGCACCAGTGAGCTCTGCCTCTCAGCTGGCATCTTGCTATACTTGCAGCACTGCACAAGTGCATTGGCACAGGGTGTCTCAGCAGGATGTTCCTTTGCACTAAACTAATGGTTTTCAATCTGTGGTCCACAGACCCCTGGAGTGTCACAAACTATGTCTAAGGGGTCTGCAAAAGATGACTATGATCAATCAAAAGTATGTGAATACCCACAGTTACATTTCAAAGGGGTTCACATCTCCATTGGACATTTCCAAAGGGATCCGCAAACGAAGAAAAGGTTGAAAACTACTACACTAGACAAACCCTTGGAGTGTCTCACAGTTGTACCTCAGCTCTGTACTCCAACCCAAGTACAATTCCACTCCCTAAACCAGCAAGACAGAAAGGCAGAAGGCCTTGTTTTGTTTTGTTCTTTGTTTCTTTTTTTCTCCCAGCTCTGGGCTGCCTCTTGGTTTGGCTGAAAAAATTACAAAGCACAGGCTAATAGCCATTGTTGATAGGTACTGGAAAAATTGCATTTTTTTGGAGGGATCTCACACTGTTCCTTTTATTCCACCCAAGAAAGTCTGAATTACCAACATTAGCATGAGTACCAGTGGTTGGGAGCTACACAGGAACAATAAAACAATCATTACCATGATAAAACTGCTATGTCCTTTCAAAGTGCCTTCTGCGAACAGATGTTTGAGGGCTGTAATGGGAGATATTGTCTATAATGTATGATAATAAAGAAACGCCAACGAAAACAGAACAAAGGCAGAGAGAAGGTGTGCTTATTTTCATTAAAATAACTTATTAGATCTGACGTACTGCATAAAATTAATCAAGGTTGCATAGAATAGGGAGTAGTGGTGAAATAATACAGAGAAGTGGAATCATTTCTCTAACGGCCTTCTTAATAGAGAAGAGGGTTGTGAAGGCACAAGACAAGAAGTGGGAGCTCCTGAATAATGAACTGTGCAGCAGGGGGGGAAAAGGAAAACAATTAATGGAATGAGAGTGAATTTTGCTTTTAAAATCATGCTGGATGCAAAATCTGAGATTACAAACCTGAACTTTTTATGACGTTTCTGAAAGCAGAGGGAGAGTTGGATATTACATATAGGACAGTAAATGTTAGGGACTTTTGCTGATTTAGGCCAGTTGGTGCATGAGCATAAAATGTAGCTATAAGTAGCCTGTATTTTCAAATAGAGCCACATGCAAGTATAAACAGCTGTTACCATAAAAAATGTGCCTGTGCAATTTCCAAGGCTCTTTTTGAAACTGACAAGTGAACTTAATAAAAATATAACACTTGACTGCAGGTGTTTTTCCTCTCTGTTTCCATTAGTTTTCTAGACAGGAAGTTACCACTTTTATTCCTACAAGTACCAGTCTATATACATAAATGAAGTGAGCATGCCATTTTTCGCTTAAAATTTTGGAGGCCAGTGAGAGGCTGATTGTAAATTCAGCAAAGAATGATGTGTAGAAGTATATACAAAGATAATGATGATACCTGGCAGCTGTTGCATTTGATGTCAAGCACCATGTAACTGGAGCAAAATCAGAGAACTCTCCAATCCAGTTGAAACTGCAGGAAGAATTTAGGAAGGTATGATATGATCAGCTTAGGTTGAAATTTGAATGAATGAACATGTAAGCAGCTCTGTTTTTACAAATATCTTTTATGGTAACTGACCTCAATTTTTCAAATCTCAGCTAAAAAAATAGTACCTCTCACAGTGAATAACTGGAGCTTGTCAAAAATTTCAGATGGGAACAGACTTCCATTGGAAAATGCTGTTTCAACTAAAAAGTTCCATGACAATGTATCATTGAATCAAAATTTTAAAAGGAAAATTATCAAAGCATTCTTCTTTGACATTATTGTTATTCACATTGTTATTTATCATTTCTAAATGTTATATTAAGTTGTAATAGAACAAATGTTGGATGCTGCTTGTAAAGTGATGCATTCCCCAAATGCCCATGGAAATTAAAAGTCTAGATCTCTAATGTAAACTATGAACATTCAGATAACCAATTAATAGGAGAAAGCATGCATGCAAATCCTGTGTCACAACTCCTTTCAGGAATCTTACACTGTACTATGGGGCAAAGATTGAATGTTAACCCAATTCATTCCTAGGTAATTAATTAATAACCAGTGAATAAATTAGATTTGTGAACTTACAAATAAGTAATCAAACATAGAGCAGTGTAAAAGAAAATAGGACTGTTTTGGTTTAATTGATTTGTAACATAGCTAATGAAAATTAGGCCTGTGCGAAGCAGCTAGTATTCGCTTCGGATTCAGCCGATTTGGGGGAGGGGACAGTGATTCGATTCAGTGATTCGAATCACGGTCTCAATTCGATTTGGCCAAATCTGATTCAGAAATTCGGCAGCAGCTGAATCTCTGAATCAGCCAGGCCCAAGCCCATACTCCGCCCCTCTCCCAGCCCGGCAGTGGCTGCCCCACCCGCCCCAGCTCTCGGCACTTGGGGGGAAAAAAATCCCCCACTCAGTGGGTACTGCTGGGTGGGGAGGTGATCCCCACTGCTCCCCACTGCCCCACACTGCATGGGGGGCTCTGCATGAGGATTGCCCTCCCCCCCCACCCAGGAGCACCTGGTGAGCACCAGGGCTTTTTTTTTTAAGTACCAGGAGCTGGGGGGAGGCTGGGGAGTGGGGGGGGGTCAGGGGGGCTGGCCCCTTCCCCTTCCCCTAGCCCCCTTTCCCCTGCCCCTAGTACTTACCAGCTCAAAGTCTGCAGCTCCCTGCTGCAGCCACCAGGGACTGTCCGAATCATCAAAGCTCTCCGAATCTTTGCCAAAGATTCAGAGAACTTTGAATTAATTTGGACCTTTTAATTGGTCCCCTGATTTGATTTGGTTTTGGAGATTCAGCTACTGCATTGGGCTGAATCTCCTCTGAATCGAATCACTACCCAAAGCTTCACACAGCCTTAATGAAAATGCATTTTCTATACTTGGGTATATACCTAACCCTTCTCTGAGTCTTGATATTTGCCTCAAATAATCTCTTAGGTAGCAAGTGTCCTGAGTTAATTAAAATAGAATTTCCTTTTTAATTTCCATTTTCCCTTTGCTCTTGTACTCTGAAATTGGGTAAACAAGTGGTTGAATGGCCCTTTCACTATTATATCATTCATTCTTTTATAGACCTCCTCATATCTCCTCATCTTGTTTAGAAGGGAAGGGAATAGCAAATTAATTGCCTGAATCATTTCTGAGTTCATTCATTGCTGTGAAATTACAGTGTGATTGTCTGACAAAAAGGAGTGCAGCTCCTTTGTAACTGTTGAAACATAAATCTTGAAAGCAAAATGATGCCTGTCTCAGTTACAGCCTTCCAAATGTTCCAAGTCCCTATCCTGCTTTGAATGCTAATGTTTGCGGTATGACCTTTGCATTCATAGACAGGTGAGAAAATACATGTATTCCGTCATCTGCCTAATGACTTCCCATCTGAGTAGGCTGTTTTATGTCAATTGTGCCACCTGAATGCTGGAATAACTTCTTCCACCTTAAACTGATCTGCATTTAAACAAGTCTCTGGGTAAGTAAATGCGATCAATGGAACATCTTGTTAAAAGCATGCCTTTTTTTTAGATAAACCTTGTCCATTTCTGAAAATTTGTTAGCCCCACTGTGGAAAATCTGAGGATCCAATACAAAACAACACCATATGCTGGAGAGTGCAAAAACTGCCAGAGAAGCTTTAGCGTGGTTCTACTTGCAGTTATGCCACCTATGGAAATGTAACTTGTGGGTTGCAGGTCAGGTGATAGTTTAGCCTTTTACAACTGTTTGTGTGTAAAACACAAACAGTTGTAAAAGGATCCCTGCTGTGAGCCGGATCCCAGGATCCCTGTTGTGAGCCGGATCCCTGCTCACCAGAGATCCGGCTTTTCCGCTTCTCATGGGGAAACAGAGAAAAATGTGGATTTCACATGAATTGTGCACTTTTGCAAAGAGCTGTCTGCATGCTGGTAGAGTTCCAGCCTGCAAGGGCTGGGGGGAGTGGGAGGAGGGCAGTCGGGCAGGGGGCACCACATGTATATACATCAGGGGTGGGCAAAATGCAACCCGGGGGCTGGATGTGGCCCGCCAGACCATTCTATCTGGCCCACAGGGCCCCTAAAAAATTTAGAAAATTAATATTAATCTGCCCAGAGCTGCCTGTCATGCGGCCCTTGATAGCTTGCTGAAACTCAGTAAGCGGTCCTCTGCCCAAAATAATTGCCCATCCCTGATGTACATGCACATAGCCACCAGGCAGCCTGGATAGCAGCTCCCGCAGGTAAGTCTGGCTGTGGGGGGAAGGCGGGGATTGAGGCCTCCATAGCAAGGGAGGAGAGAGTTGGGCAGGGCTGGGGCTGGGGCTGCTGCCCAGGTGGGTGGTGCATGAGGCTTGAGGCCTCGGGCCGGAATGTGTGGCTGCAGGGCCCTGGTGGGAAATGGGATGGGGCCATGGACAACTTTCGCTTGGGGGAAAGAGAGCAGGGTGGGGCTGGCTCCTTGCCACTGTGTGTACTCCAGGAGGGGCATGAGGGTAGGGGTGGGTGTGGGCTGCCTGCTGCGGGCTCAGGCTCCCTGCCCTACTGCCCTCCCCTGAAGGCCTCTGAAGTCCAGTGGGTGGGACCCAGTGTGGCAGGGCAGAGCAGAGCTAGGTGAGGAAGCTTCTTTTTGCTGTGAAACCCATGCCACCATGGCAAAGTGCCCCCTGCCCACTTGGCACCAGCAGGGGCAGCAGTGCAGATCTGTGCCCCTTGCTGCTGCCAGGGCACAGCAGGGCTGGGGGACTGTGGCTTGGGAATGAGGGGCCTGGACCTGCATTCTGTGAGCTAAGGGGACCAGGGGACCTCTTATTTTCCATGAAAACCCCCCCAAAATCAAATACCAACATTTATAGTTATTTAGAATTTAATTTATTTTAGTGATTGAAGCACTGGTAGGCTTCCAAATTGCTTTAAAATTATACATACATCAATAAAACGTTGTATTTAATTGATACATATATAGTGGTGTTTCATTTTAATCACAGATTTGGGGGGCTTTATCAGATACTTTGTGATTTTTTTTTATCAGAGAAAACTAGGATCCCTGGTGCTCATATGTGTAGTACACATAGAAGGAGAGTTCTTAATGAGATGTCCAAAAACAGCTCTCCACTTGTTCAGAGATATAAGCCTCAGAAAGCATAATATACCCATACTCAAAAGCTGCTGCTCCTCCCTGCTTGGTTTTTTTGAGCAACTCTGATTGTTGGCTCTGATCTCTGAAGTCTGTCTACTGGAGACCTCTCCCTTTCTCACATATCATGATGGTAACTAGGTAGTCAATGTTCCCCAGATCTTACTGTCTAGACTAGTGATTCTCAACCCAGGAGTGCCATGAGATCTTTTGAAGGGTGCTGCAAAGTGTGAGGAGATAAGCAAGTGGGAGGAAGGCCAGCATTGCTCCCTCCCATCCCTATCACCCCAATAGCCCTGAGGCCCAGAGCCACCTCCACTAGGCCCTGTGTTCTGGGTTTGGGTGCCAGATCTGGCACACAAGGCCCAGGCCTCCCCATGAGTCCAGAGATTTGACAACAGAGGAGCAGTGCCACCATTCTCTCACTGTCAAATGTCCAGACCCATGGGGAGCACCACAGGCTAGATTGACATTGTACCATGACCAGAGGTTGAGCATCTCTGGGCTAAGATTTACATCGCTTCTCAGCCTCTTGAAGGCTCAGATCAAGTGTAATCTATTTAAATGATTTAAATAAAATAATACCTTGAGTCAATGAGCCTCCACTTAAAACTCTGGAGTTAAAGGCTGATTTTCTTTTATATAAGAATGAGGGGGGAAACTTGTAACAATTGAGGTTAAGCTTTCACAATATGACACAATATTTCATGGATTAGGGTCTATACTACTGGATGCAAAGGATCAGCCAAGTCATCACAGGTGTTGGAACCTGGCCTCTGACTCCAGTATGTGTACCCCTCTATCAGGACTATCCACAGACCCAACCTGGATGGTTTTAAACTCCTGGTTTAGTCTCTGTACCTGAGCTCTGATAAGCTCAGTACATCAGTTAAATGACCTTTATTGGTCTCTTTCCATAAGTACAGAAATGGAAACATTAACTTTTCGAGTGCTCTATCCATGTCTCTAAACTAAAATACTGCAGCATATAAGGCCAGGGGCTTACAATAGCAGATAAATGGCTAACTGCCAAAGAGAAAAATGCTGCTATGACATGGGCATTAGGGCTATGCAAAGCTTCGGTCTGTGATTCAATTCGGTGGAGATTCAGCCCGATTTGGTGGCTGAATCTCTGAATCCAGATCGAATCAGAGGACCCTTTAATCTCTCCAAATTGAATCAGAACCCTCCAAATTGATTCGGTGAGATTCTGAAATATTCAGTATTTCAGACATAGACACAGTGTCCCAGGGAGACAGAGAAGAGGGATTGGGAGGCAACCCCGAAAAAAACATTGAAATAAAGAAGGGAGCACAAAAAAACCCACTGATTTGCAGGAGGAGCAAGGTCAGAAGGATGTAGAGAGGAGCCCACGTGGTTCACAAGCTGTGTTTTTGTGCAATTGAAGCCAGCAGGTGACATCACAGGGATGCACCGGCCAGCAAGGATAAAAGAGGCCTCTGGCAAGGAGGCGGGGAGAGCGAGTGAGGAGGTGGAGGTTCTCCATGTCGGCAACAGACAGAGCCGGCATGAACGGGGAATGTCTGGACGACAGGCAGCAGCTGGAGCAGTAAGTTTCCCTCGCACTGAGGAGACCAAGTTGGAGCCTCAGGACAGGAGGAACATCAGGGTGACTTCCCCCTTGTACCTCTGAAGAAATTCGGTGGCAGAGGTTCCAAGCAACGGAGCCATCAGAACAGTGACTGGGAGGAACAGTCTGAGACTAGCCCTGGGAGGCAGAAGGTTTTCCACCTGACCACTCCCAGGTACCAGGTCAGGGAGCTGGACTGGGAGCAAAATGGGGAGAGAGACCCCATAGGACCAGCAATGGGGGAGTACTGCCAAGCACAGGCAGGAGTGCGGGAAGAACCAGCCGGTAGGACACCGGATGGGAAGACCCTTTTGGGGTTCTCTTTTTTTTTCTTTTCGTTGTTTTGTTTCTTTACCCTGCTTGACGGGAACCCGTGCCGACCCCAGGAATAGAGCCAACAGGCTCAAAGGGGCCTCAGGGCCTGAAACAACCAACGATCCTGCCCCAAGGAGGAAAGAGGGACACAATAAGGCACAAGGAACATCCACTGAGGAGAGGCGGCCGTGTTAAGACCTGGTGCCCCGCCAAAGGTTGGCATAAGGTTGGAGTGTAGAGGAGGTGGAGCCCCACAAATATCCCACAAGTGGAGTGGTCATCCCTGAGGGGACCTTTGAGGCTACCCCGCCCTCCCACTGAAGTAACATTTAAAGACATGGCAGGAAAGCTGGGGGAGGCCAGAGGGACAACCAAAGCTCACCCCGGGCTATCCACGAAGCCAGAAAGTGTGCACCCTCTACAGAGCAGACCAAAGTGGCATGCGAGTAGGCATTTGAAGCTAGGCAGGTGCACTCAGCTTTACATGTTTTTTCTACATACCTCAAGGTATCAGGCAGGTCATGAACACTGAGATGGTAGGGTACATGGAGAGTCCCACAGAGGCATGGGGGGCTCCCCAGCATGCTCGGCAGCAGGCCCAGAAGTGGACCAGAAGCACTTCCAGTCCACTTCCGGGTCCTCTGGGGAGCACACAGGGGGGCCCCCCACATCCGCCCAGCTCAGTGATTGGTGCCTCCTGGGTCTGGGGGGGTACTTGGGGTCCTCCCATGGCCAACTGCTGAGCTGGGGGGGAGGGCCCAGTGTGCTTCCTGGAAGACCCGGAAGTGGACTGGAACTACTTCCGATTCACTTCCGGGGTCACCGCTGAGCTCATGGTGGGTCCCCCTGTGCTCCTGTGGGACACTCCATCTGCCCCAGCATTGCAGCATTCATGAGCCATGCCTGGTACCTCAAGGTATGTAGAAAAAACATTTAAAGCTGTGTCTGTGTCCGAATAGCTGACTCTCCAAATCAGCATCAAATCTTCAGAATCGGATTTGCCCGAAAGTCACACCACTGAACTGGTGATAGTTACTAGCAAAGCACCTGAAACCAGAGTTTGTTAATGTTTCAGATGAGCTTTGACCAGCAGAAGCCACTTCTGCAGGTGCAGGAAGAATATTTTCTTCATTTGTACTGGTTCATTCACAGCTGAGAAACTGATTGAGAGTTAAAAAAGCAGAAAAGCCTGTTTTTCTCTTCCAGTCTATGAATGAAAAGGGGGCGGAGGATGAGATTTGTGAATTCTAAAAACTTACTTTGATTTAAAAAAAGTTTCTGTATCTAAAACATTAAAGTTTTTTTAGTAAATTTAAAGTGCTGGTTTTGTGTGTTTAATTAAATTCAAGTTTCCATCTTAATGAAGCTTCGTACAAATATGAGCAAAAAGTTAATCATCTAGTGAATAAGAACTATATATTACACCATTATATTGCATACTAAAATGTATCCAAATGTGTTAAGCTAGATAGATAGATAGATAGTGTACCTAGGAAACATATGTACCAAATCTACTGTAAAAACTGTATTTATTTGTAAATTAACATGTTTTAATTATATCAACCAATGAAAAGACACCCTTTTAAAAAAACAAACAAAAATCAATTATTTAAATCAGGCTTTGGGCTTGTTGATTTTAAGTCTTGAGTTAAATCAGTGATTTAAATTGATTTGATTTAAATCGATCCACCCTGTGGGAAACCAGTAGCAAGGAACATCTGGATAGGAGGAAATTTTCTTGTCATTTGTTGATGCTTAAAACATATGTGTCCATTTGCTTTCTGTTCCATCCATTGCATTGGCCTTCAGACCATGTCATAAAGGCCCTCTCTTTTACCAGAATTTTGCCTGTGGGGCTGACTATGAAGGAAGCAGTTTTAAATCCGTATGAGATTTCTACTATTGACATTGCTCCACTAGTTAATGGACATGTTCATCAATTAACAATATGCAGTCTTTGAGAATGTCTCTCTGAGATACCAAGATGGAAGAACTGGGTCAAATAACATAGGAACATGCATTCTTTTCTTGTAAAGAAAAATATGATAGTCTTTTCTATTGAAGGTTGCAAAGGTTAAGAATTTGGGGGTTTTCTGGTGGGATCAAGGGACCCTTTACACATTTTGCTTTCCTATATTCTTCTGTTGGAATTGTAATCTCTGAAATATTTATTTGTGGGCATTTCAATGGTGCTCATTACTGAATGAAATTTCTGTGGTCTGTTATGCAGGAGAGGAGGTTCCTTCTGGTTTTAGAAGCTGTGAATCTCCACCGTATCTGAAGAGTAATGTGATTATAAGAGCTGTTTATGTGAGATTTCCAGCTCAGCCAAAATCAGATGCTGGAAATCTTCCAAGAGTTTCATCTCTTGAGGCTTTTGGCATAAGGAATTTCAAACTAACATTACTACAAAACCTTATGAAAGTCATCCGTCACTACAGCAAAAGAGCATTTTAATTTGAATTAGTTTAGCAGCTGTGTTAATTCCAGTAATTAACTTTGTTTATTTTAAATTGACTTTCTCATTCTATTTGTAAAGAAACTGAAATTCATACTGAGATTTGAAACCAGCCTGAAACTGATGCAAGAATCAACTTTTTTTTCCTTTTTTTTACCATAGAAGTGCACTTGTAGCAAAGTACTAGAGATAGGTCTATTAATCCAAAGCATCCATAATGGGCCAGGTCATGTCTATGATTTCAATGTTGGAAGCTGCAAATAGTTTAAAGTTTAAATTCAGTTCTTTTCTTGTTGGAATTTCATATATTTCTTTTGGTGAAAAAAATGTTTATGCGACGTCCTCCCAATAACTAGTGAAACCTTCTCTCTTAAGACTTTTCCAAAACCCCTCTGAAGTCAAAAGAGATGCTTAAAGATTTGACTGGGCACTAGATGAGGCTCTGAGCAACCATCCAAGGTATAGCAAACATTGCTCAATGAGGAGACATCTGACTACTCTTTAAATTGGCCACTAATAACAGGGGTTTGGCTATAGGATGCAATTTCCTCAATAGATGTATATAATAAGAGTGAATAGCAGTTTATGAAGTAATTCTGTGAAATTTCTAGCAGTTTGCATGTCCTGGTCAGCAACATTTTTAACTGCCAGTATTTAATTGCGCTGTAAGCAGTGAGTGCGCAAATTGTCCAAGTGTGCCGGGCCTACCCACAACTCTCGAGATCTCCTAAGGCTTCAGGTGGGGATGTGCAGCAGGTTGCTTGGTGTAGATAGTAAAACTTCCAAATCCCCTTTGTGCTGCAGCAGGAAATTCTACTCTGGTCATTAGCTGCAGTCTGGGGAAGAAGCCACATGATTCAGGCTTTGTCCCAAGTTACCTGTATAATGCCAGAAATTTGTGGAATGTCATGATATCATACAGTTAGGGCAGTCACAGGTGAAGGCTTCATGTCATTTCAGATCTGCACAACTGTGATTTGTTTCTAGCAGGCCTGGCAAGCAGGGGTGTGGAGATAAAAGCCAGGTGGGAGGATGGGAGGGAAAGTTGTAGCTGGGAAGCAACTTCCTGGGAGCTCTCTGGTTTTGCTGAAACTGATGCAGTAGTTGCTTGCTCTCAGCACAGAGCTGCAGCTCAGCTAGACCAGAGAGCCCCAGGAAAGAGCATTTCCCCAGGGCTCTCTGGTTTTGGTGAAATGGAGCTTCCTAGCAGTGAGACCATGTTGCTAGATGAAGCAGCTTCCCCAGCTCCATGGTCTCTCTGCAGTTAAGCCACTCAGTGCAGTGGCTCTCAGGAGGAAGCAGAGGTGGGGCTGAAGGGACCACTAGAGCTTTGGAGGGTAGAAACAGGTAGAGCGCCTGGGAGCTGTGCATCCTGGGATGCTGAAATAAAGAATTTTACTTCTCTTTACCACTCAAACAATACCCTGGAAGGACATGGGTAAAACTTTTCCAAGATAAACCTCTTTCTGAGTGGCTTATCTTTAAAATATTTAGAGCAGGGGTGGGCAAAATATGGCCTGTGGGCCACATCCCGCCCACCAACAGATTTTATCCAGCTTGCAGTGGGTCCTTTGTCCCTGCCCGGCCCCAGTCATGATGCATGCAACTGATGGGGCTAGGATTGGGATTTTGGGGAAGTGACAGTGCACCCTCTGGGTATGCGGTGGGGCTGGGTGGTGTGGTGGCTGGATTCACTTCCTGGCAGCCCCTGCAGCAGCAGCTCCTTCCAGCTGTCACTGCCAGTCTCCACCACTGTTCCCCACTGCCCAGGCACCCCAGCCCATCCACCCCGCACCCACTGCTGACGGCGCTGGATGCAGTGGGCAGGTGGCATCTCTGTGGAGACAAGGCCGGGACTTGTGTGGAAAGGGTGTGCTCGGCTGGGTGGGATGTGGCCATGGGTGGGCAGGGAGCAGCATCTGGGAGCAGGATGGGCAGGTGGGGCCAGGGCTGGGATCGGGCACAAGCACTCCCTGCCCATGTGGGTCCTGGGCCAGTGTCCATGGAGACCCCAGAGTCACCAGGCAGTAACAGCACAGGGCCGAGCCCCAGGGCAGAGTCACTTAGGGAGTTTTGGTGAGCAGTTGCAAGCTGTGGGGTGGGGGAAGGACTGGGGTGCTGACCCGGCCTGTGACAGCTCATCAAAAAACCCTAAGTGGCCCCTTAGCCCAAATAGTTGCCCGCCCCTGATTTAGAGGGTACTTTATGACAGTTTAACACCCTTGAATGGGCAAATGTTCTCTCAGCCTAAGCGCCTTTATGCTGGTTTGAAAGGTAACCTGTGACAGCCCTAAATCTTGTCAAGAAGTGTATGGAGATTGGGCTATCTCATCTCCTGGCAATGGGTTCAACTAGCCGTCCAGGCCTCCTACCACAGGGCTTGAGTCTGTCAGGTGTTTAAAGCATATGTTTAGATGTAAGCATGTGAGTAGTCTTACTGACCACAATGGAATTGTTCACATACTTAAAAGTAGCAATGTATTTAAGTGATATGCTACATTAAAACCAAGTGCCTTGCATAATCAAGTCCTTACTTAGGCATAGGGTTGAGGGAGTGGGTGATAGTATTTTGCCCTTAAAGACAGGTACTCTGGCCAGCCCAGGAAGTACATATTTTGTCCAGCACAGGCTCTTCATATAAATCCATTATATGAAGCTGTTAAAATGGAATTTATAGCTGGTTTCTTACAGTGTACATGAAAAATGTAAAACAGGGCATTACTGTACTTTGTGTCAGAAAAATTATTGCTATAAAGATATATTTTCATCAGCTATGAAATTATACACAGTTCAACTGAATCTTCTCAATGTCACTGAAGAGACTACATAACTGCAGAAATCATTTTTCTAATCCTCCTTGGGAGCAATTAGCTAAACCGCTTAATGGACAAGATTAGTCCTGATCTATACTTCTTGTAACTTATGCAAATGTAGATGTGTTCTAAAAGAAACAGTTTAACTTGGTTTTAGTATTATTTCTACTGTACATATGTAATGTTAAAACTCTATTTTAAGGGAAAGGAAACAAAATGTAGCTGCTCTTTTTTATTTTACCATTTACCTAAAGAAAATTGTTTATCAAGGCAAAATTTTACGATGTAACATCACAGAAAAAGACCCAAGAGGGCAGAGAGTAGTTTACCATGTATAACTCTGTATAAGATTAATGTAAACAATAATCAGCCTCTTCTGTTCATTCCAAGCTCTGTTTGGAGTTCAATCTTAATTTACAATACGACAAAATAGAAATATTTTCTTTTTCAGGACTGATTTGTTTCTTCTGATGAAGGTAGACTGTCAAGTGCCCCAACCTCTGCAAAAGGGAAAGAAAAAAGAATTCAGTAATGTTTTAACAACAAAGTATCTGAGTGCAAAGTTTAATATTAGTAGCTGAGTCCTAAAAATTATCATGATAAAGACTAGTCTTTTTTTATTATTATTACTTTGCTTCCCTCAACCGTATAAAAGGTAATATATTCACATATTAAATGGTTTAATTCCTTGGTATTTTTTTTCTTTTGAGTATTAATATCTTCTTGTTAGACTTAGCACTGTTTTGAAACTATTCCATGCCATTTACCACAACCATGAAGTTTTGATTCACATTGCTGAATGGTAGCATAACTAGGAACAGGCAAGTGGGGAATCAGACCTGGGTATTGTCTTAGACAGGACATCTTGGCAGTCACCAAGAGCACAAAACTTATACCTCTGTTGCTGAATACCCAAAGCAAAAGATTTTATACTGTTTGATTAAGACGCAGACTCTGCAGCTGATTGTGTTTAGACAGACCCAGGAACATGCTTAGAGTCAATCTTGGAATGGAGTTCTAAAAGGCTACTTATCAATAGCTCAAAAAAACCCAACCCCCCTTATGCAATTATAATTTAACTTATGTCTTTCATCTTACAGATGTCAATGTATGACATTTTTTCTCCCTCCAAAATAGAGGGGATATTATATTATATATTAAAACTAATATTGGACTCAAAGTGTTTTTTTCAGAATTGAAATATCAATTTGATGTATGAGTTCATATCTAGGTATATCCAGTAGCCATTGTGTAATGAGAATGCAGTGTCATTTGTTAATATTTTGTGCTTTTTGTTGCCTTCAGATACTCGTGTTGGATCACAGCAAAGGCATTTGCCATGATGCAATGGATCTTTTTTTCATGCACTCTCAGGTTAGGCTGTACCAGCACAGTCTGCTGTGAGTGAGGGGGCATGTTGATTTGTGCTGACCTGTGAGCAGACCAGGAAATTGTTGCTCAGAGAATCACAGTTCAATCCCTTGTTGCTCACTTGCCTCATGAACAAAGTCTGTCTGTGCCCTTTACCAGATGTGCCAGCCCAACTGCACTGACCTTCACACTAAGGGATGCAGAATCAAGCCTTACCCTATTCCTACCACAAGGCTGCTCTGCCAGCAGTGATTGGATGTGATGTAGGTTGCTCACAAAGCAGAGTACAGAAGTATTTTATACTCTTTATACCTAGCACAGCCACACTAAACAATTGACAGTCTTATCAATGATAAACAGATTGGGTCAAATTCCAGTAGCGTAACTAGAGCAGAGTGATTGCAGCAGTAGTTTTGGGAGCCAACTTGAAGAGGCAGGGACAGAAAGACAGCAGCTGCTGCTACAGCCACACAATTGTGCCAGTGGCATGACAGCAGCTGAGACTGCTGCTGCCCCGATGTGTTCCACAGCCCCAGATGCCTAGCTGCCTTGTTATACTTCTGCCAGATCCTATTTCACCTATTAAACTTCTAAGTGGATTTAGGTGCTTAAGCCTTATACTATTCCACTGTGCTCAAGTCCCTGAAAAAACTATTAACACAAAAGCTGAGCTAAATCTGAATACCTTAATTCATGTACTGGAAGCAGTATAACTCTGTTAGCATGGTGCTCATCTAGGGCTAATATATCCTTCTCAGCACAGCTATTTAGACCTAGCAGATTGTGGTGCTACCACAATACTACAGTACTTAGGCTACCTTTCTCAGAACAAGCTTGGATTTCCCTACCTGACACTGCATCGTGTCATCTCTACATGACACTGCATCATGTCATGTAGAGATACTCAGTATGATCTTACTGATGCCAGTTTCATATCATGGTAACTCTATAGACTTCCACGGAATTATTCCTTATTTACAATTCTGATTTACAATCTTGTATCTTAATCAATTCCATGATAATTTAAACAATGGGTATTATCTCTCATATAAGAAACTTGCATTCTCCTTGAATCACCATAACTTGAAACTGTCAATTTAAGAGCTCAGTAACATGCCATAAGTTGGCTTTTTTTATTCCCCATGTGGTAGTTTTGTAGGTACAGGAAGTTTATCCAAATAGTTCTGGTTAGCTGAAGAATTTGAAAGGTTTTCACTAATCATGCATGGGGGTAGGAAGTTGAGAACTTTGCCATGCCTTGAAAGAATCTCTTATAAAAGCCAGAGTACCCAGATCAGTTATCTGGATACAAATTTGACATCTCAGATGAAGACTATAGTGCTGTCACACATGGTTGTCCCCACTCTATGTAACCCTTGGCATGTTGCTAGCTCAAATTCACTGTATTGCACTGGTATATGAACATTGGCTGTCCAAGAATAATTCACGATATCCTTGACCTTCTATTTTACATTTAGGAGAGATCCAAATAGTCCTTTGGAGGGAGAATTACAACCCTCTGGCCAGAGGAAACTTGTAGTTTCCTTCATCATTTGTTTGAGGAAGAGGATCCATACTCCCAAACAGCACATAGATGTCTTGAAATCAATATATTCCCCCAGACCATCTGTGCTTCCAGCTCTTTGTGTTGTAGCTGTTGTCCTCAACCTTCACTTTGTAGAGATCTGCTAAGATCGAGTGGCATTAGAAACTGGTGATTTTCATGTGAAGGTGGGTAGGATCTTCAACAATCAGTATTCATGAAAAATGATTACCCTTTTACTGTAGATTTGGCACATTTCCCCAGCACACATCATTTAGTCAACAGGATAGAAAATCTCTGAAGGTTTGTGAGACTAGCTAAGGTTAGAACATTGTGTGAATGTTTAAAATTATGATGTTAGATCCATATCCATGAGATGTATCAAATGAACAAAATGTTGAATGGAAAATGCTCAACAAAGAGATTAAGCATAATAACTCTGCAGGAATTGGGAGGGTGGAAGTTGGGATGGAAACCACTTTCTCCCAATGTCAACTGTGACAATGCAGACCTCCAGAAACCTGTCATTCACTCCGCAAGCAGCCTCACTGATGTTACTGGTCTATCCTCTGGCCAGGTAGTGCACAATATTAAATTATCAGATTTTGTTTCCAGTTTTGTCTTATACGTTTTCATTAAAATGCCTTAAATTATTTGTTTTAATCTACATTAATTCTTTGGTATGCAGTATAACTAGGACTGTCTGAAAAGCCCTGTTATCTAAGACATGACTACATCTTGCCTTAAGCTCTGCTTGGTACATAGAACTTTTCCTCAATTTTCTCAGACTTTCACTATGTAACTTTCAGTTTGGTCAATGAATTTCAGATAATTAAGGGCATGCTGTACTGGAAAATAAAATGATTGAGAAGGGTAGGATTCAAAATCTGCTTTTGAGTTAAGAATTGCAGCTGAGTTATTCTCAGTCCTTATAAAAATATTAATGCTTGTACTTCTTTAACTATACTATTCACAGACACTGTCTCTGGCACAAAATGAAAAATAAATGAGCATCATATCAACATGTTAATATCTACAGTATTGTCAGCAGTGAGAATTTCTGAGCAAATGCAGGACATTTTTGAAAATGATGCCAAAAGTGCCCAGTTTCCTTTATAAGACTACTGAGAACATATTTTATACAAGACAATTTATTAAACATAAATAGTAATATAATGCCCCATGTTATCATTTCAGGGTATGAATTTTTAAAAAAGTAAACCAGGGTATGCAGTGCGTTTTCAAATAGCAATAACATAATCGCTATGAAACAGTCAATAAATCATTGTACACAAAGGTAGGGATTTATGAAAAAGCATGCGACAGAATTAGATACTTTTGAAACAGAGTTAGTTATAATGCTTGCAATGACAATACATGCCTTCAATCTTCCTGTTATTTTTCTGTCTTAATATAGATCACTTTCTAAACCTTTTGAAGATAGTACATTTTCAAGGAACTATTTTTCGTTGGTTGACATTTGAAAAAAATGTATTTAAGTGAATCAATTTACTTTGTCTGAAGATTTCTGAAAAATGTATGAAGACCTTCAAAATCATAATACAGGTTTAGCAATAACCTAGATATCCCTGTTGCTGGATGTTATAGTAAGGTAATTTTCCTTAGCTACCTACAGGCACAATCCTGCAGATCCTGTATAGGCACAATTCTGTGGGATTTCATAGTGTTTTGCTTTCAAAATTGAGTCCTGTGTGTTGCTACATGGATGACTGATTATAAAATTTTAGGGTACGTCTTCATTGCAGTGTTCCCCTCTGTCAATAACACAAATGTTTCTCAGGTTCTACTGATTATTCAAGACATGTTAAGTGTAAAACAATCTGATAATGAAATTTTCTCAGACATAATCTTTTTAACTCATTTAAAGGTAGTTCAAACAATTTTAGCAGTTCTTGTTTTTACTGAAGTAGTGCCTAAAGTCTCCAAACAATATTTGGCCCTATTGTGCTAAGCACGGTATGCATATGTAATAAAAAGATGGTCTCCTACACTAAGGAGTATACAATCTAGTGTCTAGAATATAGAGACTAGATCCTCTACTACTTACTCATTTATACCTTCCTACACATCTATGGTGCTACTTGCATGCTTAAACAAAGTTAAGGGCATGTGTTTAAGTGTTTGTGGGATCAGAGTCTAAATGCATCTTTTCCAGATCTCAAGCAATTATTCAGTGATATAATATCAGAATATTTTGTTCTAGGGGTTTTATAGCAAATAACATCAAAGCCATTCTTCTCTCAAGATACTGCACAATCAGCAATTGTAAATTCAAGCACGCTCTTGTAGCTCTTATCCAAAGTTTGGTCCAGGTAAGAATCAAATCTTCAATGGCTGTGGGAAATACAGCTGTTTTTTAAAATAATTTTAGAAGAGCTTTACTAACCTTTAAGATGCAAGTAATTCAAAAATTCAATTACTGTGCGTACAATGTTGTCATCGGCCAGAGATCTTCCAAGAACACCTAAAAGCATTTATTGAGTATTATTCAACATGTAGACAATACAAACATTTATTCATTCACGCACTTTTATGATAGAAGGTGAAAACATTTGGAAAAACCTGTGTGTGAAACAACATTTCGTTTATAGAAGTTTAATGCAAAATCTGAGGCCTGGATTTTCTCCTATACCAAGTTACATTCAGGGCGAGAGTGGAACAGCCATCCAGGGAGCTGATAACAGCTCCCTGGTTCTAGAGGTGCTCCAGCTTCTTTAAACTAGGAATGGATATAACTCACAACTGAGTATGGTCTGTAAGGGGCCATATGTCAGCTAAGCTCTGCCCCACCTCTGCCTCCTTATGTCCCTCTAAGGTGGCATCAAGGAGAAAGGCTGGAGTAGGAACCCATCCACCACGTATTAATCAGAAGTTTAAAAATTCCCCTCTAGCGTAAGTATTCTAAGTTAGCCAGGTACAGCCAGATCATGCCCCTCTCATACCACTTAAGCAGAGTAAAGAGAACAGAACTGGAGGCTAAGAAACTAGCCCTTACACTTGATTAATGGCTCAAAGAAATGTTGCTTCATATGAACCTAGAAGAACGTGCTTCTCTTGTACACTTGTATAAGGCATCTCTCACTGCCTTTAGATCCCCCAAATTCCTAAACTCCCTGTAAACTCTGCTGTACTCTGGCTGAGTCTTTGCAGTGGGCAGAATATTGGGGGTGGGTTCTGTTGCATAATAGGTTTTGGAGTAAATGAGAGTAGTTCTGTATGCATTTCCTATTTTAACTCTTTTGACTTTTTTTTTTCTTCAGCATGCCTTTTTATGATGCTTTTTATGATGTTAATGCATTGTTAAGATGGCAATAATTCATTCCATATATTTAAACAGTAACATTATTGTTAATCATTCAGCAGAAGAGCTGGAAGTTCAAGTTCTTTATGAACTGAGCTGTACATAAATATTTCTCTTCGGGGACTTGGACGTATTGTAGAGATAGGCCTCTGCATAGGTTACTATAGAATTTCTGCTGTATAACCAGTTCTTTGCAGACTCTGGTATTGAAATTGCTGTTGTGCTCTTAGAATTTACAAGCTTTTCTGGTTTTACTTGTAGGTTCTTTGAACTAAAGCTACGTGGCTTACAGGGCTTACAAGTTCCTCCAAGTTTGCTGGGAAGCTTGTAAATCCTACAGCATCCATCATGTTCCCATCTTCTGAGACCTCATCAGCAACTCGGATTCCCAAAGCAACCCACTTATTAAAAAAATATTCCTATATATTAATTTTCCTTGAATGATAATTACCATTACCATTTTTACATTACATAGCCATTTACATTTTACATGACCTTTTTAAAACAACTTTATAAGAAACCTCAAGATTTTTCAAGTGCAAATAATTACTCCCCTCCCCCCCTCCCTCCTAAATACCTAATTCTTTTCAACTTAAAGGTAACAAGAAGTCTCCTTTGGATAGGGACTGCCTGAGAAGTTTCACATACAAGGAGATTTTTCAGGGTTAATGGGAGAAGTGTGTCTAAGTGAGACTTGTAACAGAAACTGAGCTACAATTGTAAGCCCCGCATCCTGCAAGGTTCTAAGTACCATACACTAGTTGGAGGCCAATGTAATCAAGGGCAGTCAGCAAAACTTTGGAAGATTGGGTTCCAACAAACTCTGTTTACAATTCTGTAACGTAATTTACGGACTATGTATTTACAAAGGAACTGTCTGCATCTGAAAAAGATACTATGTTAGTGAGAAATACTACTAGATCAGAATTCATTAAGGTCTAGATCCTATTCCGTCTATGAAGTGCAGAAATGGACTTGGGAGCCCAAATGCAATTCTACTTCACCCTGCTCAAGTCCTTGAAAAATTGATTAATGCATCTATTTTGCAATCTTTCCCCTAAGATTGAGTCACAAAAAGTAAAGGGGAGGAGGACATGCTCATCTTTTTTACTAATACTTTTTCAGCGGCCTAAGCAAAGTGGAATAGAATCACACTTAGAATTGGTCCCTAACTGTCCTTTTCACCCATTATTTCAAAGCAGCATTGCAAGATGCCACTGTTTGAGGAAACATTCTGCCTACTATTGTTGCTGTCTATCATAACTCATTTGTTCCTGGGTAATCTTCCTGAGAATTTTACAGTTTATGGGAGGCCTATCATTGTGTTCCTTCCTCCTCATTTATTGGGTAAGTGTGTGTTATCAGAATATAAAAGGGCATTTCTTGAATTTTGGACAGCAATTTAATCAAACAGATAAATCTGTACCGTACTGTCCATGTTTGAGTTAAACTGTAACCTCCTTGGGGCTTGGACTGTACAGTATTGAGTACAGCAATATTCCTCAAACAATAATCAGCCTTCCCAGGGTTGGAGTAAGAAATGGATGTCATATTGTAACACTGTATTTCACAACAGAAGATTAGATTATGCTCAGAGTGTTCTTTCTATGTGTGTATCACCCCTCGCTATGCAGAAAAAGCAATCATCTCCTATAAAAGTCTTCCTGCCTTTGTGGACACCTGGTGGGTTATCTGTGTGTCGAGTGATCTGGGCAGAAGAGGGAAGCAAGCAATGTTTTGGCTGGAGAAAGAGTAGATGAACTGACACTAAGTTCAAAGGGGAACAGAGTCTGTTTTACTTTTCAAAATATACCCACTCCACTCTGTCATGTGGAATCTCAGCTGTTTTAAGGGAGGCCTCAGTCCTGCTGCCAATGAGCAGGACTGTCACATTGATAACCCTGGGTAGGGGTGGAGTGGGGGCATAAGCAGATCCAGGCTTTTGTAAAGGGTGGTGTGGAAGAAGTGAAGGGTGCTGCAGGGGTGGCTATATCCCCTGCTCCCAGTCTCCCCTCCCCACCTGGCTGGGCAGACCATGCTATGAAAGCAGCAGCTGGGGACTATTTTAAAGTTCTTGAATCAGGTAATAATACCCATCCCACCTCTCAGCCTCTCCTCCTCCCTTCCCTCCTCTCCCCACTTGTTGTTGCTACAGTCCCAGGCTAACCTGCAGGCAGAGGTGGGGAGGGAAAATCTCTAGAGCAACTTCTGTCCCATTTCAGCCAGGCTGCATGGAGAGCCAGACTCAGCCAGAAACAGCAGCAACAGCAGTGGTAGGTGGGTTCCCCTGTGCCTGCTCCTGAGCTGGTGGGGAACACCTTGGGGAGCTGGGCTAGGAGAGGGAACCTGCTGCCACAGCCATTGTCCCCAAGTAAGCATGGCTCTCTGTGCCCCTGCTGGAGTAGGCCAGGAGCAGCTCTGGAGCTCCCAGTGCCCCAGTAGAAGCAGTGGATGGGGGAAGCTGGGGAATGAGAGGGGAAGGGAGGTGCCGCTGAGCCCAAGGGGAAGGGTTGGGGGGACTGCTTTGTGGACTTATGGAAAGTTACCAGCTGCTGTTCCTGTGGTGTGGTGTGGTCTGAAAAAGGTGTGACCACACTACCACATCCCTTCTGGATCTGCCTGGGGGCTAGGGGTGGGGTGGAGAGGGAATGGCTAGCAAGTCCTTCAAAACTGACTCAATGGAATAGAGAGAAAACTCTAAAATTATCAGTTTTCTACTCTCATATGACAGTATTACCATGATGGTCATAAAATTGTAATTCTATAAAAGCAAGGACTACCTGCTGCTAAGATGTAATTCTGTTTAATTATGAATGTTCAAGCAGGAGTTGGTTGTTAAAATTGTTAAAAGCAGTTTCTACCCAGCTGAACACCTGGTATATTTTAGCACCCCTATCATGATACAGCTTTTTACATTTTTTCTTATGAAGAATGGATATAGAAAAACCCATGCAAGTTCAGATCCCCTACTCTACCTTAGGTTTCTACCTGTGATCCTATTCCAACCTGCTCAAGTCCCTGAATAGCATTTAATGCACAAGAAGTTGGGTTGGTTCTTTGTTTTCTTGCTGCTTTGTGTGACTTAGTATTTGCCTTAAGGCTAGGATGGTGATGACATGTTAGTCTTACTCTTAAGGCTAGGATGATGATGACAACGTGTTAAACAAAAGGTGTGTTAATATTTTTTCAGGGACTTGAGCAGGGTGGAATAGGGTTGAATTTAAGGCACCTAGATCCACCTAGGCACTCAATAGGTGGAATAGTATCTGTCCCAAAGTGTTTTTAAAAATTCCAAATAGATGGCAAATAACAAAACAAGTTTGCTTCTTTGGAAGCTCAACTGCCATTAGCAAAATTAGCTTTTGTTTGGGGATGTAATCCCAGTATATTTCAGTTCAACAAATAAACATCACCTATACCAAGAAAGGAAGCGAGCTTTATATTTTAGAAAATAACATAATTGAACAAGGAAACATTTTTACATGCCCAGCTACATAAATGGAGTAAAATTAAATGTTTTAGGATGTAAATTTAGTTCAATTTAGAAAACTTGCTTTTAGTTTAAAGTAGAAATGGATTTCACAGTAGAAGCCCAGAGTCACTGACAGGGAGGACACTCTACTAGGACCTGATCCTGAGAAGCACTGAACACTCACAGTTCATATTGGCCTCAGAATTTTGAGTTATGATTCTAATTCAAATATCACTGGATAAAAGGGAAGGATTCCCATTCTTTCACTGATCTTTGTTTCAGACCCTAAAGTCCTGCAATGGAAATAACTGATCTTACTTACACATATGGAACATACTGTATACCTGCATTTTGAGTTTCTAAGATGCTGAAAATCCATTTTATAATGAGCGGTTTCACACATTTTCCAACGTTTCAATTTTAAATTGCTATTATGAAAATAATTCAGCGGTTTCAATAATAGCCTACTATACAATCCTGTCTCCCCAAAAATCTGTCCCTTACTGATTATACCTCTTGGCTGATCTAATGAAACTTACAGTTTCTAAGATGGTTTGAAGTATGTTTTGAATATTACAGTATATAGAAAAAGGTAAGTTTTATCTAAAGTAACATAGTTTCTCTGATGGTTACTCTGCAGTTCAGACTATGACCATGCAAAAAACACACATCCCTGGAGTATCTGGGCAACATTTTGCTTTCCTTTCTCTTATATGTAGGGAAGGATTCCATTTGAAGACAATTAAACATATACCTAGGGAACAGAGTAACTCGTATACAAAAAACAAAATGTTATATATATAAGCAAATGAGCTCTTGTAGCAATCATAATTTTACTACCTGATTTCATATCCTCTTCAGGCTGTATTTCACGTTTACCAGCTAGCCCATGTTTTTCATTAAAAGATCTGTGGTTATCTATTGCATCTGTTAAATTAGAAATCAGAAGAGCTAATTTAGTTTTCAGCCATGTGCTTTGATTTTCATGGATTCTACTGAGCTAGCTCAGAAGATTTCAAAGAAGGAACACGATGGACATTTTGATGGAATGATGCATAGTTAGTGAAACAAATGATTAATTTTCTATAACATGTTACTGCTAAATTAAAGAAGCCATCTTCAAATATATATTCTAGCATATATCCAGTATGGACCCAGTCTTGTACTACTTGCACACCAACATTTTTACTGAATTCAGCAAGAAGCTTGGGTGTACAGGAAACACAGGGCTGGAGAATTCATGTATAATTTAGGAATGTGGTGATGCTACTCTTTTTTCCTCTCTTTTTTACAGCTAAATTACCATTTAATTTATTTAAAAGTAAACTTCAGTTAGTTTACATGAATAACCTCCAAAAACTATCTTACATTCCCCAGGTGCCTCTTCTCTCCCCCTTGCAATGGGCATTTCCTTTATCAGTAAAAGCTGATCAATACGACCTGCAACAGAGGATGATGCCTATTATCCAGTCTTAGAGAAATGGCACTTGGTAGGTATATCTCCCAGTACAGGAATGGAACACACATCTGTCAACACAGTCTATTCTTCTTTGAGGAACATATACTTACAAACATTTACAAAAATAATAAAAACATTAAAGATGCAAGAAGTTAGTTATCCTCAAAAGATAGTTACAAAAAGTAGATAATAAATAAAGAATATACATTCATGGTCTTTATATGAATAGTAGTATTAAGTATCTCATATATTAATAATAGATCAGAGAGACTGAAAATGGGCAACCATGGTCAATAGATATGCTTTTAACATGAAAGTAGTAAAGAATATTAACTTCTGTATGCTCTGTGTCTTGCTTACTATTTTGAAAAGCTTGTGCAATAATGGCTATTTTTAAACTAGTTAAAACAATTTTAAAGGAAGTCTATATAGGATATCTTAACTGTGAATTTCCATTTTTTTTAAACCTGAATTGTGATATATTGGTTGACATTGGTATATGTTTTTCTTTTAATTACAGCATGGTATTAGGTATTTTCCCTGTGTAAGCTCCTGATACTTATTTACAGTCTCAGGGAGTTTTTATTATTTGTCCAGAATTAGGATATAATTCAAGACAATGCACATGAAGGCATTTTGATGTAGACCTATGGAGAAATCTTGGCAACACTTTGGGAACTAGATTTAATTCTTTGTTTCAACTTCTCAACTGGTCACCAAAATGCCATAAATACTATACAACTCATGATCCCTCATTTTATAATAGAGGTCAACATACAGGTTTAGAATAACCAGATATTTGCTGTCTGAGAATAACTACTCACTAGTAGTAAGGATGTCACGTGTAATTCTGTATAATGTAATACCTCTTTACATGCCAATGCTTTTGAAGACAAAAGAAACTTCTAAAACTACTTTTTTCCGTGCCAGGCATGAAATACAGATTCTCCCAACAGACTCTCTTCATCCTCCCGCGGTAGCTGAAGTCTGGCTACTGCAGTAGTTTTTGTTTAAGCCAGAATTATTGCAGAGGTCAGAATAGTGAGTAAAACACTAGTAAATAGTATGCTGCAAGTGACAATTTTAAAGCAACATAGAAAATAGAGTGTTTGACTTACGTGGCCCAAGTAGGTAACCAGCACTATTCAAAGTCCAGCCCCTCTTTTCTTTTGCCTTATAGAAGGGAAAAGCACAGGTAGGTTATGAATTGCATGTATTACACAATGCTTCTGAAAGAAAGTAGCCCCTGTGTGCAAATGGGTTTCTTAGGGTTTGTAAGGAGATTCACTTTTTTAAACACACACAAGCATTAGGAAAGCAATCTCCCTGGGACAAATCCTCACTGAACTCAGTTGGAGGTTTGCCAATGATGTCAGTGGAACTCCCAATTCCATCCTACGCTGATGAAAGTGCAGGTCTCACACATCACGGGGAATATGATTAACTGTTTAAATCCAAATAGATGTGGTGCTCCCCAAATCTGCTTTACTGAATAAGTATAGCTATTTCCCTCTTCACACAGTTATATGGATTTGCGGAATTTATCATCACACCTCGGCTGCTTGTTTTGGAAATTTCTTAGTATCAAACCAACCCAGTCCTTGCTTTTTTCGGCATGAGTTTGGGGCATTTGTTGCATTTTGCTCTGTAAAACCACAATAAGCCTCATTTTCTTTAGCTCTGCTTCAGGGAGCCGAAGAGAATGATACTCCCTGTATATATGTATTTCCTGTCCAAACTGATCTGGGGCGCTTTGCTTTACTACACCTAATGAGAGCAGATGTGTGTGCAGTGTTTGCCGCTACTTGCCAGGTGATATGCAGAGGGTGCATCTACACAAGATGCTTACTGCGCATTAGCCTAATAACATGGCACAGTAGCATGCCATGGCAAAAACCATGCTAACAGCCTATTGCACAGTGTTATTAGGCTAATGCGCAGTAAGTGTCACTAAGTAACCATGTGCAGGTGCCACTGCACAGTAACTTTAGGTTAGTATTGTATTAAGGAAGTGCTAAACTAAATGTGCAGTATTTAAGGCCCGTTCGTGAGTGCGTAGATGCACCCAGCCTGAACAGAACCACCCTGAGATGAAGGTGATACTTACTGATAGAACCAGCCCGAATGTTTCTGACAAGGTGGCGCAAAGGATGAGAGAAAGAAACAGGAGACCAGTGCACTTCTGCATCTGAAAGGAGATGGGGGAACATCTCAGGGTTACCAGCTCTACCTTGGGGGGGGGGGTGCTGACTCTGCTTGAGATTCCCAGAGGGACCTTCCAGCTCAGCAAGCATCCAGATGGGAAACTTTTTTGGTTTTGGCAGGCGGGGGAAGGCTGTGCATGCGGGATGTCCCCCTCCACACTGGCAAGTACAAGCAGGAGCATCCCCAGGGCCGGGGGCTGGACGAGCTCAAGACCAGTCCTCCTCCCCACCTCTACTGGGATGCGCAAAGGACGGCACCCAGAGTCCTGGGAGTCGAATGCCCCGGGGAGGGCTGAAGCGAGGGGCAGTACCTTGGTGGCGGGGGTGCGGGTCCGTGCAGGGCGCTGGGCTCGGTGCTGGCTGGCCGGGGCAGG
>NW_005841925.1:1042870-1047191 GCF_000455745.1 Alligator sinensis
CCGCGCAACTTGGCAGGAGGGGCTCGCTCCCAAGGGGGTGGGGGAGGGAGAGCCGCCCACATCCCCCGGTCATTTCCCCTCGCCAAGTCACTGCATTAGGAAGGGCAAAAATGACAGCAATTCAATTAGAGGCACTTGGAA
Source organism: Alligator sinensis (assembly GCF_000455745.1). Taxonomy (NCBI): domain Eukaryota; kingdom Metazoa; phylum Chordata; order Crocodylia; family Alligatoridae; genus Alligator; species Alligator sinensis. Next base: position 1,043,012 of record NW_005841925.1, read on the forward strand.
GCAAGATGCAGGCTGCAGAGAGAGAAGCGCCGCGCCAATTACCTTTCATTACGCCCGGGCCGGGCACTGGCTAGCAGTGGAAAGAGCTGCGTGCGGCAGCCCGGCTTCCCTGCTCTCCCTCGCGGGCAACTTCACAACTGCTTTGTTGTTGCTTGAGACTAAGGAGGCGTAAATTGACTTTGGAGAAGCAGGTAGAGAAGTAGGGCTAAACGGCAGTGTCCGTATTTACTGCGATCCGCAGGCTGGTCAATTACAGTGTCTAGGAGCACAGGGGAGCGATCCCCGCCACGACCTCTTCTCTTCCAGTCCAGACCCTTCCTTTCAAATCCCTTTGCATCTGGCTCTAGGAGTAGATCAAAAGGAGCTGGATAAAAAGAAACTCTGTTTTTTTGCCTCCTTCCAGCTTCAAAGTGTGTAGGGATGGGGAAAGCCTTTAGAAACATATTTGGGCTTTTTTCATGCCTGGGCTGCGAATGGGTGACATTCTGCCTCTACCTGCTAACATGCTTTTCCTGCTGGTGATGTGGAAAAGTGACACGGGCTAATCCCCCATCTGGACAATGTCCCCACACCTTAGTCCAATTGTTTTTTCTGAAATCTGGTTATGGAAAGGATAGTGACTATAAGGAAAAGAACACAGTGAGATTTCAAGTTGAATTTCCCTTCATTGGTTTCCATGACACATTTTCTTAGTTAGACAGGCATAAGATGAGTTTTCTAACTATTGGTCCTGAAAAATCCTGAGATTAAAACCATACAGAGGGTTTTCTGCAATACCAGTATTTAGCTACCTGAGATGAACTCTGGTGTACTTTCCCCCAACCTCACAATGCCCTAAGAATGAACATTTATGGAGAGTGTGTGTATGTTGGGAAGAAGGCTGCTGAACTGTGTGTGATGGAGAATCCCTTATAGGTCTGAAGGCATGTGGCAGTTTTATGTGAGTGTAGCAAAACCCACATAACCCAAAAGAGAAGAAAGATTGTTGCAGGGGGCTGGACCCCGTGATCTTCCAAGGTCCGTTCCGGCCTTACAACCTATGAATCGATGAATCTTGTCCTAGTTCAGCCCCCACCTGCTATTATACGCCCTGTATGTCAGCAAACATAGGACTAGAAGAGTCTGAACGTGGTACTCAAACCCTAAAATAAAAATGTAGCAGTATAGTCCTATGATATGTATCAGATGGGTTCAGTTTCTATCTTGCCGTACTTCAATATACATATCACATACATGTGAAGTGTAAATTCTCATTCAACAGTTCCTATTGTTTACTGGTGATTTGCTGTCCACCATAGCCTTTAAGACCCTTAGAATTCAGACTAGCTAGATCTGTAAGAATATCTGAGAAATAAGATAATTTTTGCAAAGTACCTTTTTTTTTAGCTTTGCCAATGAAGTACAATATCTCTTATTCACATTTTCTAGTCTGTAACTAGTACTTTATTTTTTAACTTTTACATTTCTTTGTGTTACAAAATGTTTCTTTTGTATTATTAAAATAAAATCACAAAAGCACAAAGACTTTAAAAATGTTAATTTTTGCTGTCTTTGGCTGGGGTTTGTTCTACATGTTCTTCTCAAAAGTATTTGGAACAATGTATTTTAACCTGTGATACTTATTCTCCTTTATCAGCATAATTCTTACATATTCTTGTCAAATAAGTTAGTGAAAAAAATCTCATCTTTGTCAGAGTCAGAGGTAGATGAAAGCCTCTTTATATACTCAAAGGCTTGTTCCATCATTTCTCCATTATACATTTTGTCTAAACCTATATCTTCAGTTTAGTGTCAATTAAATCATTTTTAGCAGTCTTTTCTGCAATTTATGCTCTTATTCCCTCAATTTTCCTTGTCAAGAATGCTATTAGCTTCTTTTTTATTTTGTAAGAATGTAAACCTTACTCCTCAAGCAGAAGAATTAGAAGTTAGTCTAAAACCTGCTCTATCTATATTAGCTTAAAAACCAGCCATTTGTCTGAATAAAAGAACATTTCTATTGTTGAGTAACCTTTCAATGTGGTCATTTCTCCATTTATTTATTAGTTGGCTGAAAAGTTGGCTGAAAAGGGTAGTTTGCTATAGTTGTTATTATGACGGGAATTAAGTAGAATTTTGTCATCAAAAACCTCCTCAATGGGCCTGATCCAAAGCCTACTCAAACGAAATGAAGACATTTCACTGACTTCATTGCCTTTAGATTAGGCCCTTTATCACAAATACAGTTAAGAAAACTTCCTCTAAAAATCTAAAAATCCACACACGTGCAATGGAATTCTTCTCACTTACAGTGCCTGAGTCCATAGCTATTACAAACAAATAATACATAACTGCATTTGAACACAACCTATTTTATCTTGCTGTTTCAAAATAATGCAATGGAGAAAAGGGCCGTATATTTTGAAATACTTTAATTATTTTTTCTTAGTAAGTTTTTCTTAGTAAGTTTTAGAATCATGAATCAAAAGCATGACTTGTATAGCTAAGCTGTTATAGCGACCACATTCTCTATTAATATCCAGAGGATGTCACTTCAGATTTCTTGTGTCTGGAATTACCAGAGCTGTGAGCAAAGGAGCAGAATGCTCTGCCCTTATGAAAAGCATTGTTTAAATCACCTGCTTTTAGATAGTAGTCTGCAATTCTAATCCTGATATATTTCATATTTTTTTACCAATCTGAGAAGCAGCCATTTATTTTCTATTTTCAGCAAATTAAGTAGTTTTAAATAATAATATTATGGTTAGAGTCATGAGGTGGTGCTGTTAATCAGACTTATAAGTTCCTTCTGTTAACATATGAGCAAATTTACAGTTTGAAGACCTATGGCCCTATCATTAGTATTTTGACATAATTTCTTGTATGTGAAGCTGTTGCCAGTAGCAAGAGAGTTTGCTCTTCACTTTAATGTCATTAGAATCAGTTCTTGCTGTACTGGAACTTGTGTTTGGGCTGAGATTTCAGAAAGATGGGTTTGCCAGCATTTTGTTTGTAACCTTTGTTCAAGGCTTGGTGCACATACTGTAAAATAAATAATTTGCAGTAAAATAGTACCCAAATCCCACTGATTTCTCTTCCAAAAAGACACTGACCTGCAAGGCTCTGATAACTGTCATTGTTCAACAGAGTGGCTAGAAAATGTTAGCTGCTTATCTTATGATGATGTCTCTCTCTTACATCCGTGTGAATAAGCCAATTAAAAAGAAATGTATAAATCAAAGGCCAGATTGTATTCCACCTATCAGGTGGAATACTCCTAAATGCAATTCTATGCCACTCTTCTAGATCCCTGAAAAATGATTAGTGCAAAAAGTGGGTGAGTCCTCTTCACTGCTCTTTTGTGACTCAGTCATAAGAACTAGATGATGAATTTTTACAGAAGCAAATGTGTTACTGGATTTTCAAGACATGAATGGGGTTGAATAGAATTGCACTTACAAGCCTAAATCCACTTAGACTCTCACTATGTGGAACAGAATCTGACCCCTAATGTCTGATTTACAACTCTGACTCTCCTTTGATTTAAAGACATTTACACGGATATAAAACCAAAAATAACACAATGTTGAATCAGGCACTTTTATGACAAAATCACAGAGATATTATTAAGAGGCAAGGTAATGGGGTAAAGAAACATAAAGACATTCCTGAAAGTTGGGAAGACATGATGGAAGCGAGCTTGACACAGCAATATGACTCAGGTTCTGGGATAGGATAGCAAAAGGCTCTTAAATCAAGTGTTGGATGGCTAACAAGAAGGGGCTGGGAGGTAGAATTGAATGTTTGGGGAACATTTTACTAACACGGTTTAAACATAGCTTAATTGAGAGTCAGATGTTGAAATCCTAATTCCAAGTGTAGTCCCAAGAAAATGGGACTGTTCAAGGAGTAAAACAGTATTCTTTGCAAGAGTAACATAATCCAGACTATGGTAATTACATCTATAAGGCACCTGTATAAAATGCCCAGTCCTCCATCTGAGGGACTGCATCAAATTTTTTTTTATGCAAGTCAAGTATATTGTACCTTATGAATACCTCTTTACCCATGCTTTTACTAAATATTTCTATGAATTCCAGCAGGTTAAAATAGTAAAATTAAATTTTGCAGGAGATGGGCTGATTTGATTGCATTCAATTATACTTATCTAAAGTGTCATAACATGCCTTAGTTACACTCT
>NW_005841925.1:1047222-1049675 GCF_000455745.1 Alligator sinensis
CAAAGGGGAGGTTCAATAATTTAATTTCCAGGATGGCTCCTAAATCCTGTTTTGAAGGTGATCCAGACCTTCTCCCGAGCATCCAGCCCAAGGTAGGTAAGAAAGGCACTGAGTTGCTCTACAGGGGAAATCCTCTTCCCCAAGGATGTAGATGCGCTTTTGATGACTTGGAAGTGGATGAAAGTATTTGCTGACAAGTGCAAGGTGGTATGTATTGAAAGGAACAGTTTTAACTACTCAGAAAATTTGCTGGGTGATAAATTTAACAGTAACCACTCAGGGGATAGTTGAATGATCAGTCTGGGGAGCTCAGTGAAAAAATATCTGCACAGCCAATTTTCAGAGAGCTTGATTTACTGAGTTTGTTGTCTTAGATGATGTACTTAAAAGCAATATGTGATACATTTTTGTACCTCATATTTTTGGGTTAGAGACAGGGTCTGGGAAAGTTGTAGTCATGAATGGGATGACTTTCATTCAGAAGGATGAGTGGCTGAGGGTGGCTTATGGCTTGTTACATGCTAGACCCTAAAGGGTTTTTTGGGGAGATATCTCTTACAGTGACAATGGAGTCTATTGTTTATTAATTTTGTAGTGGTATTTAGGATATGGAGGGACCTACTGGAGTTTGCTGTTAATCTGTTGCAAGTGGTAGGAGGAACAAAAGTGCAGTTTCCCTTAGGCAGGACTTGCCATTTTTCTGGTGTGGCTGACTGGAGCACTGGCAAATGGGAGTAAAATTCCAATGTGCTTAGGGGTGGAGCTGCATTTTTTTTCTCATTCATCCCATTGGAGGAGGACTTTTTTTTGGATTATGTATATCTTCTGTTAAGCCTTCTCAATCTTGCATCTTGCCTTGGACAGCATTCCTTGGAAACCCACGTTTGGCAACTATTCTTTCTGTAACTGAAAAGATTATTAAGCAATGCTATGGTAAATTGGGTATATGGAAGGAGAAAAGGGAAACATTTTCTGAGGTATTTAGCTGTCTAATTTCTATGGTGATCATAATGGGGAAAATCTAGAACTGTGCAACTAATATGGTGCATGGTAGTACTTCACCACTCCCATGCTTCTTTCTTATGTCTGTATTAGCCAATTGCCCACCAAGAATGATGGGGGGGGCACCGCCACCTGCCACCCACCACCCCATGCCACCACTACCTCCCAGGAACAGGGGAGAGGGGGGAGGGGGGAAGCTTGCACACAGCTGCTGCCGCCACCACCACTCACTGTCTGGTGCTGCCACTGCTTCATGTCTGGCCACGTGCAACCCGTCCCCCTACTCCACATCCGGCCACACAGGCGCACACACAGAGGCATGCACACAGCCAGGCACACACTCTACTCTCACTCACTCTCTGCACATGGACACACAGACACAAATATACTCTCCCTGCCATGAACACAGACACATGCACGCACACACACATGCACACACATAAATACACACGCACACAGAGACAATCTGAGCAGGGTGCGGGGCCCAGGGCAAATCAGCTTGTGTGGAGCCCCACCCCCGATGCAAGGAAGTCAGGGGCAGATTAGGGAGCGGGTGGGGAGGGGATGCCAAGCGGCTGGATGTGAAGCTGGCGGCAGTGCGGACCGCTCCACCCTGCTCCACGGGACCACCCAAAGCACAGGGCTCAGGGCAGTCGCCCTGATTCGCCTTGCCCAGGGATGACCCTGCATGCACACACACATGCAGATGGGCACACACTCTGCAGACATGGACACACAGACACAAACACAGTCTCCCGCCTGATATGAACACCATCTGGTAGCCATCTGGGGGACAGTGATCACCTAATAATAGAATTCACTATAAGACGTCGAGTGGGTAAGGTAACTAGTAGGGTGAAAGTGCTAGACTTTAGGAAAGCTTATCTCAATGAACTCAGGCGATTAGTCAAGGACGCACTGCAGAGTAGGAGTTTTGAAGTGATGGGAGCCCAAGAAGGGTGGCTGTGCCTTAAGGAAACGAGCCTTCGGGCACAAAGCAAGACAATCTCCGTGCGAGGGAAAAGTGGGAAAGGGGCCAGGAGGCTTCCCTGGCTGACCAGAGAAATCCAGGGCAGCCTAAGGGCCAAAAGGGGAGCACATAAAAAGTGGAAACAGGGAGAGATCACCAAAGACGAATATACCTCCTCTGCTCGTGCTTGTAGGGAGGCAGTTAGACGGGCCAAAGCTACCAAACAATTGGTGACGGACAGCGGGGACAAGGCTGAACTCCTCAACGAGTTCTTTGCCTCAGTGTTCCTAAGTGAGGGGCACGACAAGTCTCTCACTGGGATGGTAGAGAGGTAGCAGCAAGGCGCCAGACTTCCATGCGTAGACCCTGAGATGGTGCAGAGTCACTTGGAAGAACTGGATGCCTTTAAGTCGGCAGGCCCGGATGAGATCCATCCGAGGGTGCTGAAGGCACTGGCCAACATCATTGCAGAGCCACTGGC
>NW_005841925.1:1050464-1050772 GCF_000455745.1 Alligator sinensis
TATGAGGAGAGACTAGAGAAACTGGATCTATTCAGCCTCCGCAAGAGAAGGTTGAGAGGCGACCTTGTGGCTGCCTATAAGTTCATCACGGGGGCACAGAAGGGAATTGGTGAGTATTTATTCACCAAGGCGCCCCCGGGGGTTACAAGAAATAATGGCCACAAGCTAGCAGAGAGCAGATTTAGATTGGACATTAGGAAGAACTTCTTCACAGTTAGAGTAGCCAAGGTCTGGAACGGGCTCCCAAGGGAGGTGGTGCTCTCCCCCCCTACCCTGGGGGTCTTCAAGAGGAGGTTAGATATGCATCT
>NW_005841925.1:1050871-1060558 GCF_000455745.1 Alligator sinensis
CTCTTTCCTGCTTATGCAGGGGGTCGGACTCAATGATCTATTGAGGTCCCTTCCGACCCTAACATCTATGAATCTATGAATCTATGAACACAGATGCACGCGCACACACACAGACACATGCACGCACACACGCAGACAGGTGTGCACTCTACTCACCCACTCTGCACATGGACACACAGGACAAACACAGCCTGCCTGCCATGAACAGTCCCCCACACCAATGCCCCTCACTCCCAACCCATGCACCCCTGGCCCTGCTGGTGCCCCTCACTCCTGACCCACAGCGCCTTGGTGCTGCCAGTGCCCCCTGCACTCCCAACCCACAGTTCCCTGCCCTCACCCCCACCCCAGTGCCCCCCACTAGTAGAGTGTACTAGTAAAACAATAGGTTCCTCAAGTCTCTCCCCATTGTTCTGCTGCATATCTTCAGAGTACAAATCAGATCTTTCTTCTAGGGTAACTTCATAGTCCCAGCAAATCTCAGTGTTCCCAACCCCTAAATGAACCTTGCAGCTCCAGTACTGGAAGCCCTGCAGGCTTGGAGGGGGTTTATTCCCAGCTTGCAAAATATTAGTGACCCACAATCTCTCTGTGTTTACTCCCAGTTTGCAAAATATTAGTGACCCACAATCTCTCTGGAAATAGCATGCCTGTAGTTGTCCCCTGTAACTGCCCTGAAATCACTATTAACACAGGACAATCGGTATGTTATAAAACAAAACAGGTTTATTACGTGAGACAAAAGTACATATCGGAAAGACAAAAAAGAATCTGTTAAGTCTGGAAACAAAAATACAAGGTAGTAAAATCAGAAATTGCCTATGGCTACCTTCTGACTTGGATCACTTTCTTGGTGCTGTCAGCAGTTCAGCTCACTACTCAATTACACTTTCTGCTGTTCACAGGTGATTGCCCTAGCTTGTCTAGCTGGTGTCCCTTCTCTTCCCCCAGATCTGGGGAGTCTTGACTGACTTGCCATTCTGATATTTTGAACATAACATTCCTTTCAGAGCTTCCTACTTATATCTTCCAGCTCTCATCCTCCCTTATCTCTCCCACTGTATTCAAGATGAACAGAAGTACTTAAGTCCTTGCATACAATCTCCTTTCTAGCAGCATGACAACCTGGATGTCCTCCTCATTCATTATTAAGTTCAAGGAGGATAGAAACACACACATACATATATACAGTGTAACCTCATAAATTTGGATATCAAAAATCCGGAAATTCTCAAAATCTGGTACTTTAAAAAAATATACTACATTGAGGAGTAGCGGCAGCTGATCCTGGAGCAGCAGAAGTGAAAACTTGCACATGGTGGCTGCCGACACCATCCACCACCCTGTGTCACCGCTCCACGTGTGGCCACTGCTCCCGGACCAGCTGCCGCTACCCTCCCCTTCCCCCTGCTCCCCCTGCCCCCCACTCCACAACAAGCTGCTGCTCCAGTTGAAAAAAATCTGGAATTTTCAAATTTCTGGCAGATGCTCAGTCCCAACATGACAGATTTATGAGGTTTTACTCTGTGTGTGTGTGTGTGTGTGTGTGTGTGTGTGTGTGTATATATGCATGTGTATGCATGTATAAGTGCATATGTATATGCATATATAGTGTGTGTACACACACACACATACACATACACATAGGTGTGTGTGTATGTATATTTATATATAGTTTATAGATATATTTTTGCATATTATTTCTTCCCTCTTATCATATTTCCTCAACTATTCTTTCTATTCAAGAGGGAGAGAAATATCATTCTTTGCAAAATTTAGTAGTGTTGGAGTAATGTTGTAGCCATGATAGTCCAGGAAATCTGCACTTTTTTTTAAAGCTTTTCTAAGTTTATCCCAACCATGCAGTTGTTCCAGTAAAAGATATCACCCACAAAAATCCTTGTCTCTTGCAAATCTCCACATGAGATTTAGATTTTCCCTGTTAATATCTTTTTCCTTTGGAATGCAACCAGCTATTGTTTGTTGTTAACACCCCTCAAAGCTTCTCAACAAAACTTCTTAACCTGAGATACAGGAACTGGCCCTTAAGTAATCAAACTAGTTATATTTGTCAACAAACCAACTGATGACTGGCTAATTACCATAGAATCATAGAACAGTTGGGTTGGAAAGTACCTCAAGAGGTCATATAGTCCATAATACCAAAACATATATTGAACAACTTGTCACTTACATATATGTAAATGATACAAATGGGCATAGCTTATTATTAGCTGTTGTTTAAATCCAAGCATGAAAGTAATTAGACCAGTTTGGGGAAATATTTATGTATGTCTAAGCAATGTCCCCCAAAATTAATCGCCAGATATCTTTGTTCCCCATGACACATACAGTTAAAGACTTGTAGGCAAAGATTGGTGCTGTGCAAGCAATACCAATTTTGCCATTTCAGATATAAAAATATCTGCCTACCTGCCCTGATGGATTCCCCCTCTCTCCCACCCCTCCCCCCATCAGCATACTGTCTGAACATCCCAAAATTACAAAGTCATAAAAAGGTAGGGCTGGAAGGAACACTGAGAGGTCATCTAATCCAACCCCCCTGCCTGAGACAGGATCATTCCTATCTAAGCCATCATATACTAATCCTTGTTTAATTTACTTCTAAAATTACACAGTCAACCCTGGCTTACAACTACTGTACAAGGCAAAGCATCTTAACCTGACACAGGTAAAGCAGGGGGACAACAGTGGTCAGTGTCCTGCTGCTGCAAAGATTGTTAAATACATTCAAGAGACCCAGAAAAGAGATACAGGTAAAGTTCGATAAAGATATTTTTATGTATTTATCTTCCATGCAATCACTAGGAGAAAGACTCATTATTTTAATGTAGTATTATTTTGGAAAGACTTGTTCAAAGAAACTGTTTTTTCACTTTGCTCTGATGTGTATGTAGTTATCCTGTTACCTTCTGGAAGTGAAATATAGATTTGTGGGCCTGTTGCCAAGAAAGTTCTGCTTCTTGCACACATGAGACTGACAGAGCCAGTGGAACATGATTGTTGTAGAAGTCAAGCTATTCTCATGTGAGGCAGCCCTCCAGATAATTTGTGTGAAACCCTTGTAAAGCTTTGAAGATCAGGGCCCATATCTTAAATCTGATCTAGTACTTAACAGGGAGTCAGTGAAGTGATATGCCCTTGGCAGGCTGTAATGCTTAACAGACTGACTTCTATGTTTTGAATCAATTATAGTCTTTTTAAAATTACTACTTTAATGTTTAAGTACAGAGACTTACAGTAAATCAAGCCTGGAGATCACAAATTAATGTATTATTGTGGCTAAGGCTAGCTGATTGAAGGAAGCACAGGCTTCTAGTCAATAGAATAAGGAAAACAGTGCATTTTCAGGCAGTGTGTTGAGTATCCAGAAATAGTGAAAGGAAGTTAGCTGTGCTAGCCTGAAGTTGGACAGAAGTAGCAAGAAATCCCAGTGACCATAAGGCTATAGACTGCTTTAATGATACAAGAATGTAAGGTGAGGCTAGTGGTAACTGGAAGCTAATATTGCAAAAGTAACATTCTTTGACATGCCTCCTTTTCCCCAGCAGTATGACCTCAATCTCTCCAAGTTTCAGCATCATTCAGAGAAAAAACTTGAATATTTTGGAGATGGTAGTGTTCATATGTGAAGAGCCTGAAGGACTTCAGTTTGCACCCTTATCATCTTTTAATTGTTTGTTATTAAATTAGTTTATTACATGAAATATTTATTCTTCAGTTTTTCATAAAATCTCTAGGTATTGTCCTTTTTTTCTATATGTTTCTTAAAGGACTAAAAACACAGAAAATGGATGAAAACATGAAAACGGATAATATAGAAGGATGAATTTCTTCATTTTTCTAAAGGCTTTATGATTGTTTTCTTCTTATCTTCCCATTTTGAAATTCCTGTCTAATTCAGTGAGGCAAAATGTGGACAATTTTGACTGAATGAATCATTTTTCCACTTAGCATGGGCAACTCAATGTCAAACAGAGGTAAAAATTACGGATACTGAGTAAAAAACTATTTTCTCTTCCAAGTTATGCTGCTATCAACTAATATTTTCCAGCTGTTATTAGTATTAGTTGTTACATATAGTAGATATATTATTACAGTAAATCTATGCATTACTATATGTCAGATCATGTTACATCACTTAAAAAAATACTTTTGGTACAAAGAGCACATTCTTGTAAAAATATGTTTATATTAAAAGGAGATAATGGAATAAAAGATCAATGGGAAAATGCTTAAAAGAAGTTATGATGCAAAGTAATGTATTATGAGAGACCAAAGAAGTGGTTGATTCAATATGAAAATCTTTTATATTTCTCTAAAGAGGAGAGATGTGCAGATTGAAATTAAGGTGAAGGAATTCTTAATGAATGGGTGAAAGCTACCATCACTACCACCTGTAGACCTAATTCTGGGGGATAAAATAAACCAATCGTGCTGTTTAATACTCTGGAAATAAAACGAAGGCCACAAAAGCAGACTAATAATTCAATCAATAATCTGACAGAATCATTAAAAGCCCAAAGTATTTTAAGGAATTATATTTACTAGGGTATCTGTATGAATAGTTTTTGTACAAATTTCCAAAATAATCTAACATTCTTCACATTGTATGGTATACTTTCTCTACATCATAGCCATCTCTTTATGTCTCTATGCTATATTTTAATGTTAAACAATCCAAAGACTGACAAATAATATTAGTTCTTTATCTGAAAACAACATAATCATAACTCAATTGAAATTTCTGTAGCAGCTTAGAAAGCTCTCTTAAACTGTACTTATGACTCATGATGCAATCGATTCCTATTATTGAATTATAGCTTTGCATTTAGATGAGAGCCAAACTATTATTATACACACACTGTGATTTTTGCATAAAACATTATTTTAGTGCTCCTGAGTGAATAAGTCTGTTTAATTTAAACATTTACCATACTTTCACTTAAACTGTACTTTAAAATTCAGAGCAGATTTGATAAATCTTAATATTATCCATTTCAACTTCCTCAGAGTTTCAAATGAAAAACAATGAGCTATCAGATTTAGACTTATAAAATAACTTATCTTTATGCTCTAGTGGGGGAAAGGGCAGGGCCTTTATATTTTAAAAGGCAACTTAAGCTGCTGCCTCACAAATAGAGATATTAAAAATATTATAATACAAATTTAGAGTAATGGATATCCAATTCAAGTATGAAACCCATTCAAAGTAATACAAAAAAGAGCTCTAAGATACAACTTGATATTTAAATCAAGTATAGTTCTTTTTGTATTATATTTATTTAAGCCTAGTCTAATAATACAGAACATTATACATTACATGTATAAGGATGTAAAAGGGAGATATACTGTCATGAAAATTGCTGAATCTTAAAGAACTTTAAAATATATAATGAAATGGAATAAGCAAGATATTTTGACTTGAATCTTAATTCATTTTTGTAAATTCATTGAGGCAGTCCAGGGGATATCACTCATCAGACCCCTGAGAGCCAGAAGAAGGGAGCAGTCAGGCCCACAAACTGGCCCTGTGTGTCAGACCCAGCATGCAGGGTTAATATAGTTTGAGCGCCGCATGTAGCACACACCCTAGACTTGCTCCATGTGCTGCATGCAGAGTGCACCCCAGACTGGTTATGCATGCTGCGTGCAGTACAAGCACAGGCTCCAGCCCCCCACCCTGTGCCATGTGCAGCATGTACCAGACCAGCCACATGCAGCATCCATGCTGGCTATACCTCTGCATGCTGCGTGTAGTGGATGTCAAACCAGCTCTACAGAATGCATGCAAGGCCAGGGCTGGCACATGGTGTATACAGCATGAAGAGCTAATCTAGGGTACAGCACATGCAAATCCAGCGTGAGAGCCACAGACAGCACCGTGGCCAGATGATAGGGCTTCATGGGTTGGATTCAGCCTGTGGGCCTTGTCTCTGATACCCATAATTTAGTCAATTCCTTCTTACATAGAACTCTGACAGTTCAGTTTTAAGGATCTAGTACATATTTTTAATACTGTTTTGGGGGAAAAAATTATATTGCGTTTTCTGTCAGAAAACAGTAAGATGCAATATAATTTTTTTCCCCAAAACAGTATTAAAAATATGTACTAGATCCTTAAAACTGAACTGTCAGAGTTCTATGTATCATGTTTTTAATGTGTGGCGCGTCGAAGCAATGATAGAAATAGGTAATCTATAAAATTTTGGCAAGAATAGCCCTATAGTAATCATATAAATCTAAAATTACTTTGAAGTTATAATTGTCTGTCTTAAGCAGACAAACTCCTGTTATAGTCAATAGCTTTGCCTACTTATGGGCTTAAGTATTCAACTCTATGAGCTGAATCTTGATGTGTACTGAACATCCACTTCTGCAATCTTCCATGGAAACTGAGTGCTCAACAGCTTTCAGGATTGTGCCATCTTCCCTCAATTCTTTGGATATATGTTACACAGGCATTTGGGTTTTTTTGTCCTTAGAAAAACTAATAGTAGTATGTTTGAGTGTTTCTAGTGGAATAAGGAACAGAAAGTTTAGTATGCCTGTTCTACACATTAACTTCTTCCATGGCTTTGCAAAATATAAGTGTCCACAATATCAAACCCACAACTATGCAGGAAAATAATGCACTAGCACTGTAGTTTTGGTTTTTGTCTTATTTTGAATGTTCATGTAAAGACTACGCTCTCATGAAGTCAACAGACTAAACAGTTCTGCTGTCAGGCTCTCTAGATACTGCTTTTTTGGCAAAATAAAAATAAAATCTCATTGAGTCTTCATGGATTTAATATCTGACATGCTTAAGCAAATAAAATAAGTTTCCCATCTTAGATAGTTTGTAATTGCCCCAGATTGGGCATTCTTTTATTTTTTAACAAAGTAGAAAAACAGCCAACTCAGCCTTAATTAGTGTCTGACTAAATCATAATTGCCTGTTTTTTTTCCAGCTGAGGTGACTGTATTGGCAATTTTACCAAAGTCAGGCGCCCACTTCTGTGTCCCCCAGATTCCTGAACTGTTCTGACTTGTACTAGCAATGCTGACCTTTTAAGACTTTCTTAATGGCTAGTACAGGTTTCCCTCACTTTATGCAGGTTTTGTACGTGCGAATTCACGCTTATGCAATCACCCTTTTTATACCAAAAATTTGTTATATGCGAGGTAAATTCACTCTTATGTGATCAGTGTGGTGGAAGCCCGCAGTCTGCTGCTTTGTGCGGTGCATTGTGGGAGTGATGCACACCAGAATATAGTCTCCTGTGTGGATCTGTGCTCCTCGCTTGCTGTCTGTGACACATTTCTGTAGTTGCCATCCCCTTTATGATACTGCCCTGTGCTTGTGTGTACTGACTGCTGTTGGTTAATACCAAAATTGTCTTGTAAAAATGGTGGAAATGTGTCTGGGGCTCAGTACAGTCAAGATCTTGGAACATATCCCTATTTGTTACATTGTAAAGTGGTTTCCCTTTATGCAAATCTGAGTTATGCGCCATTTTCAAGGAACGCATGTATAGCATAAAGTGAGGGAAACCTGTAATTGCAAATCTGTAGCTTGCATTGATCATGGCCCTGCTCCAGCCTCTGGCACACTCCCCAGTTGGGGGAGAAGGAAGTGTTTAATATTGGTTTGATACTATCCAGGTATTTTCCTGTGCTAGGGGATTCCTCTGTCTTTACTTGTCTGATTAGGGTAGGTATTTTTTACATTGCCAGAGCTAAAGTAGCCAACTGGTAAACCAAGTGAATAAGTTTCTGTACTTAGGGAGTTAGATAACAGCAGGGGGGACATGCAGTGAAGAGGATAGTTCTTGCAAAAGTTAATCCTGCAAGTTCCAAAGCTTGTGTGTTGTAGAAAGTCAAAACGACACAACAATTCTCCGTATGACTCTGAAAACCAGACACTTAACAAGAGATCCCAAAAAATCAGGGCATTTTAATAAGGTGTGACAGAATAAGGTTGGAAGTCAGTTGGATATCCAAAGCCACAAAATATGTAGGGGTTGAGAAGGATGAATATATCAAGACCACAGCTATGTGAAATTCCAGGTAAAAGAATAAAATTGCTCTGTGTTCACACTACCTAACAGTCACCAAATGACTCAATTCCAGCACCTGTACAGTAAAGTAAGATTGAAGAGAAACTATGAAGAAAGGAAGATAAGAAAGCCAGCTATGTCAGAAGAGTTGAAGGGATATCTAAATACCTATGGGTACTTTATAGCTTCACCATGCCCATGAAAGACAGAAGTTGGTAATCATCAATCGCCAAATTAGAGATTTATAGTTAGTATTTAGTCTGCTGAAAAGAAGACTGAAGAGAAGTCTTCAAATACCTGAAGGGTAATAATAAAGGGGATGGAGAAAGACCATTCTCCATGGGGACAAGATTGGGAAAAATGGCTTCAAGCTGGAGAAGAGAAAATTGAGGTTAGAGATTAGAAGAAACTTTCTGACTGCAAGGGTGGTCAAGCTTTGAAACAGGCTACCTAGAAAAGCTGGTGAACCTTCATCCATCAAGCAAGGGGGAAGGGGTGTGCGCGTGTGTGCGTGTGTGCGTGTTTGTGTAGTTTGGATGGATATGGCTAAGGATATGTGTAGGATGGATGGGTGGATGGATGGATGCTAATCTCTTCGTGTATTATTTCTTCTTCCAGACAGAAAAGGATTGTTATGAGTGGTATCTTTTATTAGATCAACTGCATGGCTGGAGTAATGTTAGGCAAACTTTCCAATGCAAGACATTCTTCAGGTCAAGAGCATGTTAGACAGGTTTGGTTGGGATGGTTTATTCAGGCATGATCCTGCCTTGGGCAGGGGACTGAACTGGATGGCTTCAAGTGGTTCCTTCTAGCCTTCCTTTCCTATTATCCTATGTCACTTGAAGGAGAGCCAAAGGTCTCCCTGCAAAATGGGGATTTCAGCCACCCTTCTCTTTAGCAGAGAGGTGCAGCTCATGGACATGCCATTGCCCGTTCACTCCCAACCAGTTGCCCTAGTTGCTTGAAAGTGACAGGGATGCTTGGCAGAACTGACTAAATTTATTTTTTTTAAACAAAAGCTCTCTCACCTGAAACCTTGTTTCTCAATTTAAAAAATAGACTATTTTTTGTTATGGAATAATTGTTTTCCAACAGAAACTTCCTTGGCTTGTTGCCCCCCCTGCCCCGCAATTGACTTAAACCTTTCCCTCCCCTGACGTAGGGAAATCAAGGGGGTGGAGGTAGGGTGGCCATCATAGAGGACGTTGCGGTTTTCTGCTACTCTGTCCTCTAATTGATACAAGACCCGTCGCCTTTATGCGATCTATTTTTTTTCGTATCAGTAGAGGACAGAGGAGCAGAAAAATAGAGGACAAGAGAAAAATAGAGGACATAAAGGCATCCAGTTTCGTATCAATAGAGGACAGAGGACAACCGGACAGTCGTCTATGATGGCCACCCTAGGGGATGTAAAAAAAAAGAAGTTCCTCTCACACTTTCCTTTTAAAGACTGGGAAAGTGGAATTAAAACAAAAACAAATTCTGGGAAAAGGGAGAGAAAACAAGACTTCGGTTTGGTTTGGTTTTGTTTTAACAACTTTCTCCTCATATTCCCTCGGAATGGGGAGGGAGAGCGGCGCTGGCCCAGCACGTGCTGATGGAGGCGGGAGCCGAGCCTGTC
>NW_005841925.1:1060568-1065518 GCF_000455745.1 Alligator sinensis
GCGGCCCCCGCCCCTAACGGCCGCGTTCTGAACGCAACGGCCGGGCCGGGCTGGGGCGTGGCGGTTTCACCCCGTCTGGGCTTGTGGGGCGCGGGGCGTTGGGAGGGGCGGGATGGAGGACCCGCAGGGAAACCGCAGCGAGCTGCCGTTTGATTACATCGAGAACAACGACTTCCACGGGCAGTTCCACATCGTGGCGCGGGAGCGGCCCTTCGTGGTGCTGCTGATCTTCCTGGCCTGTGCCAGCGGAGGTAGAAGGCGGTGGCCAGAGCCTCCCGCCCTGCTGGACGCCCCAGGCCCAGGCAGCTGCCCAGAGCAGGCGTGGGGAGAGGTTGCTCCCCTGCTGGGCTGAGGCGCAGTGAAGCTTGAGGGGGACTGGTGCTAGGGCTCGCCCCACAGTAGCTCAGCTTCTGATCCGGGCTTGTCACTGCTTTTTATTTCTGTTTAATGTCTTCCACTGCATGTGTGCTTTTCCAGCTACACATCTTCACTGCCCAGTTTCCTTCTTTCTGTTATCTCCTTCCTTACACAGTTGCTGCCCTCAGCACTCTTCCTTATTTCTCATCTCATTTTTTTCCCCTGTGCTTGACTGACTCCCACTTCTTTTTCTGTTCTTAGCTTGCCAGTTACAACCCTTCATATGCTCCCCACTTCTCCTAGCTCTCCCAAAGACAGAGGGTCCCAAAACAAAAGGACTCAAAACACCCAGTTTTTTCAGGCAAATTGGAGCCTGAATGTGGAGTTCCTTGAGGAGGCATCCACTTGTGTGAAGCCTCAAGTATTTCACCCATTCTGTTTAAACCTCTAAACTTGTTGCCTCTCTGTTGCCATCCCATTTAAGTAACTTTCCTAATTGCTGTTGATACAAGACTATGAGTTAGCAACCTTGCAATGAAGAAAAAAATACTAAACATTTATTTCAGACAACACAGTGATATGTCAGTTTACTCCAAAGTATAATTCAGAATTTCAGTATAATTCAGGGCACGCTTTGCAGTGCTCAAGTAGCATAACCAGGGAGAGGGAATGTGAGTGGGGCATGACAGCTCCTGCTTGCTAGAGTAGAAACAGCCCTGTACCACCTGACAGGCTGGAGCAGCCCTGCCTTGTCTAGGCCTGGTTGCTGGGTGAGGAAACCACCCGCCTTTACCCTGCCCCTGCTCTCCAGTGCTTGGCACCCCCACACACCTGGGTGCAGAGGAGTTTTGCCCAGGGAACAAACTTGTTAGTTATGCCTCTGCTAATACTTAATCATAATAATATTTAACAAAAGATGACAGCCCAAATTAGTTGCAAAATGAGCTCCACATACTTAGCTGCACAGAACCAAGCCCTACAAAAGAATGTGGTTGCAGTTTAATCCTAGATAAAAAGTGAAAAATTTCACCCAAAACACCATCATAAAATGGGATTAGAGACTACATTAGAGTTTTATAGACTTCAAAAACCAGGTGTTCTGTGATTTTATGGTTCTCTGTATCAGCATCTTAAATTTGTAACTTGACCAATACTGATTATATTTATCTTTAAAAGCAATAGAAATTGCAATTCAAGTTATTGCCAGTGCAATATTGAATTGAAAGGTATTAAATGCTGTGCTACCCCTTAGTCTTTAAAAAAATATTCTTCTCCTTGAATTTTGGCTCTTCTTACCACTTATACAACCTCTGCTATTGAGTGTTTCCCACCATTCCTGGATTAGTCAGCCTTAATCATGTGAGGAAAAAATCCCATGAGTTATTAGCTAGCAATTTCTTTCCTCTGAGATGTGTGGTCTGCTGATTAACCTATCCTACACTTTGATATGGGGGTGCGGGGGACATACTGTGGACTGCTGTGAAGATACAGTTGACAGTTTCAGTGTTAAAATCATATGTTAGTTTTTATCATGATTTATTTTGACAAGTATAAGTAAAATGTATCTATGTATCTTGTTGTGAAGTATTATAATTTACATGACAAAACTCCCCATACTGTATTTTCTCATATGTGATGCTTAACTTTTCCCTAAAAACACAGGTGCTAGAAGCTCATTATATGCAAAAATTATGGTAAGAGCAGTTTCTGCTGCGAACTGGGTGAAACCAAAAGCAATATCTGCAGCATCCATAAGGAGCAGAACAATGAGCAGGCTTGGCTCCTTAGTTGCTTCTACTTAGTTACTTACTATAAGGAAAGATCTTTTGTCCTTCATTTTACCTTTCAGAAACAAGGTGTGTATTATTTTCTTGTGTTGTATGTGAGAAAATACAGTATCCTGTGTTATCCTATCCACAGCATTGCAGATCAGGTAAAAGATCATTTCATAATAGATCTGCTGGCTTGTTGATGTGCAGAGCTTCACATGTCAATGTTATAAATGACAATATTTTTCTACATATATTAATCTCTTTTTTTTTTATTACCAGCATTGATGAGGACCATTTTGAAGGGCACAAATATTCCTGTTATTGTCATTCTTTATGTCATTGGAATTATCTTTGGATTATTGGGCTACTTTGCAATAGAGGTAAATGCAACCATAATCAAAATGAGATTGGAAAGTAACAAAAGTATGATTACTTCCACCTCCTGCAGACAGTTATACATAGATAGGAAATTAAATCTAGTGCAGTAGTTCCAAAGCTCCAGTCTGTAGATCACTAGTGTTTCACAGTACAGTTACTGGTTAGATAGTGCTGGCTATCCTTGCTTTTGGGTTCTAAATGACATGACGAAACAACTGAAATAGATTAAATACTTCTTTAATACTAGTTTTCCATGGAAGAGAAATGAGATGAGCCTTGTATTTGGGATGTGATTGGAGGTCATTTGCAAAACAGCCTTTCTATTAAGGCAGGGCTGTCAAACTGGCAGCTTTCAGGCTGCAAGTAAAAGGTAAATGTGCAGCTCCTGAGCTCTCACTTGATTGCTGCCCACGCCATTGCTCTGGTTGTAAGAGCAGCCAAAATCTCCAGCTCCCCCATTCCTCCTCCAGCTGCCACTTCTTGCTTTCAGCCCAGGGGGCAGGACAACAGAGGGAGATTGAGGGTGAGTCTGGTGCTGTGTTGCAGTGGGGGTGAGTTACATCCATTGTTTGGGGGGGCGCAATGTAGTGGTAGGGGGTATGTCTGCATGAAGTTGGACAGCCCTGTATTAAGATATGGTTAACAGAATGTTTGAGACCCTCAGGATTAGTAGTTAAAATACCAATCTCAGTTGGAAAATCAGATTTTTGTTCTCTAATTGTCTCTATTTCTTCATCTGTGAAACTCGGATAATAACTACTTGATTTATAGGACTGTTCAGTAGTTTACTTAATGTAAAGTTTTTTGAGATCGTTTGATGGTAGGCATTGAATTCAGAGTATTATTCAATGATCTAGTCACAAAAAAGTTACTGCAGGAAGTAGGCAGGTGGTATGTTAGTTTAGGGAGGCATGAGCTTTTGTAGACAAGAATCTACTTTATCAGATGCTATTAAAGGATTGCCAAATTACTGAAGAAATGTCAGTAAAACATAGTACAAAGATAAAGTAATTGTTTCTTGTCTGATTCAGAAAGCTGAAGTGAAGACTCCCTAGCAGTAAACTTGGAACAGAACATCAGGTTTCCTTTATTGAAACTGGGGACTCCACAGTTATAATTCTCTAGTACCTTCTTTACTTACCAGGGTGTTGGGTAATGTTGATCCTTTTTTGAAAGCAAGGAGTTTCAGTTGCAAAAGGACTTTCTTATCAAATAAAAAGCATTTTAGAGCAGTAATTTATCTTGAAGTCTTTTCTTTAGTGAGTCAGGCTAGTTAGGAGTCTTTCCACTCTAGTCAGGCTACCCTTCACCTATGCAGGTCTGCTTGATTTCTCTCTTTGTCATCTCACTTCTGTTTCTCCATTCAGATGCTTTGATGTACTTTAGATATGAAAGTAAGTGCTTGAAAATCTTTGAAGTCTTTGTGAATGGAAGGATTAACTTCTTCAGAAGGCCCAGGCTTCATCAGCTCATTAATAAGAAAATACCTATAACATCAGACTATAGTTAACCCTCTGATGAACAGAAAGATGGGAAGGAGTACTGATTTGTGCAGACTCAGAATGAGAAAACCTTTCATTTCTCGTAATGCTTTGTTCAAATATTGACAGAATTTGGGAAAGGCCCAGATTCTGAGACAGCTCCTTAGCTAATGCAGTAGAATACATAGCTCTAGGATAGGTGTGATGTGTGTGCATCCTGAGCAAAGTAGGTATGTCTACATGGCCTAAGGAATTGCTGTCTAGACATACCTGGGCTAGCTCAGGTACCCAAAGTAGCATAGCTATAAGTAGTATAGCATGTTGCTACAGTTAGGTTACTTGGCCCTGTTAAAAAACAGTGGGTGCATCTACACAAGATGCTTTACTGTGCAGTAGACTAATCTGTGCAGTAAAGCATCACAGTCTACATGTGTGGGCCATTTACTGTGCAGTAAATTAGGCTACTGTGCAGTAGTTACTGCACACTACCACACTTGTAGATGCTGACCAGAAGCAGATTTGTTCCCAGTCAGCCTAGGCATCAGGGGCCACAGGGGACAGGGAGCATTCTGTCCCTGGTCCTGGTGTGCTCATTCCAGGACTGGGGAGCTCTCTGCCCCCTGTCCCAGCTCTCAGCATGGAGCTAGGAACTCCAAACCCAGTTCTCACTCACTCTTCAGGGCAGCTCTGCATAGCACAGAGCTTGGAGCTCCAGCACCCACTCACTCTCCAGAGTCCCCAGCTCTGTGCCATGCAGAACTGCTTTGGGAGGCAGGTGGAGGCTGGAAACCCAAGTAGGGCAGCTGCTGGTGAGCCCTTTGCCCTCCTGCTCAGCAGGAGGCTGGCTAGAAACTATCTTGCAAAAGGGGCAGCTGCTGGCAAGCCCCCTGCCAAGTGGGGACAGTTCCCAGCCAGTCCCCTGCGGAGCTGGGGGGGGGGGGGGGGGGGGGGGGGGGGGGGCG
>NW_005841925.1:1065528-1092567 GCF_000455745.1 Alligator sinensis
AGCAGCTGCCCCACATCCAGGACAGCTCCTGGCCAACCCCTTGCTAGGCAGGGAAACCCCGCCCAGCAGGGAGCTTGCTGGAACCCATGTGTCTCCTGACCTTGTGCACATCAGAACCGGCCCCTATGCCCCTTGCCACCCAGGTAAGCATGGAGCTCCCCATGGCTGCTGCAGGGGGGCAGAACAAGGTGGGAGCAGCTGTGTACAGGGCTGCTCCCATTGGAAGCAGATCTGCTCTCAACAGGGTGTACATGTAGATATGCTCCTGGGGAAGGCTTACTGTGCAGTATTTTACTGTTCAGTAAGCCTAAAACACATTAATAGCGCATGTAGACGCACCCAGTGTGTATGAACTGGACAGATGTCATGATAATGTCTGTAGAGCCTCTGGTATCTAAGCTAACTCGCATATTTCTGTATGGCACTGTACAGTGCCATATGTAGTTTTACCAGCTGGGTATCTGTCTGATTCCCTGATGAACAGTAGCGTTAGGTTCTTCTGGGCTTATGAGCTGCCAAAAGCTGATGTTCTGTTGAAAACAGATGGTAATGGCAAGTATATTGGGTTGCCAGACAACCATCCTCTTTCATATCCTAGCCATATATCCCTGGCAAGTAAGAAGTCATTATAGTAGCGGAGAGCCAAACCTCTCCGTGAGACAGAATTCTCTTGCCAACCTGCAGTAGGTGTCTGTTGCTACAAACAGCTATTTGAATGGTTGGTGTACAGCTCTGAACAAAACAAAATATTTTAGATTCAAATGGTTTAAAAATGCCCTTGTGTGCAGTCTGCATTTCAGCATTGGATCCAGCCTCATTTTGTTTTCATTTGAACTGACAAATATGTCTGTCTTAGTGTATGTAAATAAACAGCAAGCATAAAACAGGATGTAAACCACATACCACAAAGTCAATCTCTGCTATTGCCATCTTGTTATTGAAGCAAAACACCTCACAAGTACATTTATTAGAAACAGACTGATTGAACAAGAAATTATTTTTCCCCACTAACAGGCAATGTTCCCATCACCATCAGCAAATCCCAGATGCCTTGCTCTTAAGCTTTTCTTTAAGTACCTCGCAAAGACAAATTTCTGCACTTATGGTGATCAAACAGGCACATATTTGTGAGGCATCATGTGCAACTTAAATTTAAAGTCTCTTTGTTCCTCTTCCCTTCTAGTCTGTAATATGGTCACTATTCCCATAAACTCTTCCATTTTTAAGCAACAATTCAAATGTTTCTCATGATTATTTCATCCAGAGAATCTGAGGAGATAGCTGTTCCTTTCTGTAAGTAACTATTTCTGATTTTCTTGCAAGGAAAAAGGCATTTTTTAAAGAACAGTTCCACAGTTTAATCTTAAATCAGGATTTGCTTTTCATGTGAGTTAAAATTACCTGTCTACCAAGTTTTTTCCCCTTTTAAATCCCCTCAGAAGAGAGATCATCAGCGAGAGTTGTCTTCCTTCTGTATATGTAGTACATAAGCTGTTTATTCTTATGTGTGATCTAGAAGGGTCTCAGAAGGTTAGAAAGCTTCTAGCTTCATCATAGTTAAGTGGATTAAATCCTTTATTCTTCTGCATATAAAGCTGTATGGTTTTTTACCACAGGCATCTTTCACATTAAAATTATGTGTTTAGAGGGAAAGGATTTGTGTAACACCATATATTTATTACATATATTCAGTATATTTGTTAGACAGAAGTACTAGTTTGATCTGGGAGCTCCGGCAGATGTTCCGCCTTAGTAGGTGGGTGCTTGACAATATCATTTTTTACCTGTCATTTCCCCCTAGGGTAGTATATTGATACTGTCACTCAGAGACCATTTGAATAAAGTTTGGAAGCCAATGATTGATCACACTGCCATGAAAGTCTGAACAACAAATGGAAACTATTAATTGAAGTGTTTGATATTTCATTGTATATTAACAGATTGGGAGTACCATTTA
Source organism: Alligator sinensis (assembly GCF_000455745.1). NCBI lineage: Eukaryota > Metazoa > Chordata > Crocodylia > Alligatoridae > Alligator > Alligator sinensis. The sequence continues at coordinate 1,067,486 of NW_005841925.1, forward strand.
CAATAATTTGTTTTGCTTTCAGAATATACACTGATTACTGGAAACAAGTGATAATAAGGTTCCTTTCTTTTTTTTTTTTGTATTGCCAGTTTAGTGTGCTTACATTGCCCGTCGCAGATATTGATCCTGTCCTGTTTTTTCATATGTTTGCTCCAGTTGTAATATTTACGGCTGCCTTTCAAATGGATTTTTATGTTTTTCAGAAAACATTTTGGCAGGTAAGGTGTAGTTTTAAAAATGTATTTTAGAGTGCAGTATACTGAATAGGTAAATGTTTAACGTGTCTTGTTTTTCTTTGAGAATATAAAGTGTGGCTGAGACAGTTCAGCAAAAGTAGTGTTCCACATTCTTGGTTTTTACCGATTTCTGCTGATAAATTCCCTGATTTTTTTTTTTTTTTTTTTTTTAATTCATTCAGTTTTTACTGATTTACATCTGTTTTTCAGTTCAAATCCCTGTTAACCAGCATGAGTGGGGAATGGCAGCTCTGGCTTCGGCCCTGCCCTGGGTGCTGGTAGCTGTGAGCCCTGAGCCTCACTTGGGCGGGGGGGGACAGGCGGGAGAGCCGCGCCCTGCTCCCTGTAGTGGGTGCTGCACCCAGCTGCTCAGCACGGGCCCATGGGACTGGAGCCACTGCCTGGAGGCATGGGTCTCCCGGCTCTGACTCTGGGTGGGGTGGGGCAGGACAGACCACAGGAATCACTCCTGGGGTGGGCAGGTCCCACCTGCACCCTGGCAGCTCTGGCTGCGGCCCTGCCCCGGGCGCTGGGAGCTGTGAGCCGCAAGTCCCACTGGGGTGGTGCAGGCAGGAGAGCCTGGATCTGCTCCAAGTGGCAGAGGACTGCACCCAGGCACTTGGCACAGGCCTGTGGGGCTGGAGCCGCTGCCCAGGGTCATGGGGCTCCCGGCTCTGACCCCAGGCAGGGCAGGAGGTGTTGGGGTTGGGGTCAGGTCCCCATCCTCCTCCCTCCCACTGCTACTGTCCACCCCAAGCGCTGGTAAGATCCTGGTGCTGCCACTGGTTCCAGCCTGCAGTGGCAGCAGGCTGCAGCAAGAGCAGGCCACCACCTGCCCAGATCACTGGGAAGAGCCTGGGCTGGTGACGGCACCAGGTTCTTCCTGGTGCTCAGGGCAGGCGGCAGCCTGCTCTTGTCCTGCGCACAGATCCGGGGACACATGCCCCCTGGAAGAGCCTGGCACAGCCCTCCCAGGAGGCACGTAACAACAGGAACTGCACCCACTGACAGCTCCCCCTGCTTTGCTCCCTGCTGCAGCCCCAGAAGTGGCCGATGGCCTGCGTTGTGCCCATCCCCCTCGCTCCTTTCTTAGTCCCAGGCTTACTCCCTCCCTCACTGCTGATTTTTCTTTGATTTTAAACCGATTTTTTTTTTTTTTTCCTTTTTCTTCCTTTTACCCTGATTTCATCCTGGTTTTTATGTTTTGAAGATAAACCCTAAAAATTCCCCGATTATTTAAAAAAACAAAAACCAAACCTCCCCCCACCGGAGAATGTGGACCACTAAGTGAAAGTTATACACTTTATAAAGAAAAAAGGTTCTATGGAGCCAATAAGGTTTTAGCAGCATATTTTAAACATTTTGAAAAGAGCTCTACTGCTTCTGTAATCTGGGGGTTAGGTGCAGGGGTGTTACATCTCTCATTTTCTCTGCCCTTTCAGTACTGATCTAAAGGTTTGTGGGAAGATCTGAGAAATGGGTGTATGTCTACACTGCAGAGTTCAACGTAGTCCAGAAATACTTGAGATTTCTGCCAATATTCAAGGTAGCTAATTTAAGCTATGTAGCCACAGCAACATTCAGCTGTATCTGAATTATTTTACCCTGCAGAGTAAATTAATCTACTGCTACAACTAGATTGCTGCTTGTGGGTGACCGAGCTTGGGATCCAGGGAAGGGGTTGGCTGGGTTGTAGCCACAAACCCGGCACGTACAGATGGGTACTTGCGACCGCTAGAGTAGAATTAGGCACAAACGCATACTGGTTCAAACAAAGATGACTTTACTTACACTGTCGAGATATACAGCGTAGGAAGAAAGTTAACTTCAAACTTCTGTTCCAATCAAACCGAGGAGCTCTTATAAGACGAGATATCTTTAAACCGGGTCTGAACTCGAGCATGCAGGACACGGGGTACGTCAGGGGGGTCGTCGACGGGGAGTTGTAGCGGGTGATCAGACCGCCAGGTTCCACTCCAGGACGAGCACAGAGTTCTCCAACCTGGGCGGAAACGACTCCAACCCTTTATACGGCTAGCGAGCCAATTGCCAGCCGCCACGTAGGAATAATTTGAACCCAGCCAATTAGAGTATGCGCATTTGCATATGAGCGGCGGGAACTTTTCCACGCCGGGGCTCTCCACCGTGCCGAGAATTCCCCTGTCTCACCGTGCCTTGTGCTAGAAAGTTCCACTGTACCGAGGCACTCAACTAATCAGTTCTGACACTGCTGCTACCTGAGCTAGCTTGTTCATACTTAGTGAACCTAACTCTAAACAATAAACTGTCAAAGGTCCATTGTACTCCTCAGATTTCTGCTACACCTCTTCCTTGTTCATTACCCTTCAGTTTCTTCATGGTGAACATTTTTCCTAGTTACTCAATTTAAGTTCCCATGAAGTGGCTCTATCAGCATCCGCTGGGCATGTGGTGTTTCTTCTTACTCCATTTCTGTCCCCTGGACTAATGCCTACAAGTTGTCCTCCAGTCTTGGGAAGGCCCACAGGTTTTCCTTTCTCTGCCTTAGTGCCAATCATCTTTGGGTAGGTGCTGCTTAGAACCAGTCCTTTAAAAGGTGCTGTTGATTTGGTTATCACAGAACTACCTCAACTGGTAGTAGGCCCTCTACTTATGAGGAGATAGAATTGAATTAGGGTCCCCCCTAAGAATGTAAAAAATATGAAACATAACACAGGTGGTTTGTATAGTCATGCCTGTAGTATAATTGTTTAATGCTTTCCATTATAAGACCCTGTTTTCAATTACCTGTAATTTTGTCACACTTAACAAGTTTAAAATAAAGGTTTATTTGCCAGGGGAGATCTGAAGCTAAAACTTCCAAAAAAATCTGAAGTTCAGTTAAAATGGTTCAATCACTTCCAAGAACAAGGTTAAGGACAAATACATTGGTTATATAAAGTAAAATATTCTGACTATCTCACCAAGATGTTTTAGTACTTCTATAATTTGAAATGGAACATTTAAAATTTGGCATCATGGATTGCCTTGATGTCAGGGCATGCCTTTGTGCTCTTCCTGTGAAAATTCACCTACTTTTGGTCAGGTTACATGCTTTTGCAAATCTCTAGTTCAGGCATTTTCAGTAGAATTTGGGAGTTAATGTACTCAGAGTCTGATTGTGTGCACAATCTGGATTGTGGATGAACCATTTCTAGAGAGGAAGTGAGCATGCTTTATCCCAGAGATAAAAACAACTGAGCAGGACTTCTCTTCCAATTGCTTTTCCTGGCTGTTAGAGGCTGTTTGGCACTGGGCACATACAAAAGATCCTCTCCTGTGCCCTAGGTTCTTCTACAGCTGCATTTGGGGAGTGAGAAGAAGAAGACAGCCTGATTTAAACACAGGGGCCACGTCCAGACAAGCAGGGGTGTGTGCTTGCGGTGGCACAAATAATAGCAGCACAAATCTTTGCCAGTACTTTGTGCCTCAGTGCACACCCATGCACAGTGAATGCCCTTGCACAGTGCACATTGTTCCGCTGTGGGCAAACTGCCTGTGCCCATCTTCTGCTGGCTCCTGGCATGCTGCTCTGACCAGGCTCTATATGCTGGGGGAAGGGGGTGGGGAAGAGAGGGTGCTGGCTGGGGCACAGGGTGCCTCAGCGCAGGGCTAGCCAGCAGGCAGCCCACACACTGAGGCAACCTGCACCCCAGCCAGCTGGGGAGCAGCATGTGGAGATACGCATGCTGCAGAACCCCTGAGCTGAGGCACCTGAGCCCCAGCCATCTGGGGAGCAGCACATGGCTGGGGTGCAGCCCTGGGCTGCCTGCTTCCTGTATCTGCATTTGTGCCAGCACGTGCTATTTTGGCATGCCTTGCGCTACTTTTTATTCCAGGGCTTCTTTTGCTACTGGGAAATCCTGGTAACAAACTTTGCCCCAACCCTGAAGATTAGCAGTGCCGCACATGGTTTAACATGCAACACATGTGATCTGTCGTGCCACAGTGAGGTTTGTGGTGCCTCAAACCGCACATGCCTACACGTGTGGATGTGACCAGGGGTTGCTTACAGAAGTTATTAGGCCTGTGTGAAGCAGCTAGTATTTGCTTCGGATTCGGATTTCGCCGATTTGGGGGACCATGATTCAATTCGGTGATTCGAATCACTGTCTCGAATCGATTTGGTCAAATCTGATTCGGAGATTCGGCTGCTGCCATATCAGCCAAAACTCCAAATCACATAGACCCCATCCCCCGCCTGCTCTCCCAGCCGCAGCAATAGCTGCCCTGCCCCAGCTCCTGGCACTTTGAAAAAAGAAAGCCTGCACTCACTGACTGCTACTGGGAAGGGGTCAATCCCTGCTGCCCCATACTGCGTGAGGGGCTCTGCCACGAGCTCCCTGACCCCTGCCTGCTCTCCCAGTCCCCCCATGGCTGCCCCACCCACCCCAGCTATGGCCCTTTAAAAACAAAAAACCCAAAACACGGTCTCACTGGTTCCTGCCTGGTGGGGTGCGATCTCCACTGCCCCACACCATATGGGGGGCTCTGCACGAGTCCCCAGAAGCGCTGAGACCACTGCAGGAGATGGTGAGTGCGGGGAGTTGTTTTTTTGTTTTTTTTTCTTAAAGGGCTGGGCGCTGGGTGGGGGAGCAGGGAGGGGGTTGGGGGGATCGTGGCAGAGCCCCCCATGCAGTGTGGGGCAGTGGGGGACAGTGGGGATCATTCCCCACACCAGGCAGCAGATGTTGAGTGGGGGCTTTTTTTTAAAGCATCGGGAGCTGGGGCAGGCAGGGCAGCCATGGAAGAGGGCTCGGAGAGTGGACAGGGGTTGGGGGGCACTGGGGGAGCAGGCAGGAGATGGAGCCTGGTGGGGGTCCCTCCCTGGTCCCTTCCTCCAGCCTCCCTTCCCCCGCCCCCTACTTACCAGCACCGAGTCCGGGTCCAGCTCCCTGCTGCAGGGGGCAGGGACTGCCTGAATCCCTGAAGCTCTCCAAATCTTTTCCAAATCAATTCGGAGAGCTTCAAATCGATTCAGATCTTTTAATTGGTCCCCTGATTCGATTTAGATTCAGAGATTTGGCCACCAAATAGGGCTGAGTCTCCTCCAAATTGAATCACCACCTGAAGCTTTGCACAGCCCTAGAAGTTATAAAGGGCACTTCAATCATGCAGTAACTTTTTGTGCTTTACACAAAGGTGTTTTATTTTAGAGCACCTTCACTTACTACCTAATTTAACAAGGGTTAAAAATACTCTGCAGCTGTACACATGTGTTATGCCATGGCTGTAGAGAGCCTTCAGGGACCAGATTGTCTGGAAAATGTCTCTTCTGATTGTGCCTAGGGAGATAAAAATAGGGGTGAGAAGGGTTGAGATATAGGGTAAAAAACTGACAAGAGTTTATCACAGTGAGATATGGGTGTGTAGCAATGGTTAGCAACAGTAATTGGAAGGGAGGACAGGGTAGGATCAGATTGGGGATAGAGGGAGACAGGAGAAAATATGAGTGATAGGCACAGGGTTGGACAGAGGTAGCAGTTGTAGGGGGAACTGAACCTCAGCTGCAGAGGGTGTAGTAGTAGGGATAGTGACAGAAAGGGACGGGGCAGAAGGGTTTGCAACTACAAGAGTATACTTATTTAGAGTAGAGAATATGAACTAGAATTCATTATTCCTGAATCACAATGTTCTTATACTTTTAACAAATAGTTGTGAAACTCATTGATAAAGTATCTCCATTCTCTTCTAGTGGCAAGTCTACAAAGAAAAGCCTTTTACTATTACTAGTGACTTAATTACTTCAAATGATAGAGGGCCATGCTATATATGATAAGATCACAACCCCACTAAGGCCGTGTGTAGATGAAACAAGAGGCGTGTGTGCATGACACTTTAAAGCAGGCTAAATGCTTTTGCACTGCTTTAATGGCGTCAGTGTTTGCATGCCTTGGTGGTGTATTGCACATTAATTCCAGCCACTGTAGGAAATTCAGTGGCATAATGCGCCTTAAATGACTTGGGGCGTAGTAAACTAAAACTCCTTTGAGGAGTTTTAGTTTGCTGCCCCTACAGCTGTGGAGCGAAGCACTGGACTCTGTGCAGCTCCACGGCTCTTCAGGAAGCCCTACAGGCAGCCTGGCAGCAGCCCAGGAAAGCAGACTCCACCCAAGAAAAGCAGTGAGCCTGATCCTCCCCCCCCCACATGGCCTGCCTGCCTGCTTGAGCTGTGCAGTGGCCTGGTATTTCCCTCCACAGCTGCGGTGCGCCCTGGGACCTCCTGAGCTGGGTGCCTGCAGGCAGGGGCTGCCTGGGGGGCCGCCACTGCCGTGGAGGGAAGTACCAGCCCCCCCCGCACCTGCAGCCCAGGGACCTTTCCGCTCACTGGCAGCTTGCCCTCCCCTCCCTGCCAGAGGGGCACATAAGTTAGCAGGGTGTGTATGCAACACGGGGGTTTAATCAGTCCTAAATTGAAGTGGTGTTTTTTAAAGGGGATCCTCCCAAGGGGACCACACTGTCAAAAAGGACACAAACCTTTGGGACAGGCCCAAAATTGATGTGGATCAGGTGAGGGAACACCTTGAGAAACTCAACGTTCACAACTCTGCGGGCCTAGATGGAATGCACCCAACCGTCTTGAAGGAGCTGGCAGACATCATTGCATCCCCCTTGGCAAAGATATTTGAAAATTCATGGTGCTCGGGTGAGGTCTGGAAGACTGGAAAAAAGCCAAAGTGGTCCCTATCTTCAAGAAAGGGAGGAGGGATGACCCAGGAAATTATAGACCAATCAGTCTGACATCCGTCCCTGGAAAAATCCTGGAGAAAATTGTCAAGGGAACCATCAACACCAGACTAATGAAAGGCAAGCATCTGAATGCCAGCCAACATGGCTTTATGACTGGCAGGTCTTGCCTGACCAACCTCATCTCCTATAACCAGGTAACATGTGCCCTGAACAAGGGTGATGACGTGGATGTCATCTATCTGGATTTCAAGAAAGCGTTTGACTTAGCTCCTCATGATGTCTTCATGGTTAAGCTAGAGAACTGCGGCCTTGAAACATGTGCCCTGAACAAGGGTGATGACGTGGATGTCATCTATCTGGATTTCAAGAAAGCGTTTGACTTAGCTCCTCATGATGTCTTCATGGTTAAGCTAGAGAACTGCGGCCTTGATCATTTAGGTAATTGGCTACAGGGTTGGACCCAAAGAGTACTAGTTAATGGGAGCAAATCAACGTGGTGCAGGGTGACCAGTGGAGTCCCTCAGGGCTCGGTGTTTGGGCCGATACTCTTTAACATCTTCATTAACAATCTGGATTTAAGAGTCAGATGCAAACTGGCAAAGATCAAGGATGACACCAAATTATGGGGGAGGGCAGTCACACTGCAGGGGATACAGGCCAACTTGCCCACTCTCTCAAGGTGGGCTGACCAAAACCTGATGACCTTCAACGTAGAGAAGTGTAAGGTGCTGCACTTTGGTAGCAAGAACCTTCAACATACTTCCAGGCTCGGCAGTACTATGCTCGCTAGCACCATGACTGAAATAGACTTGGGGGCCTTGATTGATCACCAGATGAATATGAGCCACCAATGCGATGCTGTGGCTGACAAAACTCTGGTGTGCATTCACCGATGCATCTCAAGCAAAACCAGGGATGCCACCCAGCTTTACTCGGCCCTGGTGAGACTGCTTCTGGAGTACTGCATCCAGTATTGGGCCCCCCACTTTAGGAGGGATGTGGAAAAGTTGAGAAAGTCCAGAGGAGAGCCACTCATTTGATCCAAGGCCTGGAGGGAAGGCCATCTGAGGAGAGGCTGAGGGACGTGGGACTCTTCAATCTGGAAAAGAGAAGGCTTAGGGGGGACTTGGTAGCAGCCTACAGTTACATAAGAGGGGTACATCAGGACCTGAGAGAACAGCTGTTCACCAGGGCTCCCCAAGAAATAACAAGGTCTAATGGCCATAAACTCCAGGAAGGCCGACTTAGACTAGACATAAGAAAAACATTCTTTATGGTGTGAATGTCCAGGGTCTGGAACAGACTCCCTTCAGAGGTGGTGCAAGCACCTACTTTGGACTCTTTGAGAAAACATGGATGTTTTTCTTGCTGGCGTCACTAGATCCCAGCTGACCCCCTGCCGCGCGGGGGGGGGGCTAGACTCAATGATCTTACGAGGTCCTTTCCAGCCCCTAATGTCTATGAAATCTGTGAAAACCTACCGCTTCAATTTAATGCCCCCATTTCATCTACACATGCCCTAAGTGCCTGTTTTAGAGTCAATAGTTTCACAGGTTAAAACTATATATTGTTTCAATTCTGGCTTTTAAGTGGAAATTGCACATAAAAAATCATCCTTGACAGAGCCCACATCTCCTGAAAAGACGCACATGCCCAAACACTAGGAAATCGGCATGTCTTGAAAGGGAAAAAAGTGTGAACAGGTAAGTTTTTTCAAATTTACCTAGGGAAGAGGTTGAATTAAGCAGCTCTTCCTATTTAACACAGATCTCCAGGTTTTGGAAGACAAATGGCAATATTAATCCAACAATAATGTGTGCATACTTTTTAAAATGTTAATGTGTCTTTAATAATAAGTTTAACTGAATTTCAGTCTTTTAAACACTCATACGCACTAACTGTGATTTATATGGTTGCTGCATGGTTAGTATTCGGTTTTTATTAATAAAAAAAAAAAAAGATCCGGGAATTTTTCCGGGTTTATCTTTGAAACAAAACCCAGGATGAAATCAGGGTAAAAAGAAGAAAAGGGAAAAATCAGTGGCGAGGGAGGGAGAGAGTAAGGCTGGGACTAAGGAAGGGGTGCGGGGGGGAGGGTGTGGTGCAGCCCGTCAACTGCTCCCAGGGCTTGCAGCAGGGAGCAAAGCAGGGGAATCGGCAGTGGGTGTGGGTCGGGGGGGGTCGGTCTTAGCTCTTGTTGCTCTGCACCCCCCAGGAGGGCTGTGGCACTTCCTGGTGTTCTGGGCGGGCGGCAGCCTGCTCTCTCTGCAGCCTACTGCCACTGCAGGGCCAGGCTGGTGGCAGCACCAGGATCATCCTGGTGCGGGCAGCATCACCGGGATTGGGGGGGGGACCTGACTCCAGCCCCGGCACCTCCTGCCCTGCCTAGGGTCAGAGCCGGGAGCCCCGCAGCCCTGAGCAGCATCTCCAGCACTGCAGGCCTGTGCTGAGCACCCAGGTGCAGTCCTCTGCTGCTGGGAGTGGGGCTGGACTCTCCTGCCAGGCCCCACTCCCAGCAGAGCTTGCAGCTCCCAGCACCCGGGGCAGAGCTGAAGGCAGAGTTGCCAGGGTGCAGGTGGGACCTGCCTGCCCTGGGAGTGATTCCCGCAGCCCGTCCCACCCTGCCTAGGGTCAGAGCCAGGAGCCCCATGCCTGCAGCCACCCTCCCCCAGCCCCTGCATGGCCACCACCACCCCCTTGCCCCCTGCTCTGCATGCAGCCACCCCCACCCCCCAGCATCCGGCTGGAAAACTGTGCCTCAGGTAGCCAGCACAACCCATTTTTCAGTTCAAATCCCTGTTAACTGGCACCCCTGTTAACCAGCATGGGCCATTCCCCACTCGTGCTGGTTAACAGGGATTTGAACTGAAAAATGGGTGTAAATCAGTAAAAACCGAATGACTTAAAAAAAAAATCAGGGAATTTATCAGTGAAAAATCTGTAAAAACCAAGAATGCGGAACACTATGCATGGTGTCTAAACTTTGCTTGGATACTGTACCAATATGTAATCTATACTTCAAACACGCGTGGATTTCTTTTAGTTTAATTTAATCTTCCTGTGTTTGTAATTCTTTTGTGGCTAATTACAATATCCTAATAATGCATTTTTTTTTGTCCCAGCATTATTTATTCTCAATTATAAACTCAATTCCATATAATTTTTAGCTGGAAATATAGAATGAATTACTTGTATTGTGATGCAGTAAACTGTATATTTTACATCCATTAATACACACACAAATTTTCTTCACAGGTATTAATTCTTTCAGTTCCTGGCTTTTTGCTGAATTGCATTTTAATTGGATGGTTAACTTACAAAATCAATAAATATAATTGGACCTGGGATTTTAGCATGCTATTTGGAATCATTCTTAGCACAACAGATCCTATCCTGTCTGTCGCTTCTGTAAAAGACATTGGTATGCTAGATTTTCTACTAACTTAAAAAGTATAAATATTTTAAGATTTAAATAATGTATACTTAGTACAGAAAAAGTCAGTAATGCAGTTTAAATATAGTTTCCTATGGCCAAGAATGTCCTTATATTGTGAGTTTAGGTATGAAAATGATTGTTGGTCTTTATTTCAGTTGTGTTTTACTGCCACTAGAATGAAGGAGCAATCTCTAGGCTGCTTTTACAGCCTTTTTGGAACTGCACCATGAATGCAACTTAACCGGACTGCTGAGCGTTTTCTTGGCATGCATTCTGTGTTGCTACTACTCACATACCTCTGTATTCTGGAAGTCATTGGCTAACAGGACATCTCTTTAGAAACTATTATCAGGCAATTCCAGTGAGCGTTTGAAGCTATTTTAGCTCATGTAGAGTGAAGTTGGCTCCTAGAATTCCAGAATGGGCATAATAAAGTTGTTGTAAACTGCCTTTGCCCCTTTCATCAGATCTGAATCCACTGGATTTTGGCCAGATTGAAAGATCAAGCCCCAAAAGTGCAAAATTATATATTGGTGATACCTTAAGGAATGCTTTCTTATGCTGCAAATTAATTAAAACCTTGAACATTATAGCTGAAATAATTACTAAAATTTGTCCATAGTACAGTGTCTATGTACTTCAATTAGAACCCATTCCCTGTGGTTTACTTCATTCTACATACATATGACCTTTTATGAAAATGAACTTCTCTCTCTCTCTCCCTGTATATATATATTTATCAGTCATACATACATACTCACACAGAGGCTTGGCAGAATTTGATTTTTATTTTTTAATAATGTTGACAGCTTAAAATAAATGCTTATTTTTTAGCCTTTATTTCTATTTTTATCATTGTAAATGTTCAGGATTGCATGAAGGGCCCCATGCCCTTCCAGGGTCCATGCAGCGGCAGGAACTACTGCTGCACCCCCCCCCGGACCAGCCATGGTTTTGTCACATGCTCCACCCTGTCCTGGCTGGGCAGCACCAGCCCATGCCCCACTCCCTCCCTCACCGTGGGGGTGTTACTCTGCCCCCCACACCCTTAACCTCCCCTTCCACCACAGCAGATGTACCAGCTGAATGCAGCTCTCCATGCTGCCAGGCTGTGCTCCTCACCACTTATGTGCTGCACTGCAGCTGCGCGTGTGCATGGCCATTTATCGGCCAAATTATTGCCCACATCAGGCCAATTTCTGATACAATCAATTTTCTTTATATTGGTGCTGATCCAATATCAGACTGATGTATCAGTGCACTTCTAATTCTATTCATTCATCAGGAAAGAGCAGGGCAGGCAGGAACCAGAAGAGGGTGGCAGCAGCACTCCCAGAGCTCTGGGAACATGGGGAGAGGCAGTGGGCATCCTTGGCACCCCCCAAGTGGCCCAGCCTGCCCCATCAGGACCCTGCTTACACCTTGAATACTCTTCCCCCTCCCCCCCTCTGGGCTTTGGGAAGGGGGTTTAAATAGCCTGTTATCTCCCTCAGCTTCCTGCTTGTACCTATGAAGAAGAGGCTAATTGCTTATTTAATGAGTCACTATGCTACCTATTGTTTTTCTCTTTAACCCTCCATCCTCTGTTCCTCCATCTCTCTCCACTTCCAGTAACAGCGGTGAGGGTTCCCCGTTACATACCCTTTTCTATAAATTTCTATTACCAATAGAAATATATTTCTGTTGATCTGTGTGAGGTAAAATCAACAATTTATTGATTAAAAAATTGAATCCTGCCAAGCCTACACACACGCGCACACGTACGTGTGTGTGTGTGTGTGTGTGTGTGTACGCACATTTGCATGTGTAAATAAAGAAATATGTAACTGTGTATGTGTTTTGCTTATGGAACGATAACATTTTCCTAAGAGAAAAATGTATTTGGAAGCTAGAAATAACTGTATTGAAAAGCAGTGTGTTATGGAATGGTGAGAAAAGAAAATACATACAAAGAAATGTTAAGAAAACTACTTCATGTACAGATATGAACATATTAGATTCATTCCTAGTATGATAGTGCTGACTTCGGAGCACCAAGTAAGGCAGGATTCAATAAAAGGAAATTTAGAATGAAGTAAAAGCTCTGCATTCCTCCTGAGGATAAAAGAATAGTCTTGAGCATGAATCTTGGACTCTCTCCAGGGGATGAATAGTGGATACTGCTAGGAGAAAAAGATTCTAAGTGGAGTTCCAAAAGCTGTCCTTTAGGGTAACATTTGAGGAAAGCATTTCAACTTGTTCTCAGTGGGAAATGTGATTTGACTTGGCCACCTTTACTGCTTATCAAATGAACAATAGCAGTAAGTATCCATTATTTCTGAAGGAGTGAAATGAATAAAAGAGTTTTTGATGTTTTGTAGAGCCATTTATCCTCGGGTTTAAAGCTAAAAATGTTTTTCCTTATCCCCTTGGGCACAAGAGAGCATACTAATATTGGAAACTTTATCCACAGTGGTACCTCAAGCTTCTCCAAACAGTTTTTGAAAATTCTGCTTTGGATAGTTTCTAGTGATGACATTCACATCCTAGGACTACAATCACGTTTTTTTCTGGACATTGTGGAGCAGAGAAGAGAGTGAGAAATTAATCTTGTGATGTTACCAGACATATCAGAAACAAAGGAGAGCCTTATGTGTATCCTGAAGTTTCTCTTCCATAATCCTGTTATCCATATTTTACTCTTTGGAAGTGTTTCTAATAATTTTTAGTCAGGGGAATTAAGTTGTAGAGCTGAACAGGCCACAGCAACAGAGAAGTCTTGTGTCTATTGGTTTCTTAGAAAAATGGCCTCCTTCCATCAGAATGTCACCTTTCTGGGAAAAGGGACAAAATTTCAAGACTGCTTTAAGAAGAAAACAAAATTTTGACCTTTTTATTCTTCAGGAGGTTTGTATGATATACAAATGTTTTCCGACTTGATAATCACCTTGGCAAAGAGAGTAGGTGAGATCCAAGCTTTCATGGTGGATTCTCTGCATACCTTTTATCCTATAAGGTAATGCTGTGAGCCTACCTTAAATTCTTGCTGACTTCTTTGTCAGACAGGAGATTACCTTGCTATTCTTTTTGAGAGCTCCATTCTCTTTGAACCCTAGCATTCCACAATGCACTTTGAAAAACACTGGCCTAGGGCAATCTGAGAGACCCATCCTAAGGTATTTGTGGGCCCTATGGGAGTCGCATGGAGTCACCCTCGTGAAAATGTGTAGATGTATGTGACAGGATGCTTAGTGTGCCTGTCACTAAGAACTGAAGTTGCTTGAAGAGCAACCTGCAGGTGGTGAGGGGGCTAATGAGAGTCACGTGACTAAGAGAGGGCTGGGCTTGAGGTGTATACGCCCAGGCCCTGAGCCGAGCAGGTCGTAGGACCCTGGAGGCTGCTGAGGAAACATTGTCTGGGCAGGGTGGTTGTAGCTTCTGAAAGCCAGTGCAGAGAATACAGCCTGCAGCAGTCTGGAGGTGTTGGAGGTTCCTAAGGAACAAGAGGGTCCATGAGCCCAGACAGGTTGAGAGTGGGGCCAGAAAGGTCAATGAGTATAGAGAGAAACTGAGAGGGGGACTAGAGGGTCCATCAGTCCAGAGAGGGACTGCAGGTGCAACCCAGAGGGTCTGAGCACCCAGAGAGGGGCTGAGTGAGGGGTCAGGGGTCCCGAGAAGACTGAGTAACCCAGAGTGTCTGAGAGCCAAGAGGGGCTGTGTGTGGGACCAGGAGGTCTGAGAGTCCAGGTAGGGATTGAGCATGAAAGGAACATCAGGAGTGACAGTATCTGTGAGGCTTGGGGTACGGTGTAGGGAAGACAGAACCATGCAATTAGCCCTTAAGGCAATGACTGCAGACAGCTGGTGGTCAGTAGAATGAGATCAGATTTGGAAAGCTTTGGGGCAGCTTTCTTTATTTAAAGACAGATAAATCAGGGCATGGTGTGCTAGTTAAGGGGTGACTGCCAAACCCCAGTGTGGAGAGGATAAGGGCTGAGGGGACTTCAGATGTTTCATGGCCACTCCTGGAGAGAGCCCCACTACAGCAGACAATTACTTTTCAAGAACTCAAGTTCCTTGAGGTGCATTGTCCACCTACATATACACAGATCACTTTATTAAATCAATCTGTCCTCAGAGACTAGACAGATTGGAACCAGGACTGAAACAGTAACAGACAACATGCAAAACACGGGCATGTGCTACTACCCAAACCAAAGGCACATGTGGGTGTAAGAGGTTCAGTGGGTATTGCTTACTAGTGGAGCAGTGCGAGTGAGAGAAGCAAAAAGAAACATAAAGTGGAACGAAAGGCTGAAAATACAGTTTGAACATGCACTTGGGAGAACATGGCTGTAAGAAAAGCCTGGAGGAAAAGGGAGAGGGGCAGGGGCAAGGTGGGGAAGAGCACATTTGGGACTAAGCGATGGCTGAAGTAGGCTTGGAAGTCTGGAAGGGGTCTCCTGGATTAATGAGTCCAACCCTTGCTCACTCATACCACCGTATCATATAATTCTACCTATACATTTATTAAGCTCTACCATCAAAACAGTTGTCTTGCTCTCACTGCTGAGTTTCAGAACTTCATTACTCTGAAGGTTAACTTTTTAAATTTCCAGACAATTTATTCACAGCAGTTCAAACCCTGTGTTTTTGTGTGCAAATATTGTCCTTGAGCTCAAATAGCTCTTTTTTCTCTTTACCGTTTTCTCACTGGTGCTTTTTATAGAGAGCAATTGTATCCCTACTCAGTCTTTATTTTTGTAGGTAAACCAAGCCAAGTGCTTTTGTAAGATGGACCATCCTCTTGTAAGATGGACTTTCCATTCTCCTGCCCTTCTGTGCATCTGTTCGTGTCTGAATTCATCTTTCTTTAACATGGGTGATCAGAATTGAACATAGTATTCCAGACAGTGTCTTGTGCTATGGACATAATGCTTTCCTATTTCTATCGGAAAACTAAGAATGAGACTTCCTAGAAAGAGACTTAGTTATTTTCTGATTCCAGGTGTGAGTTCAAGAAAATGGTTCTTTTTGTATTTGTAAATAAAAAAGGATTGCAAAAAAGATACTGGCCCAAACATCACTTTCTTCTTCTAACTTAAATGAAAGGCACCAAATTTTGCCCTGTTTAATTCGAAAAAGGGTGTACCCCTAGAATCACGACTGGGATTCAGTTCTCAAAGAGTAGAATTGTGAATTGGTATTCAGACAATAGGTGCTTGAAGAACTCAAAAGGATTTAAATTAAGATTTAAGCTAGAGTTTGGAGACTTCATGGTTGCATACACACATACTAAGCCGACTTAAAATAAGGCAATTTAACTAAGTTGTCTTAAGTCGGCTTAAGTTAACGCCACGTCGGAGCATACACACGTACAGCTCCTTGACATGGTGACAGCCACCTTGTAAGCTAAACTGACTTAACTAATGCAACTCAATATAATATGCCTTGGACGTGTATGATCTTACGCCATATTTAAGTTGACTCTGCTCCACATATGTGTGTATGCTCTGGCAGTTCAGTTGACTTTAAAAAGTTAAGTTGGCTTAACTGTCAGAAAGTTAGTATGTGTGTATGCACTACACAAAACTAATTAAAACAACAGGAAGCTTTTCAAGAAGAATAGAGATGAACTGCAGGTAGAAATGAAATCTCTGTTGGAGCAGGAAAATCATCTGAACAGTTTGAGAAGGACAACCACAAAATGGAATAGCAAAATGGGTGGATGAGAAGACCAGAAACTTGACTGCCATGGATTACAAAGCTTTCCACAAAAAGGGAAGACCCACAAAGCTTTAGCACCTTGAAACTCAGTAATGATGGCTAAGCTGAGAAATTACCTGGAAAAGAAAATCAAAGGGTCAGGGGGAACAGTGAATTCAAGTCAGCTGTTTGAATGCGGAACTGGAACAATCAAAGAACTAGGATATGTTTGGACCTTTATCATCATTTGCCCTGTTTGTATCCATAGAGGCTTATATTGAAGACAACAGATTGTTCCAGCTTAAATAACATATATGTCTTTTTGTTCCTGAGATATTTTGAATGATTAGGAAAAAAATGTAGTTTAGGTTTTTATAATAAGTGAAAACGAAAAGGATTGTTTATAAAGGTAAGGCTGGCCAGGACAGAAGGTCACATGGGCCTGGAAGTCCCTCTCCCAGTTCAGGACATGGAGGGACCTCCAACTAAAAGCATAAACTTCAGAAGCATGAGGAGCATCCCACAGGTATGTTTGAGTGGCTGCTTTGTTCCTATATTTATTTTAAGATTTATGCAGTTGTTTGATAATAATAACAATAATAATAACAATAGGAGTTTGACTGATAAATATTTTGTGTGTGAATTGTGCAGGAATAATAGACATTGGCTCAAGTATAACAGTTATTTGACTAAACATGCTAAAAAGTCTAGAGAAGAAGAGATTCAAATCTGAACAGATCTAATTGATCTCATATGGAGACAGGAGGTTGGCCAAATGTTGCAGTGTAGCATAGTAATACCTCAGCTAACAGTACAAACTAGCTGTCAGAAACAGTCTAGCTGTAGCAATATACAACTCTTCACAGATTAATTTACCCTGCTCCTTGCAACTTTCTCACATAAACTCACACTTTGTTTTTATTCCCAAAGTGGAAGAATTTGAAGAGTTTCATATATTACTGGTTTTTTTTCTGTTTTATCGTTTTAAGGCATTTCAAAAATCATCATTAATCTAATTAAAGGAGAATCTTTATTTAATGATGCCACCACAGTAATTGTTTTTGAGATTTATCAGGACTTTCTAAATAGGCAACATCTTGATTTTGGTAAGAATGATTTTATTTAATATTTTTTCTATTCTGAACCCTGTATCTCATGACCTGAGATTCTGTGTGATATTAATTTGATTTCTTTGGTATATAAACACTAAGAGCTGGATGTTAATCTATTCTGAATCTGTGAAAAAAGTTAACTCATCTTGTTTTAGTAATGAATAGGGACCTACCAAATTCCTAGTGGAAGTGGGCTGTGCAGTGGCTCCTTTAATCTTACAGGTTCCCCTATGCGGGCCCCCTGTCAATTGGTGGAAGGGATCCGCCGCTTGCTCCTGATCGGCAGGGAGGCGAAAACTGTGGTTTTAAGTATGGCACTGTTTTTTCCTCCCGGACAGTCAGCAGCAAAGAGCAGGGTACCAGGGCCCCTTAGCCAATTAGCAATAGAGGGGAGGGGTGCATGGAAGAACCTGCAAGATTAAAGGATTTGCCATGCAGCCCACTTCCACCGTGAATTTGGTAAATCCCTAGTGATGAACTGTCATCTCAGCATTAAGACTAAAATTTTAAAAGCAAGGAAAGGTTAGGTCCATTTACTCTTTGCATTAATCCCTTTTCAGGGTCTTGAACAGGGTAAGATTGCACTTAGGCCTCTGGCAGATATACAAATAAAGGCATGATGGGATCTGATGCTTGATCCCACAATCATGCCTCTTGCCATGCACATCTGGCATGGCAGGAGGAGTGACTAGAATCGAGGCTCAGATCCCATCATGTCTTATTGCCAGTGCAGGTGGTGCCTGGGATCCTGATCCCAGAATCCCTCTGCACCAGCAAGTAGCAAGTGCCCACAGCTAGGAGCCCTATCAGGTGACTGGGCTCCCAGCTAGCCACACATTCCTTTAATGGCATGATAGAAACCAGCCACAATTATTACACACATTTTGTGTAATGATTTTGTGGCTTGTTTCTTGTTTTACCACACCATTAATTGCATTAATGTATGTTTGGGTAACTACTCGATATGTGATTAACTGGTTAATCACAACTTAAGTATGACGTATACCAGGGCCTTAGGTATCCAATGACTGGAATAGTTCCGTGATAATTAGACAGCACTAGATATTAATGGTGTGCAAAACAGGTCCGATCACGGACAGTGATTCGATTAGTTGATTCAGATCATTGTCCCCGATTTGATTTGGAGAACCAGTGATTCGGCCATAGACACAGCTTTAATGTTTTTTTACATACCTCGAGGTATGAAGCATGGCTTGTGAATGCTGCAATGCTGGGAGAGATGGAGCGTCCCACAGGAGCCTGAGCTCCTCCCCGCATGCTCGGCAGAGAACCCAGAAGTGCTTCCAGTCCACTTCTGGGTCTGCCAGGGAGTGCGCGGGGGGGCCCCCTCCCTCACCCTCCCTGGTTCAGCTCTCAGTTGCAGGGGACCCCAGACATCGGGGGGTGGGGGGGGGCCTCTGTGTGCCTCCTGGCAGACCCAGAAGTAGATTGGAAGTGCTTCTGGTCCAATTCTGGGTCTGCTGCCGAGTGCGCTGGGGACCGCCTCCCTCCCCCGTGCTCCCATGGGACACCCCATCTGCCCCAGCATCATAGCATTCACAAGCTGCACCTGGTACCTTGCGGTACGTAGAAAAAACATTTAAAGCTGTGTTTATGTCCAAACTGCTGAATCGATTCAGAGGGTTCCGATTCGATTCGGAGGGATTAAAGGATCTGATTCAATTTGGATTCAGAGAATTGGCTACCGAATCGGGCCAAATCTCCACCACATTGAATCAGGAACTGAAGCTTCGGACAGCCCTACTTGATATGTGTAAAACATTGAAAAGGACAGTCAGTCTTTACTGACTTTTAATAATTGAATACAAACTGTTTAAAAGAAACGATTAATGTTTAATCTTTTCTTTTGAGTCATAATTTTCAATTTGGGAAAGAATTTGGAATGGAGGTTGTATACGTTGGTTATAAGAGTTGTTGGGGTTGAAGAGCTAAGTCAGGTAGCCACTGAGAAAAATGTGTGTAATAGGGATCAGACCTTTGTAATTGGATTTAATGAAGGAATCATTTAGGGACATGTGCATATTTCCATATGTATTTATTTATTATTTTGCTCCTCTAGTCACCTTAGGAGATTTTAGATAGAGAATTTTCTGTAGGATATATGATTGTGGCCAGTACTGAGCCGTGTATAACATTCTATGGCTGTTAATAGTGATTAACTATTTTCCCTTTAGTAACATGGTGTTTTATAAAAGTGCCATTAGCCATCAGGACCTCCACTGAGAGGGATGATCCTTGCATCAGACTCTCACAGTTAAATCATTTCCTAATGTCTGCAAATACTTGTTTCAACAAAAGAAATAAATTTGTTAAGAGAGATGTTAGACTCTCGTGCCAGTTGGCCTCATTCACTTATTTAATAAATAAAGGAAATTTGCTTTAAAAAAATCTGTTGCTCACATACTAAAATACCATGTTTTCTTGCATACCACTTGCCTCCAAATAGGGCATACAACTTGTTCTGGCAGGTAGAATGAAACAAAGGTTTTTTTTCCAGAGTGATCTCTGAATGTAGGCCACAGGGAGCAGAGGCAGAATCTTCTGTTGAGCTTCAGTCACTCTCTCCTTGCAAGCTCTGCAGCTTAAGCTTTAACACTGCTGTAATAGATTTCATAGATTTCTAGGGTTGGAAGGAACCTATTGGATCTTTGAGTCTGACCCCTTGCTCTGGGCAGGAAGGAGGGCTGGGGTCAAGTAACCCCAGCTAGGTGTTTGTCTAATCTCCCTTAAAAACACCTCCAGGGTAGGGGAAAGTACCGCCTCACTTGGAAGCCCGTTCCATATTTTGGTAACCCTCACTGTAAAGAATTTCTTCCTGTTGTCCAATCTAAATCTACTCTTCTTCAGTTTATGGCCGTTATTTTTAGTAACCCCGAGGAACGCCCTGGTAAACAGAGTATCCCCTATTCCCTGCTGACCCCCTCTGATGATTTTGTAGACAGCCAAAAGATCACCTCTCAGCCTTCTCTTGTGGAGGCTGAAGAGATTCAGGTCCCTCAATCTGTCTTCATAGGATCTTACCTGCAGGCCCTCAACCATGTGTAGCCCTCCTCTGGACCCTTTCCAGGTTATCCACATCCCTCTTGAAGTGCAGTGCCCAAAACTGGATGCAGTACTCCAGCTGCGGCCTCACCAGTGCCACATAGAAGGGAAGTATCACCTCCCTAGACCTGCTTGTGATGCACCTACTAATGCAAGAAAGAGTGCAGTTAGCCTTACTTATTACCTCGTCACATTGGTGACTCATGTTTATTTTTGCTTCAACTATGACTGAGATCCCTTTCCACTGCCGTGTTACTTAGAATGGTACTTCCCAGTCTAAAGGTGTATTGGTGATTTCTTCTCCCTAGGTGCAGCACTTTGCACTTACCTTTGTTAAATTGACCACTATTCTGATCTACCTGTTTCCTCAGTCTATCCAAATCCACCTGAATTTCCTCCCTACCCTCTAGTGTGGTTACTATACCCCATAGTTTGGTGTCATCTGCGAATTTGGAGAAAGTGCTTTCTGCACCCTCATCCAAATCACTGATGAAGATATTGAACAGTACTGGTCCAAGGACAGAGCCTTGGGAGACACTGCTGCCCACATCTCTCCAGGTAGAAACCAGCCCATCCACCACCACTCTCCGGGTTCCCTAGAGGCACTCCTACCCTTCCTGGACTCCCAACTCACCGATGTTATTACCCTTCAGACCCACTAACTAATCTCCTGGGCTCGTTGAAGTTGGCCTTCCGGAAGTCTAGCACTTCTTCCCTACTAGTTATCTTTCCCACCTTTTGCTAGATAGTGAATCCTCTCAACAGGTGGTCACTGTCTCCTAGGTTACCTTTTACCTACAGATCTCCCACCAAGTCCTCCCCTGTGGCCAGCACCAAGTCAAGTAAGGCATTTCCCCTAGTGGGACTGCATACTTTCTGTATTGGGTGCAGGACCTGTATGCAGGTTAGGAACCTGTGTGACTCTGTGTGTCACATCAAGGAAAATTTATCACAAGGAAAAACTCTTGACAGTCACATGGTCCTTCATAGAAGACTTTAGTTGCCACAGTATATCATATCATACCATATATTTACTCTTAAACCTGGAGAAAATAAGGCTCAGAGGGGACTTGGTGGCAGCCTATAAGTATATAAGGGGGGTGCACCAGGATCTGGAAGAACAGTTGTTCACTAGGACTCCCCAAGGGATAACAAGAACTAATGGCCACAAACTTCTGGAAGGCTGATTTAGATGATGTAAGGAAAAACTTTACAGACCGAGTATCCAGAGTCTGGAACAGACTCCGCCCAGAGGTGGTGCAAACACCTACTCTGGATTCATTTGAAAGGCATTTGGATACTTATCTTGCTGGGATCATTTGACCCCAGCAGACTTCCTGCCTATGGCAGGGGGGTTGGACTCAATCGTGTGAAGTCCCTTCTAGACCCTAATGTCTCTGAAATCTATGAAACGCCATTGCAGCCACTGCCAAATTGGAAGCAGCTTTTGCCTGAGTTTGCAAGGAGAGAGGTTGAGTGAGCAGCACACCACCACTCCTACGGACAGCTGGAGCCCAGCAAGGAGCCAGCCTCTGGCAGCCCTGTGCTTCTATACTTAAAATATGGACCTCAGTTTCAGAGGGCTAATTTTTTAGGGAAAAAGTATGTGTGGTATGCAAGTAAATGTAGTAGCTTGTTCTCAACTCTTAATCTTTTTCCAGTTTTTGTAAACTTGTGGGGAGTTATTGTGGCACTAATATCCTTTTTATTTGTTTGTTTGAAGACTTTAACTGAGCATTTCTTGGTTACCTAATGTTTGAGTCAAGTGTTTTGAAATTTTGCATTCCAGAAAAATAGAGGGACAAGAAGGTAGCAATCTGCACTTCACCTTCATGCATCATTAAATAAGTAATTAATTTAAGTAGTTTACAAATAAGTAATTCACTTTTATTTCCTTCTGTTACAGCTAAAGAAGTTGTTATAAAAATAATATTAAAATTTTTTGCAAGTGTTGTGTTTGGATTTTTGAGTTCAAAAATAATCACGTACTGGCTGTCTCATATTTTCAACGATGGATTAACTGAAGTATTACTAAGCTTCTCAATGACATACATCATTTTCTTTATGGGTAAGATAAGGATAGATTTTTTTTCACTCAGTTAAAAGGCACCTTGAACCTGAGTATCTCAGATTTTTCTTTTTGTTCTGTATATTCAAATATACTGATTAACTAGGACACGTTTGTATTATTATCAACCTAGCCACTTATGGTATGCATTTAACAGCATAGAGAGAATGTAGGAATGTATTAAATTTTATATTCAATATCTAATATTGGAAAAAAACATAAATGTGCTCAGGTTAATATTGCTTGAGGACCTTTGATTTTGTGTTTTTGCTTTGCATTTGACTGTTGTTAATTTTAACTTTAAATGTTACATTAAAGAAGCTTTTAGAGGGTTATTATATACTTTTCTATATCCCTCTGCTGTAAATATGGATGTCTTGGTTACCTTGGGTCCCTATATACATGCTCTGATGTGTTCTAATTAGGACACCCTAGCATCACTGCAGCATCACGTGTATAGATCCCTCTGGGTTTAAAAATGGTTGCTGGGGTGCTTTAACTAATGCTCATTGAAGTACCTTTAGTTAAAGCATCCCATGGACATTTTTAAATGTACAGGGGCTTAATACATATGACGCTGCGGTGTTTTAATTAAAGCAGCTCTCCGGGAACCACTCTAATTAAAAATGCCTACCCTCTGCCCCCCAAGCACGTATATTGACATCGCTTGAGTATTGGGCTGCCTACACATGTTCTGGTTCACGTTATAATTAGGATATGCCAGATCTGTGTTTTAATTAGAATGCTACAGCATGGCCTCACCATCACGTGAATTAAGCCCCAGCGAGTTTAAAAATGGCCGCTGGGGTGCTTTATCTAAACCTTGTTGAAAGCATCTCGTGGCCATTTTTAAACTCTCAGGGACTTAATACATGTGACAGTGAGGCATTTAAATTAGAGTGGCTCTCTGGGAACCACTCTAATTAAAACACCTTTCCCATCCCTGCTCCTCCCCAGCACATGTATAAGCACCCTTAGTTATTTATTGATATGGAGGATAGAGGGGAAATGAGTGAGATTAATACATTTAAAAACTGTAAACTGTTAAATGATTTTATGCAGTCAAGGTTGGTAAGTATCTTACTTCCCTCATAATCAGTATTAAGGCTATGTTACATATCATTATTTTACAGTATACTTTTAACAACATTTATGGTAATATGCCATATAACTTTGCATACTGCACACCCCTTTTCCCCAAACCTTAAGACACGCACCCCAATTTTGGAGGATTAAGTGGGGAAGCTGATTTCTGCATTAGAATAGAAGCATGGAGACTCTGGAATGGTGCTTTCCCAGCCAGCATATAGTAGGGGCATAGTGCCGCCTTCAATCAGAGCTAGAGTTTTAACCCTTACACAGTTGCTGCTGAATGGGCAGTAATTTTTGGCTGAGCAGCATGAGTTGGGCAAGTGAGCTGAAGAGAAGTCTACCCCTTCTCCATGACTTTGGGAAAATCTTTTTTTCCTTACTCTGCCTTTCCAAAACAAAGTACGTGTCTTATTTGGGGGTGTGCAGTATGCAAAAAAATATAGTATTAATCTGTATTATTTTAAAATGAAAAAAAAATCATAAAATAATACTTGCAATGCTTGTAAAATGGTTGTTTACAGTTTGTTGATACCAAATGGTTAGGTGGACAATAATAGGCTGTTTTGTGTATGCTACACATGAGAAAGTATAAGTAGCACAGTGAAATAGTTTTTTGAGATCAGTCTTTATTTTGCTGTGCTTCACATGATTTGAGCCAAAAGGCCGAGAAAAGGTCTTGTGTGTCCAGAAGTATAGGTTTTTCCTTTCAGATTAATTCAGGTAATCCATATATTTAGTTTTAATAATGACAGATAAAACAGGAAAGGCTAATTGAGTGTCTTTACATATGCTCCAGGGATGGTGGGGAGGAAGGCACTTAAATTAGAGCGTCTCTAAACTGAATACACAAAACACCGAAGTTGCTGAAGCATGCTAATTAGCAGACTCCAGCAGACTCAATTAATGGAGTTGATCCATCTCACTGTAATTGCAGTGCATCAGAGCAGGTGTCCCACCTGTCTACAGGCACCTGTTGAGGCAAAGTAGTGTATTTGGTCAGGCCTAAGGGTCTTCTTAGATTCATAGATGTTAGGGTCGGAAGAGACCTCAATAGATCATCGAGTCTGACCCCCTACATAGGCAGGAAAGTGTGCTGGGTTCAGATGACCCCAGCCAGATGCCTATCTAACCTCCTCTTGAAGACTGCCAGGGTAGGGGAGAGCACCACCTCCCTTGGGAGCCCATTCCAGATTTTGGCCACTCTAACTGTGAAGAAGTTCTTTCTAATGTCCAGTCTAAATCTGCTCTCTGCTAGCTTATGGCCATTATTTCTTGTAACCCCCAGGGGTGCCTTGGTGAGTAGAGCCTCACCAATTCCCTTCTGTGCCCCCATGTTGAATTTATAGGCAGCCACAAGGTCGCCTCTCAACCTTCTCTTGCGGAGGCTGAAGAGGTCCAGGTGCCCTAGAGTCTCCTCGTAGGACTTGGTCTGCAAGCCCTTCACCATACGATTGGCCCTTCTCTGGACCCTCTCCAGGTTATCCACATCCCTCTTGAAGTGTGGCGCCCAAAACTGGATGCAGTATTCCAACTGTGGTCTGACCAGTGCCTGATAGAGGGGAAGTATCACCTCCTTGGTTCTGTTGGTCATGCATCTGCTGATGCATGATAAAGTGCAGTTAGCTTTGCTGATGACTTTGTCACATTGACGACTCATGTTCATCTTGGAGTCCACTAGGACT
>NW_005841925.1:1093182-1102904 GCF_000455745.1 Alligator sinensis
GGATCCTCCTTCCTCCCCTTCTTGAAAATAGGGACCACATTGGCCCTTTTCCAGTCCTCCGGGACCTGGCCCGTGCGCCACGAGTGTTCAAATATTCTTGCCGGTGGCTGTGCAATGACATCAGCCAGTGCCTTCAGTACCCTTGGATGGAGCTTATCCGGGCTTGCCAACTTAAACGTATCCAGTCCTTCCAAGTGACTCTGCACTATCTCAGGGTCAGCGCTTGGTCGTCTGGCACCTTGCTGTTGTCTCTCTACGATCCCATTGTGAGACTTGTCTTGCCCCTTGTTTAGGAACACTGAGGCAAAGAACTCATAGAGGAGTTCAGCCTTGTCCCCCCCGTCTGTCACCAATTGCTTTTGCCCATTCAGTAGTGGTCCTATACTGCCCTGGGCCTTCCTTTTACTCCCTATATATCTGAAAAACAATTTTTTGTTATCCTTAACTTGGGATGCCATCCTAAGCTCCATGGTAGCTTTGGCCTTTCTAATTGCCTCCCTACAACTGTGAGCTGAGGAGGCATACTCCTCTTTAGTAATTTCTCCCTGTTTCCCCTGCTTATATGCCCCCCCCTTTTGCCCTTAGGCTGCTCTGGATTTCTCTGGTTAACCAAGGAAGCCTCTTGGCCCCTTTTCCCCCCGCATCAGGATAGTCTCCCTCTGTGCCCAAAGGATCGCTTCCTTAAGGCACAGCCACCCTTCCTGGGCTCCCATCTCGCCAAATCTCTTACCCTGCAGTGCATCGTTGACTAAACGCCTGAGCTTGCTGAAGTCAGCCTTCCTAAAGTCTAGCACTTCCACCCTGCTAGTTACCTTTCCCACTCTATGGCTTATGGTGAATTCTGTTATTTGGTGGTCACTGTCCCCCAGGTGACCACTGATCTGTAGGCCCCCTACCATGTCATCCCCTGTTGCCAGTACCAAGTCCAGTAAGGCATTCCCCCTAGTGGGAACATGTACCTCCTGCATCAGGTGGAGGTCCTACACATAGGATAGGAACCTGAGTGAACGGTGGGAATTTACTGTCTGCGTCTCCCAGCAGATGTCACGGTAGTTTAGGTCCCCCATGACTACTGCTTCCCTAGTCTTTATGGTCTCCGAGAGCTGCCTCAGGAGTTCCAAATCTAGTTTTTCCCCTTGGTGTGGGGGTCTGTAGCAGACCCCTACCACCAAATCCCTTTCCCCTTGACCTCCATGTATTTTAACTCACAATCCTTCTACTTTCTCCTCCTCCAATTCCATTTTGTTAAGGGTCGATGTATAACGCTCCTTGACATAGAGCGCAACCCCTCCCCCTCTCCTCCCTACTTTATCCTTTCTGTACAGTTTATAGCCCTCAATGTGTACCGCCCAGTCATGGGTAGAGTCCCACCAGGTTTCTGTTAACCCCACTAAGTCATACATGTTTTCTGCAAGGAGGAGTGCTAGTTCATCCTGCTTGTTCCCCCTGCTCTTGGGGCAATCTTTTCAATGAGCTGAAACACAAAAAGGAATCCTACAAAAGTGGAAAGTTGGTCATATTACTAGGGAAGA
The DNA here is from genome assembly GCF_000455745.1 of Alligator sinensis. Classification (NCBI taxonomy): domain Eukaryota; kingdom Metazoa; phylum Chordata; order Crocodylia; family Alligatoridae; genus Alligator; species Alligator sinensis. The sequence continues at coordinate 1,094,715 of NW_005841925.1, forward strand.
ATATAAGAGTGTCACAAGGGTGTACAGGGTAAAATTCAGCTTTTGGGCACAAAAATCAACTTCCCCACTTAAAACACAGCCCCCAATTTTAAAAGACTAATTATTGGGGGGAAAAAAGGTGAGTGTAATATGCAAGTCTTTTGACACTGTCTTCTGCAACATTCTCATTACTAAATGAATGAAATACAGACTAGATGAAAGTATTGTAAGGTGGATATGTAACTGATTGGATCATCATGCTCAATGAATAGTTATCAATGACTCAAGTGTTTCATTGGGAAGAAGTAACAAGTAGAGTTCCCCAGGGGTGTGTCCTGGATTATTTGACATCTTCATTAATGATTTGGATGACAGGATTAAGTCCATGCTTAACAAATTTGTGGATGACGCCAAATTCAGTGGAGTTGCAGGTACTCTGGAGAGTAGTGCTAGGAGCCAGAATGATCTGGATAAACGAGAAATGATCCAAAAAAAAAAAAAAAAAAAAAACCAATCAGGTGAGATTCAACAAGGATGAGTACAAAGTCCTTTACTTAGGATGGAATAATTTCATGCACAAATACAGAGTGGGGAATGATTGGCTAGGCTGCAGTACTACACAGAAGGACCTGGGGGTTGCAGTAGACCGTAAGATGAATAGGAGCCAACAGTGTAGTGCTGTTACCAAAAAAAAAAGCCAGCAACATACTGAGTGCATCTGCATGTGCTATTAGCACAGAACAGTAAACAGACACCAGCACATTGAGCTGGGTTGGAGCAGGGGTTGGAGCAGCCCCAGCTGGCAGGAGGCCAGCTTTCCAGCCTGGGGCTGCTCCAAAGTGGCTCATTGTGCTGCAAAGGGCTGGCTGGGGCACAAGGGTGTTCCATTGTAGGGCTAGCCAGCAGGCACCCCTGCACTGAAAGTGCCCTTGTGCCACAGCGAGCCCTGTCAGTGTCTACATGTGCATTGCTGTGCACTAATGAACTCTGCCATAGGATAGTACTTGTATTTACAAGTACTAACTCGCAGCCAAATTAATTAGTTTCCTGCAATCTAATAGGGCTACACATGTAGATGTTGAGACTTTACTGTCTCATGTAGATGCACCCACTGAGTTGTATTAACAGAAGTGCCACTTGCAAATCAAGGAAAGTGATTCTGCTGCTCTGTTTGGCATTGGCGAGACCTAATCTGGAGTACTGCGTCTAGTTTTGCATTCTACACTTGAAAAAAGATGTGGACAGAGTGGAAAGAGTTCAGCAGAGAGTGACAAATTATTAGAGGCCTGGGAAACATGATTTACAGGGAAGGACTGACAGAACTAGGATTATTTAGTGTCACGGGCGGGGTCCTACAGGAGGGCCGTGATCTCAAGGCCCCCTTCCCGTGCCAAGTTGGCCCAAGGGCATCCTCAAATTCTCACCCGCCACGTCTTTGACGTTCCAGTGCTTTAGGGAGGCTGCCTCACGTCTCCTTGGACACGGTTACTTCTGGCCCCGTGAACTCCTGGACTCTTTGTGGGTCTCACTCTACTATGGGTGCTTCAGGGGCACCCTAGCCTTAAGGGCTACGCGTGGCTTCTACCACCCCTTTCACCACGCCTCACAGATGTAATAGATGTTGTTCAGTCTCTCTCCGTCTCCACTCCCTCTTTGGCACTTGGGCTCTCGACAGCCCTGTCTCTCTCAGGGGCCTTCTCTGCAACGCCGCCCTTCTCTTGGGGCTCGCCGCACCTGCTCTGGGCTTTCCAGAACGCCCCCTTCTCTGGGGCTTCTCACCTGCCCTTCTCTGGGGCTGGGGTCTATGCACCCCAAATGCAGCCCCCTCACTAGCACTGGGGTCTTCGCACTCCGCTGTGAGTCCCCTATGAGGCCTCCTCCAACCCCTAATAGCCTCACCCAAATCACCGGTGATAAACAAACAGCAACACAAAATACTAGGCCTCCGGCTATAACTCAAACTGAAGTCGTCCGGCCATAACAACATTCATTCCTACCAGAGACCCTTTATCTCTCAGCAAAGTTAGATACTGCTCCTGGGTCAGGCTTCTCTTCTCTCCCATGGCAGAGACCTCCTTCTTCTCTGGCTGCTGGCAGGGAACTGCCAGCCTGGCCTCAGCCCCTGGGCTTTATAAGGGCCCGGCCCTGCCCCTTACCGTCAGCTGACCACTGGCAGGTGTGGTCTCTTGCTCCCTCCAGTTGCCCTGGCAACCCACAGCTGGGCTCCTTATTCACTCACTGCTAGGGTCCCTTCCTCAGCAGTTTCTCCTCTTTAGGAGCAGGGCACCTCAGTGCTCTGCGACATTTAGTCTGGAGAAGAAATAGTTGGGGCGGGGGCAGGGAGAACTGATAACAGTGTTAAAATACCGAAAGGATAATTACAAATAGTATGGAGATAGATTTTTCTTTGTGGCTGTAGGGGACAGGACTAAGAGCAATGACTGCACTTACAGCAGAGGAAATGTAGGTTGGATATTAGAACTCCCTGACTATGACAGTGGTTAAGCATTGGAACAAGCTGCTTAGAGAAGTTGCAGAATCTACATTCCTGTAAATTTTTAAGAGCAGGTTGGTAGACACTTAACTAAGATGGTTTAGTCAGGCATGATCCTGCCCTGAGCAGGGATCTGGATTAGATGACCTCATTAAGTCCCTTCCAGCCCTGCTTTCCTATGACCCTAAATAGTGCATGATCCCAGTGATGGAACTAGGAATATAACAGAAGGATGATACAAATGAGAACCTAATCAAATGATAGTATAGAGTAGGGATCCAAAACTGAAGTTTTGCATGGGGTCCTCCAAAGGTAAACCCTGTCACTGCTTGTAGCAGGACTAGGCCTTTGCTGCTTCACACTGGGTGCATCTACATGTGTGCTTTACCGTGGAGCTGACTAAATCGCTTCACAGTAAAGCATCACCATCTACATGTGTGCTGGTATTAAGGCAAGGTAAATTAACTCCACTGTAAAATAGTATTGTCGGGGACAGTGCTATCTTATGGTGGACTCATTTATTGTGCAGAAACACACATGTGGGTGGTGACTGCAGCAGTCTGAGCTGCACCACAGCAGCCTTAGGCTGCCAGCAGGCTTGGGGGTCAGCCATGTGGCTCTGCAGTTTCAGCACTTTTGTGCTCCAGCCAGCCTCTCTGCCACCCAACACGGCCACCCAGAGCCCAGGGCTGACCCCCTGAGTCTGCTGCCAGCCCAGGGCTCTCTGACCCAGCTCAAACTGCTGCAGTCCTGGGCACGCATGCAGACTCTGTACCTGGGAGCAACTGACTCCAGCACAAATTGCACCAGAGTTTATCACGTTGCCTTAATGGCATGTGTAGATGCACCCATTGTGTCAGTTGTTTTCTTTTGTGATAGAGTAATCACTAGCATTCCTATTCCTCTCTTGCGACTTTTTATTACATTATTTTCCACCTTCACTTGAACTTTTTCAGTCTGCCTGTATGTGACCATGCTCTAACCTGTGTGGAAAGCTTCTACTAACTGCTCCTATGAGCATGCTCCAAAACCACATCCATCAAAGTAGAGATTGACCTAATTCATTCAGACTGTTTACCCTGTACTAGCTTCATTCTAGTTGGCTCAGGTATCAATAGCAAAAAAGTAAGGTAGCTGAAGCCCATATTGCTGTGACTTCACTAATGTTGATACCCTAGCTAACTACATTAAAGTGAGGTTGGACATTCATGCTGCAGTCGTGCTTCCAATTGTAGTGTAAACATAACCTCAGAAAACAGGTTGGATAAGATCAGGGTGGATAAAATCAGCCTAATCCAGGGGTCAGCAACACTCAGCACATGTGCCAGTGTGGCATGTGAAGCTATTTTGCTTGGCACACCACAGCCAGCTTGGGCACTGGGCAGGTCCTTGCTGCTGGCCATGAAGTCTGGGCTGCTTGCAGCAGGCAGCAGGGAGGCTGCAAGCAGCTGCACTGGCCAGGTCTGGCTCATTGCCAGTGGCAAGTGCACATGTACCTTGAGGTGGAGGTGGGAAAGTGGCCCATGGCTTTGCTGCCACAACAAGGATTAGGCCCCTTGTGGCTCCTCCACCATCTGTCCCTGGCACACCAACATCCTACAAGTCGAGGTTGCGAGGGTTTTTCAGCATTCTGCCCAAAAACATTGCCAACCCCTGGCCTAATCATCCTTTTTTTTGTTTTGTTTGTGCTGTTGTAAAGCTCTTTGCATTGTTAGCTGTCTGCGTTGTACTATTTTTCTGTATTTGTAGGATCAGCTTCAGCTTTTTCTGCGCAGTATGCTAAATAAGGCTTTTCACTTAAACAACGAGTAGGTGAAATTTACATTTTCTCTTTCACCATTTTTCACTCCAAATGATTCTCCTTGCCAAGCTTACATCATTTGTTGTGAGTTAAATTTCAGTGATCAGTAGTGAAACTAGAGATGCAGGGTTGGTGGCCAGAGCTTCAGTTTTTTCACTGGTCATTTCTGCCTTTTCAAGAGTGACATAAGCATGAGTGTCATTAGTTCAGGTACTGTTGACTGACATAGTCTACAGGAGAAATACCAGGTAAAAGGATGGCCTGTTTTGATATCTTTTAAAACTGAAAAAAATATGCACATAAGTTTATTATTTAAGAAGTTATTCACTCAAGTTTTTGTTGGAATATTTGTGTGCTGCCATCTTCTTCAAGGAAGTGCTACAACCTTAATACTGTCTAAGGATAGAATCCTACAACTGCCTCCCTTTGTTCCTAGTATGCTGGAGCCAGTTGAGATCTCTACAAGGGCCAGGGTTATAACCACTTTTACTTGTAGTATATATTTTTTTCTGGGCAAAAAATAAAATATCCCTTAACCCTGGTTGTTTTGTATATTGCTCTGTATTTTATTGGGAGTTCTGTTTGGGGAAAACATAATATTGGGTGCATATACATGTGCATATAATCCGGAAGCAGTTTAGTCTCGAGTAAACTACTCAAGAGTAAATTCTCCTGGGCATATGTCTACATGTGCAGGGATGCGGGAGCAGATTTGTTGCTCCTAGTAGCAAACTGTTCCCACTCCCTGCAGCCTTGCAACAGTCCCCTGCAGCAGACAGAGGGAGATCCTTCTCTCCGAGCACTGGCTCCATGGTGATGGATCTGGTGCTGAGAGAGAAGAATCTCTCAGCCTGGGCCCCACGACCATGGAGCGGGGGCTGGGAGATCCCTGCTGCCAGGGCAGGGGGACGTTATCCCTGCCCGGGCACTGGTGACGGAGCCCACGCCAGTAGCAGACAGCTCCTGGGGGCAGGGAACAATCTCCTGCCCCCTGCTGCCTGGCTGAGTGGGAGCACATATGTTCCTGGTCAGGTATCTTCACATGTGCTACTGTGCAGTAGGTACTCTTGAGTAAATTTGCTACTTGCATTTGCAGGTTGCAAGTTTACTCATGATTGGAGCCAGTTACTGTGCAGTAAGCATCTGCATGTGTAGACGCAGATGTTTAACACATAGTGATTAGCTCTACTGCACAATAAAGCATCTTGTGTAGACATGCCCAGTAAGAAGTATCCTTACTATTTTTTATTCTTTGCTTGGATTGAATGAGTGAAAAACAGAAAACAGGCTGTGGGGGTATCTGTTAGAGAGCCAAAATTGTTTAGCTGAAGATATTTTGCAAATAATATATCGCCTTTATTTATTCTTGAAAAAGCTGGTAGGGTTCTTATTTATTTTTTTGTGCCTCTGATTTTGTGAGGATAGTATCAGTATCAGTATCATTGTGAATTAACCAATATTGTCCACAGTGATCATATAAAGTGGTATATTCACAGAGTCAGTGTGAATTGTTTATACCTATTGGAACAAATTCGAATATTTCAATTTAGCATGGTGGATGCTAATTAGTTATCTAAATCCATAAATCTTCATTCAAGTGTTATATTGCATATAAGCAGAGTACAGTATAATTCATACTGGCTAAATATATAGTTTACTAAAATGCCAACACAGTGCCAGCCTCAATGTGCTGTCATTGTTTACATTGTAACAAATATAATTTATCTCCATATCAATTAAATGCATAAACTGCTTAAGAGTAGCATCTTTGACCCCACTGTCTATTTTGAAATTAATTGTACTGTTTCATAGATTTCATAGACATTTGGGCTGGAAGGGACCCGGGAGGATCATCGAGTCCAGCCCCCTGCCCCAGGGGCAGGAAGTCAGCAGGGATCATAAGATTCCAGCAAGTTAAGCATCCAAATGTGTCTTGAAGGCGTTCAAAGTGGGTGCTTGAACTGCCTCCGGTGGCAGTCTATTCCAAGCCTTGGGAGCTCGGACTGAAGAAGTTCTTTCTTATGTCCAGCCTGAATTGGTCGCGGCGGAGTTTGTGACCGTTCGATCTTGTCATCCCTTGGGGCGCTCTGGTAAACAGACGTTCCCCCAGATACTGATGAGCACCCCATATAAACTTATAGGTGGCCACCAGATCACCACTGAGCCTGCACTTTTCCAGGCTGAAGAGCCCCATGGCTCTCAGCCTGTTATCATAAAGTCTGTTTTCCTGACCTCTGATCATGTGCATGGCTCTCCTCTGCACCCTCTCAAGCTTCTCCACATCCTTTTTGAATTGCGGAGCCCAAAACTGGATGCAGTACTCCAGCTGTGGCCTCACCAAGGCTGAATACAAGGGGAGAATGACATCCCGGGATTTGCTTGAGAAGCATCTATGGATGCAAGCCATTGTTTTGCTTGCCTTGCTAGCCGCAGCATCACATTGAAGGCTCATGTTCATCTTGTGGTCAACCGTGACCCCCAAGTCCCTTTCATCTGTAGTGCTAACCAGCGTAGCACTGCTAAGCCTATAAGCATGCTGCAGGTTTTTTCTCCCAAGGTGGAGAACCCTGAATTTTTTGGTATTGAACACCATCAGGTTCTCATCCGCCCATTTCCTGAGCCTGTCAAGATTTGCCTGGATCACCCTCCTGTCTAACTGTTTAACTGCTCCAGAATCAGCAAAGGGGAAACTACTGGCAAAGGGCCTCTATTAGAAACTTTGAAAAATGCTAGGAGTTAATCAGTTTAACTGCAGCTATCTACCCTCCTTGTCAAGTCTTGTAGTAGCAGCCCTGAAACTATTAGAAGCCTTGAAAATGAGAGCTTTCAACCAAGGGGGCCTATACATGAGCAGCAAGGCTGCCCTGACGTATTGTAATTACAGTGCATCAGAGTTTGCTGGAGCGTGGTAATTTCCACCACACACACACGCACGCACGCACGCACGCACGTACGCGCACGTGCATGGTAATTTCCCCCCATCACACACATACACACATTCCCAGAGCATGTGTTTAAACCCCCCAAGTTTCTTAATACTACAGCCATGACAGCTGTGTACTTTACAGCCATGAAAGTGGCCAGCAGAGTGTGAGCGATGTTGGTGTTCATGATTACTAATTTGGGTAATCATTACCTTAAAAAATAAAGTTAAAAAAATCTTCTTTTCAGATCAGTACTCTGCCACTGAAAAATGAGGGTTAGAGTATTTGAAAATTTCTCTTGGATTAATAAAAAGTCAAAATGTAGTATGTAACTAAGTAAATATTACTAATTCCTAGAGCTATTGTAAAAGCATTACTAATACTGGTGGTCAAGCAAGAAAATAATCAAACTGCAGACTTCTTGTAGCTCATTTAAAAAACTACAATGGGAATAATCTGTGTTTGAAGCAATAACCAGAAAAGAAATATTTTAATTGGAATTATATTTTATTTTAATTATGCTATATTTTAATATTTACTAATATACTTGGATACTACAAATGGTAATGCATCTAAAAATCTCCCACAAGCAAACTTAAAGCTACTACTTTAGGCCTGTCTACCCATGAATTAAAATTGAGTTAGTGTGCGCAGTACAATAATAACATCTAATTTTTTTTCTCTTTAGCTGAATGGCTTGGAATGTCTGGAATTCTTTCTCTTGCTATTTTGGGAATTCTTTTAGATTCTGTGAGCTTCAGTCCAGGGGTTGATGAATTTATCTTTAGGTGAGAATATATTTATGCTTAAATTGACTATTTATGTTCTATGGAACATTAGTTGCCACTTATATGTCTGGAAAGGATGTCATGATAACAGATGAAGTAGTGACCCCAGAAGTAGAGTATGCTCAAGTTGGGACACTTAAGATGGTTTGTTCATAATTCACTGGCTAAAAAAAACTTCCTAGTCTTCTGATTAAAATGTAGGGA
>NW_005841925.1:1102935-1156375 GCF_000455745.1 Alligator sinensis
CCTTAAGACTTTTCTGCTTCATGGAAGATGTCTGCAAGAACGCTTTACAACTATAGTGGAAAAAAGGTTTTGATTTGGTGTGAAAAAGTGCCCCAGTGCAGCTCTTTAAACTTTTCCCCAAATAAATCACTTAGATTCCATTTGTCTGAGTATGGCTTTTTACTTTTCCAGTTTATCACAAAGACTCATTTTCTGCAGTTTCTTATGATCAGCTTTACACAATTTAAGGATTAATTCACCTTAAAGTCTCCATTAGAAAATTTTGTGTGATGGGGGCTTTTTGGAGCTATGTAAATCCTGCAAGCTAAAGTTCCCCCATGGAAGATTATTTTCCTAGTGTCAGTAATTTCTGCTCTTGGAATGATCAAACACTGATTTTAGTGACTGATCTACTGTGATTTAAAGTTTTCAAAGGTAAATTGATACTACAGACACAGTCAGGTGGTAACAGTTCAAGTTTAAAAAGGCAGTCATGTTGCCTATATACTTAGTTTGTCTACATGGGAAAGTTGTTGGGGGTTTTTTATGAGTTATAATAGTATAGTCCTCAATCTGGACATTCTTGTTATAAGGGTGTATTTTTTTGGTTTAACTTTCTCCTTTCCCAGTAACATAAGATAACTCAAAAAGACCATATTATTTGAAAATAAATACATTTAAATGAATCCCTTTGGTTATGCCAAAAAAGGCTTTCCTATGCAGGCAAGAACCACTCCTGACACCCTCATATCTCTGTCATTGTAGCTGTATAATTAAAAAAGTTAATGTGAACATTTTTTTTTTGTTTTGCCTTAAGCCTTCAAAGCCTCGCTTTAGCTTTTGTTTTCGTTTAATAGCAGCATAATAAATTCTACCTGTAATCTGTTATTCAAAGAAGTCTCCAAATAACTCAAGATTCACTTTGGGCCTTAAAAGGTCTAAAATTTTAAATCTAGTCCAATGCTTTTTATAGCATTTGCTATTATAATTTGAGATGTTTTTATTTCCCACATAAATGTCCAATCCCTTTTTAACTCTTACATTCTTGACTGCAATGATAGTATCCTGTAGCAGTAAATGACACATGATGATGGGAGCAGTGTTGAAAAGTTCTTACATCTACAGAAGGCTGAAAATAACCAATACATTAATACTAATTCTGAAAAGAAGGTATTATTTACCAATGGTGATGTTTTATATTTACCTGTATATTTTTCTTTTCATGCAGGTTCTGGGCAATGCTAACATTTTTGGCTCATTGTCTGATATTTATTATCTTTGGAATTGTAATTGTTGAAAAAACATTTGAGTATATAACAATTCGTGATTTGTTTTATATCTTAACTGTCTACCTTGCATTGAATCTTATAAGGTAAGAATTCCTATTTACATCTGTGTTTACATCTATCCCTTCCTACCTTATTAAAATGATGATAGCTCATGTGACTTTTAAAATATTTAAACTAATTCATTTTCATTGGGTGTATAGGCAGTGGCATGTTGAGGTGTCTTATAAATTTTTCTCTTTTTCATTTTATACAACAGAGTAACAACAGTAATTTTTTAGCATTAGGGTAGTGCTTAGAATGTAACAAGCTTTCAGTGAACCCTTGTTTATAGGCTATTTTTGCCAAACCTTGATCTGGAGCAAACCAAAAGCCATATAACTATTTGAACTCTAGTACTCCAGCTATATGAAGAGGTAGATAAGTTGTTCTGTGAAATATTTAATGCAGAATTGGGTCATAATAATAAATTCTACCTGTTGATGAAATCCATGTTTAAATGATTATGTGATTCTATTTCTCATTTCTATGCACCTGGAAAAACTGCAGCTCAAAGATTGAGGTTATTGAGGCTCATTTCATGCAACATGGCTTTAGCTGCTTACTTCAGGTCTTTTTCTTAACAGATTTCCGTATAAGATGCATGATATTCTCTTCACAAATTTTCAAATCATGATTGTTATCTGGCAGGGTCTTAAAATTGTGGGTGGTCTCTTCTATAAGACCTTTTATGCAGGTGCTGCGCCAAAGCTTTCAGTCTCTAGAATTTTTATTTTTTGTTTCAGTTATCATTAAGTGCTTACCTTGTAAATATTTTTAAAATCTTGGTATGTAGTATTGTGCAAATTTTATCTATAAAATATTAGGGAAAACATAATGGTGTGGTATACAGTGTCCTCAGGTTGACTAGGACAGGTTAATTAACCTAAGCAGCCTTCATTCTGTATTTTAAATCTTATGGGAAGTAATATCAGATTTTACAGATAAAATAATGTAGACTTAGAAAGAGGAATTCAAAAAGGATCCCATCTTCTCTTAGTTTAGTTACATTGGGAACACTTTGTTCCAAGACTCTCTTGTGATCTTTGTCCTGCCTGGCTGGTTGTCAGGAGTCAGGGTGGCAGTTAAACAGACAAGCTCCCATTCTGGAGTGATTCCCTGGGGGACACTGACTGCTGGCTGCCACATGTCTCTGTCTTGCCTCAGTTAAAATGCTTGGGTGTGGCTGCTGCTTATTTTTGCAGTGTTCTGAAGGCTCCCACCAAGGCAGGTTCCTATTCTGTCTCACTTTGATGCTTCTTATCCTTTGTTTCTAGCTCCCTAATTTGGTTCCTTGTCTCCAAGACTAGTTACCGGTTCCTTGTTCCCTGCTCCCTTGCCCAGGGGATCAATAATTCTTGATCAGGGTGCTGCAGCAGCCTTTGAAGGATGCCAGTAGTAGAGAGGAGATAAGCCAGATAACCACTGGCCCCAGTGAGGAGATGAGTGCAGGCTCTTCCCTTTCAGTTGCTCTTTTTACCCATTCACAGCAGCACAGGCTCTTCCCTACTAACTGCTCCTCTTCCTTCCTGACTCCCCTTCAAGCAAGTAAGTATCATGATAAACAGGGATCTGGGTTTCACATGGGGAAAATGGAGAAAAATGCTGATTTTCTCTTTTACTGGAGAAAAGCATGGGTTTCTCATTTTAACAGAGAACGTGGAATTTGCAGTTTGGCAAAAAGTTCTCTGCAGAGTTCCAGCCTGCAGGGAGCTGGGAAGTGGGAGGGGAACAGTCAGGCAGGGGTCGCCATGCACATGTATATCAGGACTGTGCAAAACAGTTTTGATTCGGTTTCAGATTTAGCCGTTTTGGAGGACAGTGATTCGTTTCGGTGTTTTGGATCACTATCCTGCTTCATTTCAGCCGAATCTGTTTCAAATCTCCTCCAGATCTGTTTTGAATGGGCTGCAAGCTTTGCACAGCCCTACTGCCCAGCTGGCTGGGGCTGCAGGGCTGGGGGCTGCAGGGCCCCAGTGAGGACCAGGATGGGGGGTGTGGATTGCTCATCCAGGGGAGGGCTGCTGCCCACCGTGCAGGCAAGGAGACCCCTGTGCTGATCTCTGATCCCTATCGTGCTGGGTTGCGGACCAGGGAAGCAGCTCAGAGCAGCGAGCAAGGTCCCTGCAATATGACTTGGCTCTGCAGGGAGCAGAGATCTGCGCCAGGCGTTTTTTCACCGCCACTACCCGCCCCTCACGGCCCTGGTGACATGGGGCTGCACACGGCAGGCAGTGGCAGGAAGGAGACCCCAGCATGGATCTCTGCTCCCTGTGGAGCCAGGTCATGTGGCAGGCCCCAGCACTGCCCTGCCATGTGACCTGGCTCCGCAGGGAGCAGAAATCCGCGTAGGGGTCTCCTCGCCACTGCTGCCCACTCTGTGCTGCCCTGGATTTCTGCTCCCTGCCAGAGCCAGGTCACATAGCAGGGACCAGCACTGCCCTGTCACATGACCTGGTTCTGCAAGGAGTAGAGATCCACTCTGGGGGTCTCCTCGCTGCCGCTGCCTACCCTGTGCAGCCCCGCATCACTGGAGCAGTGCAGGGTGGGCAGCAGCGGCGAGGAGGGCAAGGAGACCCCTGGTGCGGATCTCTGCTCCCTGCAGAGCTGAGTCGTGTAGCATGGCAGCACTGTTCCCCTGCAAGCCCGGCTCCGAAATTCTGAAATTTTCCAAACATTTCTGAAACATTTCGGATGCCTTGTTTTGTTTCGGAGATATTTTGGAGCCTTCCATTTCAATTAAGATTCAGTGTTTCAGGCGCCGAAATGGCCCAAAACACCTCTGAAACAAAATGGCTGCTGAAATTTCACAGCCCTAATGTATATGCACTTGGCTGTCTGGCAGTCTGGAGAGCAGCTTTCAGAGGTAAGTCTAGCGGGGGGAAGGAATTGCAGCCCTCATAGGGAGGGAGGGAGTGAACTGGGCAGGGCTGGGGCTGGAGGGCTTGCAGCTCGGTGCTGGAATATGCAGCCACATGGCCCCAGCAGGGAGCAGGACAGGGCCACAGGTGGCTCATCCAGGAGGCGGGGATGTGGGGCGGGTTCCCTGCCGCTGCACTCTCCTGGTGGGGCAGGCAGACCCATGACCCCCAGATCTATGCATGGGGCAGGTGTGGACTGCCTGCTATGAGCTCGGGCTCCCCACCCCACTGCCCTCCCTTTGGGACCTCTGCAGCCCAGTGGGCAGGAGCCGGCACAGCAGGGCAGAGTGGAGCCAGGCAAGGAAGCTCCTTGCTGCTGCAAATTCTGTGCTGCTTTGGTAAGGTATTCCCTGCCCACCAAGGGGCAGTGACAAAGGGTTATGCCCCTCACTGCTCTAGGGCATGGGGCTCGCAGCAGCACCAAGCTTCCACACCTGGACCTGCTCTGCCCTGCTATGCGGGTCCTGCTCACCGGCCCTCAGAGGTCCCGGGGGGAGCGCAGCAGGGCAGCGAGCCTGAACCCACAGCAGGTAGCCCACACCGGCCCCACGCATAGATGTGGAGGACACAGGTCCCCCCTGTCCTCCCCAGGAGTGCACGCAGCAGTGGGCAGCAAGCCCCACCCACCCCCCCACCCAAGCCCACACTGGGCAGCCCAAACATGCCCCCCTCACGGGTTCCACTCCAGCCATGTTTCCCATGGGGAAGGGGAGCTGGGCTCCATGCTCCACTTTGCTGCAGCACCTGGGGCTCCGGCACTGCTGCAGTGGGCTGTGGACCTGGGTCCCTGGCCCCATAGCCCTGGCAGCTGGGAGCCCCCTGTGGCAGGGCTGGGGGGGCAGGGAGCTATGTGTGGGGGGCAAGGGGCACAAGCAGGTTTTGGGTGCTATAGGGAGGGAGTGAGGAGCACCAGCAGACCTGGGGGCTATGAGGGGGTGTGAGGGGCACCAGCAGGGCCAGGGGGATGTGGGTGTGGAGTGAGGGGCCTGGACCTGTGTTCTGTGAGCTAAGGGTCAGGGGGAGCTCTTTTTTCCCCATGATAAAAATTAGGCTGCGCGAAGCTTCAGTCCCTGATTTGATTCAGCAGAGATCTGGCCTGATTTGGTGGCTGAATCTCCGAATCCGAATTAAATCAGATGACCCTTTAATCTCTTCGAATTGAATCAGAACCCTCCGAATCGATTTGGAGAGATTTGGAAAGATTCAGTGATTCGAATGTAGAGACAGCTTTAAATGCTTTTTCTACATACCTCTAGGTACCTGGCAGCTTGTGAACACTGCAATGCTGGGTCACATGGAGCATCCCATAGAAGTGCAGGAGGGCTCCCCAGCACGTTCGGCAGCAGAACCAGAAGTGGACCAGAAGCACTTTTGCTGGTCCACTTTCGGGTCCACCAGGGAGCATGTGGAGGGGGCCCCTGCACCCCCCTGGCTTGGTGACTGGTGCCTCCTGGATCTGGGGGAGGGGGGGGGGGGGGACCTGGGGTCCCTCTGTGGCCGATTGCTGAGCCGGGGGGGGCACAGGGCCCCCCCCCGCGCTCCCTGGCAGACTCGGAAGTGGACCGGAAGTAATTCCAGAAGCACTTCCGGTCCTCTTCCAGGTTCGCCACCAACCATGTGGAGGGCCCCCCCTTCACTCCTGTGGGATGCTCCATGTGCCCCACCATCGCAGCGCTCACGAACTGCATCTGCTATCTCAAGGTATGTAGAAAAAACTTTTAAAGCTGTGTCTATGTCTGAATCGCTGATTCTCTGAATCAGCATCGAATATTCAGATTCGGATTCAGCCCAATTGAATCGGGGACAGTGATCTGAATCAACAAATCGAATCACTGTCCCTGATTCAGGCTGAATCCAAATCCGAATAGGGCCCGCTTCACACACCCCTAATAAAAATCCTAAAATTAAATACCAAAATGTATAGGTATTTAGAATTTATTTTATTATAGTCACTGCAGCACTGATAGGTTTCCAGATTGCTTTACAACTGTAAATATATCAATAAAACATTGTGTTTGACTGATACCTACACACACACACTTACACACATATATATGCCTTTCACTTTAATAATGGATTTAATCAGAGAATTTGCTATTTTTTTATCAGGGAAAACCAGGATCCCTGATAATAAACAAAAACATTTTTGACGTGGGGTTCTGTTCAATTCACAAAAGTTATGGAGAGCTGCCTGGAGTCTAACAAGATTGAGAACCACTGGCCTAGCTTCTTTCTTCATCCCTGTCTAACCCATAGTCTTTGGACTCCCCAGTTAACGATGCTTGGTTTTGAAACCTGACCCATCTTGTCTGGGTCATACTCGTGACACTGGTGAAGGTGAATGAGGAGGAATTGCTGGAGAGGAATATCAGCCACCCTCTTAGGAAAGGAATAGGATGGAAGGTTACCCTTAAGGTAGAAGCTCCGTGACCTTTGCTCAGAAAAACTTCATTCTAAATTGAATATCTGGATATCAACTACTGACCAGATTCTTGCTTAAGTTTACAGAGAAAATTGGATTGGTGTCATTTTCATAGTACCTATATGACACACCTCCTGATATTGCCAGTCTAGCTACAGACCCGGGTGTTTTACAGAAAGTGTACTGGCATTAAAGGGAAATGGTGAGTCTCTGGTAATGAATAAAAATTAGGTATCTGTGTTAATATTGCTAGAGGTATTCACAGCCTTCTGTAACATTATTACAAAGTGGTACTGGTTCACTGTAGTTTACAATAGGAGGGAATGTTTCAGGTTTTGGGTGGCAGTGTTCTTTCCTGGCTCAGTGTTCTTAGCAAATGTTGTGGGGAAAGTGGCTTCTCCCCACTAAGAGTTCTGTAGCTGGGAGTCTTGCCAGGTTCCATTTTGTCTCTCCTCATGTTCAACATGCATGCAAATCTGTTAGAAGAGTTTGTAAGAAAGTAGGGACTGAAGTGCTTTCAGTATGCTGACTGCACACAGAGCTATATCTCTCTTTCATTATTAATATTTTTGTTTATTATGTTCTATTATGCATTCAGGGGTCTAGTTATTTTGTTGCTGAGCCCTCTGCTAAGTCGCCTTGGCTATGGATTTAACTGGCGCTGGGGAGCTGTTATTGTTTGGAGTGGAATACGTGGTACTTTTACACTGAATATGGCACTTGGAATTAGCAAAACAAAAGACACAAAAGAAGACAAAATGCAGAGCATGGTAAAAAAATTAATGATTTTTTTTCGCAATTTGTGCACAATTTGTCCTTGATAAATCAATTTTTATGATATAAGTATTTATTATTATTCAGAATCAGATTACCAAAATAAAATATGCAAGTACCTTTGACTATCTCATGAATGGATATTCACATACATAAAATGAAGGTATTCGAATGCATGTCTGCAAATTGCAAGTGACCAACTTTGAAAGTGTGTTCTGACTAATTTAGGCTCATAGTAGAAGCAAGCAAAGAATGTATAATGAATTTTTAATTTGAAAACCGACTGACAGTTTATTAAGTCAGATTATATATAACTTTTATCACACAAAATTCATCAATATTGCTTCAACATTTTTATTAAATCTATATAATTAGCATGAAATATATTTAGTATAAATAATGATCTCTAGAACTTTATGTGGATTTAAGATATCCCGTGAATTTTTGTTAATAGTAGCTTTAGCAGAAGCTGCCTCAAGCATTTCAGGTGCTTGTGGCCAAGATTTTAAAAGTATATGTCTAATATTAAGTTCCTAAATCCATATTTAGGCACCTTTTCACTTTGAATATCAGATCACTTATTTAGATATGTGTGGGTATAGCTGCATAACTCTTGGTTTGCACTTCTGAAAATTTGAATTTATATTTCCAAATTGCTCTATGTATTTGGGATTATCAGATAAGATTAAGAACACCATCTTGTTTGGAAGTACAGTGGTATTTCTTGTCCATGCTGCACTTGTCCATTGCTATCTGTAAGGAACTGTTGACTCTGCATTACCATTTTTCCTGAGACAAATTCAAGAGAAAGAAAGATTACTTCCATTTCAAGCATCAGGGCATTTATATCAGTCTAAACATTAGGCCACAGTCAGGTTCTTTAATATTTTAACTAGGCAATACTTCTATTCATGCTACATCTGTGGCCTCCATAAAACAGATAGTGGTATGTCAAACACTCTTGCCACTGCTTTCACTTCAATCACTTGCATCTCAAACTGCTAAAGATGCAAAAAATGAAAATAACACTTGCTAATCAAAGAACTCATAGATTTCATAAACATTAGGGCTAGAAGGGACCTAAGAAGATCATCGAGTCCAGCCCCCTGCCCCAGGGGCAGGAAGTCAGCAGGGATCATAGAATCCCAGCAAGATAAACATGCAGATGTCTTTTGAAGGTGTTCAGAGTAGGTGCTTGAACCACCTCCGGCAGCAATCTATTCCAAACCTTGGGGGCTCAGACAATAAAGAAGTTCTTCCTTATGTCCAGCCTGAAATGGTTATGAAGGAGTTTGTGATCGTTAGTCCTTGTCATCCCTTGGGGCGCTCTGGTGAACAGATGTTCCCCCAGATCCTGGTAAGCACCCCTGATAAACTTATAGGTGGCCACCAGATCACCCTTGAGCTTGAGCTTTTCCAGGCTGAAGAGTCCCATGGCTCTCAGCTTCTTTTTATAAGGTCTGCTTTCTTGACCTCTGATCATGCACATGTCCCTCCTCTGCACCCTCTCAAGCTTCTCCACATCCTTTTTGAATTGTGGAGCCCAAAACTGGACACAGTACTCCAGCTGTGGCCTCACCAAGGCCAAGTACAACAGAAGAATGACATCCTGGGATTTGCTTGAGAAGCATCTATGGATGCAAGCCATCATTTTACTCGCTTTACTAGCAGCAGTATCACATTGAAGGCTCATGTTCATCTTGTGGTCAGTTGTGACCCCCAAGTCCCTTTCATCTGTAGTGCTAGCCAGCGTAGCACTGCTGAGCCTATAAGCATGCTGCAGGTTTTTCCTCCCAAGGTGGAGAACCTTGCATTTTTCAGTGTTAAACACCATAAGGTTCTCATCTACCCATTTTCTGAGTCTGTCAAGCTCAGCCTGGTTCACCCTCCTGTCCTCAGGTGTGGACGCTTTATCCCAGAGTTTGGTGTTGTTGGCAAACTTGGCCAGTCCACTTCTGATACCAATGTCCACATCATTAATGAAGATGTTAAATAGTATAGGCCCAAGGACAGAGCCTTGAGGGACCCTGCTGGTCACAGGGCACCACGATGATTGACTTCCTTCAACCACCACCCTCTGGGTCCTGCCATGGAGTCAATTTCCCAGCCAGCGGATCATGGTGAGGCTGAGGCCACAGCTGGCCAGTTTTGTCAAGAGGTGATCATGGGATACCAGATCGAAGGGTTTTTTAAAGTCAAGATATATGACATCAATCTCTTCTCCCTTGTCCAGGTGATAGGTCACCTGGTCGTAAAAGGAAATAAGATTGGTCAAGCAGGACTTCCCTCAACAAATCCATGCTGGCTATCCCTCAGGATGTTAAGAATGGCCTCTTTGATAACCTTTTCTAAGACCTTCTCCGGGATAGAGGTCAGGCTGATGGGCCTATAGTTTGCCGGATCCACTTTCCTCCCTTTCTTGAAGATAGGCTCTTTTATCTCTTCCTTTAATGCCAACAGTAAAATTATAAGATGGTAAACTAGGATATTTATCTTGTTTTCCAGGCTTTTTAAGCCTTCTGTACTGTGTAGGATGTGAAACTTACGTGTCACAGTTCCGGAGCTGAGAACTTTTACTTTAGCCTACAGAAATTTTGTCCCTTTGTTCAAAATCAAAGTCTGGAGGAAAGCTAAGTCCAAATAGCTTCTTTGAAAATATATTTTCTCAGTCTCAAATGTCTGTTATGTCCCATTAAGTCATTGTGTCTTTTGGGAGAGAAATAAGTCCAATGCACATTTTTATTTCTAAGCATAAATATTGCTTCTGCTTCAGGTCAAACAATATTATTATACAGTATTAAACTGTATACTACTTCTTATAATACTGTTTAATATACAGTATTAAACAGTATTATAAGAAAACTTATATTTCTTGTATTGGAAACAGCAGTTCTTCTATGTATTCCATCCAATTCTGTTGGTTCTCAAGAGATATCTGAAGGCTATTCACTTTAACCATGTCTTTTGTTGTATTGTTTCTTCAAAAGTCCTAGGTCTGATGTTAGCATTGCTTCCCAGTTTACTGAATTTTGTCTTCATCTTGAGTTAGGAGTATCCCACTGGGCACATCTGCATGTGCACATTTACTGCACAGTAACCTAAATTACTGTGCAATACAAGCACGTGTCTACACCTGCACACCTGTACTGTGCAGCAACTATGGCAACTTGTACCCGATTAGTTACTGCGCAGTAATGCACATGTAGATGCATTACTGCGCAGTAAAGCAGGAGCCTCCCAGCTGGGTCTGCCCAGCCACTAGGGGACCATCTGGAGTGGTTCCTGTCTGGCCCCCTGTCCTGCTGCTAGTCTGGGATGTTCTTTGGCAGTCTTTAGCTGCAAGGTATAAAAGTCTGCAGCCATTTTGTGCCTCAGGGTATATACTCCAGGAAGCCAGCAGGAGCTGCTTGCAGCTGCAGTACCCCAGCAGGCCCCGCGTGCCCCGCTAGACAGCTCACAAGCTGGGTCCACCTGGGCTGTCCCCTCCCGAGCTGCTCCCTGGCCACAGGTGAGTGCCCCCAAAGGCAGCAGCTGGGAGCTTTGCCATCAAAGCTCCCAAGGGCTGCAGCTGCAGCTTTGCCATCAGAGCCAGCACCTACTGCTGCTCATCCCCCACTTCTCTC
Organism: Alligator sinensis; assembly: GCF_000455745.1. Lineage (NCBI taxonomy): Eukaryota > Metazoa > Chordata > Crocodylia > Alligatoridae > Alligator > Alligator sinensis. The sequence continues at coordinate 1,113,980 of NW_005841925.1, forward strand.
TTTTCAGGACTGTAGTGAAGCACCTTGGCTGCATGGCTGTGACTCCCTGACCGTGCCCTTGTTGGGGGTGCTGCTGCCAGCTCTCCCAAATCAGCAGCACAGGGCCAGCCGCACAGGGGGCCAGTTAGCCAGTGCAGGGCATGACGTCCTCCTCCTTCTCCATGTCCAGCCCTTGCAATATCCCTGCGCACCCACCCATCTGGAGCCCCAGAGTGCCAACTGGACCCAGGAGGAGGTGCACTCTCCTGTGAAGTGAGAAGGATGGCCTGAGGCAGTTTACTCAGGGCAGGCGCTCAAACACCCACATTTATGAGGCCCTAGCAACTGGGATGTGTGAGCGGGGCCACTCCTGGTCAGCACAGCAGTGCTGTGTGAAGGCTAAGGCCTGGCAGGCCCAGAAGGTGGTTGTGACTGGCCACAATCATTGGTCCGGTGAAGCTCCCAGAACCATGCCCTTCATGTGGGTGCTGACCCACATTTTGTTTGCTCAAGAGCCTGCACCCCACCCTGACACCTCTGACGACATGTCACCAGGGGAGGGGACCTTGGGCCTTCACCCTGCCCTTCACTCCTCTCTGGCTGCTCTGACCACTGGCAGCCTGGGAAGCCCTGGCCAGTGGCTGCCTCAGCCCCACCCCACAGCCACCCATGAGGAGTGGCTGACCATAACACTGCTGGCTGCTAGAAGCACCAGCAGCTCCCCGGGGGGGGGTCCTCACTAGGCACCAGCTCCCAGCCCACTGCAGGCCATGGACAGCAGGTGGAGCTGGACACTGCCTGGCATAGGGAGCCCCACACTGAGCCACCAACCTCACTGGCCCTGGACCCATGGTAAGTTCTAAACTGGGGTGTGAGAAGCCTCCTTGCCCCTGCCTCTGCCCCCAGCCCCAGCCCCGCTCCTTGCCCCACCTGCCCGCTATCCTCTGGCCCCAGGTTTCCCCCCAAAGCACGCAGAGACAGAACATAGGTCAGACCCTTATTGAGCAGCCCATGTCCCCATAGCTGGGCAGGCATGGGCCTTTCCCATGCCGAGGAAGGTGTCAGTTCCAGCAGCTATTTACATGCTGGGGTTAGGAATGTGTAGCTCTGCAACAGATAGCCCTCCAGGTAGCCACGGAGGTTAAAGGGCAGGCTGGGCTTGCCCCCTGAGCTGTCGTAGCTCAGGGTCCCAATACAGGAATGCAGGTGTGCCTGGGGCACCAGAAGTATCATCAGCAGCAGGGTGTAGCATCCTGGGCAGGCCTCCATCTGCACAAATAGCCCATCACGCACCACCCACGGCACACACAGCATGGGTATGCTCAGGTTGAAGTGGCAATGTGGTGGGTGGCTGGCCCTGGGGCACCTCACTGGAGAGGCCTCCAGCGGCGAGGGTGGGGGAGGGCAGGGGTACAGTCAGCCCCTCACCCCAGTTGTGTAGGAACCCCATGTGCCCAAGCCCAGGTGCTGGGGCTGCGTGGCAGTGCAGCAGAGTGGTGGGCCTGTGGGGCGGGGGGTGGTCAACGGGGATGGGAGCCGCAGCAGTAGGTGCTGCCAGCAGCCTGGCCTGGCCTACCCTGGGAAGGGGGCAGGCGGCCTGAGGCCAGCCCCCAGGGAACAAGCAAGGACAAGGGGCTTGGGCAGCATCCACCTGAGCCCAGGCCTGCCTGGCCAGCTTACCATGGTCCCTGGACACCTGCACGTGACTGATCTCCAATCTGAGGCCAGGCAGTACAGAGCCCCTGGAGCAGAGCATCTTATCTCTCAAATGTTGCAAAGCCTCACAAAAGCCTTCTGTCTCTTGCCTCTGCAGGGCCAACATCTGGATATGGGGGAGAGGCCACAGGGGCCCACAGGACCACCACCACAGGCTCGCTGCCATCTGCTGCTGGAACTGCCTGGAAGCACCGGCTGCACCACCAGTGCAGCCAGGAGGGGAGCTGTCTGCTCTGGTGGCTGGTGGTCCCAGTGGAGGCCTGGGTGGCAGACCAGAGTCTCACCCCGCCCTGGCCCCTGCTTCGCCCAGCCCCCCAGGGAGCCACGCAAATAGACTGCACAAACAGGCGCGCTTGTCTGCCCGGCACGTGAGTTAGTGTGGAGTTTGCACAGGAGGGTGAGTGGGAGGGCCCGAGGCCCTGCCTGTGCACCCCCACCCTAGGGAAGCCAGTCCCAGCCATAGCCAGCCCACCAGCAGCATGACACGGTTGGGCACGCGCTGCACCCCAAGGGTCCCCGAGGCTCCTCAGAGGCCTCCACCCAGACGGAGCCCACGGTTCCGGGCTCCACGCAGACAGAGCCCCTGGCTCTCAGCTGCAGGGGCTGCCTGTCGCTTTTTCAGGCTCTGGGGCCCAGGAGCATGGCCACCTCCCCTTGTGAGGTCTGCTCCCTACTGGGGTCTCTGGCACGCCAGCTGGAGGAGCTCCAGGCCGCAGTCCAGAGACTGTGTGCCATCAGGGACTGTGAGCAGGAGATAGACTCCTACTGCCAGGCCCTTCTCCCCCAGGAGATGGAGGGTAGACCACAGTCTCCCTCCAGGACAAGTGAGCACTTGGGGACCTCCCTTACTGCCCAGCCCAGGGATTGGACCAAGGTGGTCAAGGACCCCAAGGCCCACCACACCAAGGCCCTTGCCCTGCTAGAGCTGTGCAACAGGTATGAACCTCTTGCAGCCCCAGCAGAGCCTGCTGAGTTGCCAGCTCCCGCAGGCAACATGGGCACTACTGTAGCTACCGCTCCTGCTCTCCCCAAGACAAAACGCAAAGTGTTTGTTGTGGGAGACTCCATCCTGAGGGGAACTGAGGGGGCAGTCTGGCACTCCGACCCCTTAGCCTGGGAAGTCTGCTGCTTCCCAGAAGCCCGCATCCGAGACGTTGCAGAAAAGATCCCTAAACTCATCCAGCCCACTGACCACTATCCCATGCTCCTTATCCATGTGGGCACCAATGACATGGCTTGGAGCGCTCCCAGCCGGGTCATGCGGCGCTACAGGGATTTGGGAGTGGGGTTAAAAGGTCTGAGGGCGCAGGTGGTGGTTTCTTCAATCCTCCCACCCAAAGTCAAGAGTTTGACCAGGAGTTTGCCAGGGAACTGGCTGAAGCTGCATGCTCCAGATCCACGATTGTCATGGGAGACTTCAACTACCCAGACATCTCATGGGAAGAGCGCTCAGCTAAATCCGAGCGGTTGCAAAGCTTCCCCTCGTGCGTGGATGACCTCTATCTGACATAAGAGGTCTACCAGCCAATGAGAGGTAAAGTGCTGCTCGACCTAGTACTGGCAACCAGGGACGACCTAATCGGCGACCTAACAATCGATGGGAAGCTGGGTGACAGCAACCGTGAGCTGATCGCCTTCACCATCTGCCATAAAGCTGGCAAGACAGTCAGCAATACAGAAGTCCTCGACTTCAGGAAAGCTGACTTTGACAAGCTCAGGAGGCTTGTCAGTATGACCCAAAGGGAAGGGGAGTTCAGGAAGAGTGGTTGTTCCTCAAGGGAGCGATTCTTGGTGCACAAGCTAATGCTATTCCGTCTTGGAGGAAAAGCAGCAAAAGTGCACAGCAGCCCCCTTGGCTCTCCCGGGAACTAGCGGACCTCCTGCAGCTGAAAAGAAAGACCTACAAAGAATGGAGGATGGGATCCACCTCCAAGGAGGAATATTCCGCAATGGTCTGGACCCTCAGGGAGCGAACAAGGAAAGCCAAGGCTATGACTGAACTTCAACTAGCTACAAGTATCAAGGGTAATAAAAAGTCCTTTTTTAGATACGTGGGGAGCAGGAGGAAAAACAAGGGCAGCATTGGATACCTGCTAAACCAGAAGGGACAACTGACAACGGACAGCCAGGAAAAAGCCAACCTACTAAATGGGTACTTTGGGTCAGTTTTCATCAGTCCCATGGGTTGCCCCTGCCCATTATGGGACAGTGAGGCCCGGGTGAGGGAGATCCCTTGCCCGCCATCAATGCTGACCTCGTGAAGGAACACTTTGAGAGGCTGGACAACTTCAAGTCAGCTGGCCCTGACGGTTTACACCCTAGGGTACTCAAGGAGCTGGCTAACATCATAGCTCAGCCCCTGGCATGAATCTTCAAGAGTTCCTGGTGCTCTGGTGAAGTGCCTGAAGATTGGAAGAAGGCCAATGTGGTGCCTATCATCAAGAAAAGGAGGAAAGTGGATCAGGCAAACTACAGGCCCATCAGCCTGATCTCTATCCCAGGGAAGGTCTTAGAAAAAATCATCAAAGAGGCCATCCTCAATGGATTGGCTGATGGCAACATCCTGAGGGATAGTCAGCACGGGTTTGTTGCGGGTAGGTCTTGCTTAACCAATCTCATTTCCTTTTATGACCAGGTGACCTATCACCTGGACAAGGGAGAGGAGATTGATTTTTTATATCTTGACTTCAAAGAAGCCTTTGATCTGGTATCACCTCTTGGCAAAACTGGCCAACTGCGGCCTCGGGTCCACCATGATCCGCTGGCTGGGGAATTGGCTCTGTGGTAGGACCCAGAGGGTGGTGGTTGACAGAAGTCAATCGTCGTGGTGCCCTGTAACCAGTGGGGTCCCTCAAGGCTCTGTTCTTGGGCCTATATTGTTCAACATCTTCATTAATGATGTGGACACTGGAGTCAGAAGCGGACTGGCCAAGTTCACTGATGATACCAAACTCTGGGGTAAGGATGGGATCCACCTCCAAGGAGGAATATTCCGCAATGGTCTGGACCCTCAGGGAGCGAACAAGGAAAGCCAAGGCTATGACTGAACTTCAACTAGCTACAAGTATCAAGGGTAATAAAAAGTCCTTTTTTAGATACGTGGGGAGCAGGAGGAAAAACAAGGGCAGCATTGGATACCTGCTAAACCAGAAGGGACAACTGACAACGGACAGCCAGGAAAAAGCCAACCTACTAAATGGGTACTTTGGGTCAGTTTTCATCAGTCCCATGGGTTGCCCCTGCCCATTATGGGACAGTGAGGCCCGGGTGAGGGAGATCCCTTGCCCGCCATCAATGCTGACCTCGTGAAGGAACACTTTGAGAGGCTGGACAACTTCAAGTCAGCTGGCCCTGACGGTTTACACCCTAGGGTACTCAAGGAGCTGGCTAACATCATAGCTCAGCCCCTGGCATGAATCTTCAAGAGTTCCTGGTGCTCTGGTGAAGTGCCTGAAGATTGGAAGAAGGCCAATGTGGTGCCTATCATCAAGAAAAGGAGGAAAGTGGATCAGGCAAACTACAGGCCCATCAGCCTGATCTCTATCCCAGGGAAGGTCTTAGAAAAAATCATCAAAGAGGCCATCCTCAATGGATTGGCTGATGGCAACATCCTGAGGGATAGTCAGCACGGGTTTGTTGCGGGTAGGTCTTGCTTAACCAATCTCATTTCCTTTTATGACCAGGTGACCTATCACCTGGACAAGGGAGAGGAGATTGATTTTTTATATCTTGACTTCAAAGAAGCCTTTGATCTGGTATCACCTCTTGGCAAAACTGGCCAACTGCGGCCTCGGGTCCACCATGATCCGCTGGCTGGGGAATTGGCTCTGTGGTAGGACCCAGAGGGTGGTGGTTGACAGAAGTCAATCGTCGTGGTGCCCTGTAACCAGTGGGGTCCCTCAAGGCTCTGTTCTTGGGCCTATATTGTTCAACATCTTCATTAATGATGTGGACACTGGAGTCAGAAGTGGACTGGCCAAGTTCGCCAATGATACCAAATTTTGGAGTAAAGCATCCACACCTGAGGACAGGAGGGCAATCCAGGCTGACCTTGACAGGCTCAGAAAATGGGTGGACGAGAACCTGATGGTGTTTAACACCGAAAAATGCAAGGTTCTCCACTTTGGGAAGAAAAACCTGCAGCATCCTTATAAGCTTGGCAATGCTATGCTGGCTAGCACTACAGATGAAAGGGACTTGGGGGGTCATGATTGACCATAAGATGAACATGAGCCTTAAATGTGATGCTACGGCTAGTAAAGTGAGCAAAACACTGGCTTGCATCCATAGATGCTTCTCAAGCAAATCCCAGAACATCATTCTCCTGTTGTACTCAGCCTTGGTGAGGCTGCAGCTGGAGTACTGTGTCCAGTTTTGGGCTCCACAATTCAAAAAGGATGTGGAGAAGCTTGAGAGAGTCCAGAGGAGAGTCACGCGCATGATCAGAGGTCAGGAAAACAGACCTTACGATGACAGACTGAGAGCTATGGAACTCTTCAGCCTGGAAAAGCGCAGGCTCAGGGGCGATCTGATGACCACCTATAAGTTTATCAGGGGTGTTCACCAGGATCTAGGGGAACTATTGTTCACCAGAGCCCCTAGGGATGACAAGGTCAAACGGTTATAAACTCCTGCAAGACCATTTCAGGCTGGACATAAGGAAGAATTTCTTTACTGTCTGAGCCCCCAAGGTCTGGAATAGCCTGCCTCCAGAGGTGGTTCAAGCACCTACTTTGAACACCTTCAAGAGTAAATTGGATGTTTATCTTGCTGGGATCCTGTGACCCCAGCTGACTTCCTGCCCCTGGGGCAGGGGGCTGGACTCAGTGATCTTCTGAGGTCTCTTCCAGTGCTAATATCTGTGAAATCTGTGAAACCATCAGGCATGGCAGGCAGAGGACTTTGCCCGGGAGGCCACTGGGGAGAAGGTGCAGCTCCAGGCATGCCACATGCACTGAGTCGAGATGGCAGCCCTGGAGTGGTGGTGCATGGAGCTACTGGAGCAGCAGCTGGCTGCCCTGGGATGCCCATGGGAAGCTGTGCCCATGCCCCCCTGCACCTGGCCCCCTGCCTCAGTGTAGTAAGGCCCCTGGGTCCCAGCCACCACCCTGCAGCAGGCCCCTGGCATCACCCTGGAGCAGGTCCTGTAATGCCCACTGGCTGTAGGCATCCCTGGGCTTCACTGTGGCCTCTGGACCGGCAGAAAAACTGTCTGTAACCAGGGTGCTGGCCACCTGCCACCAGGCTCTCTGCCTTGGGTGGCCCCACCTCTCAGGCCCTCGTAGGTGGACTTGGGGACAGGATCAGACACCTGAAGTGTCTTTTAAGTTTAGGGAGCAGTTTTTTTTGTTGGAGGGTGGGAGGGTGATAAAGGGGTACTGTGTGTGGAGTGAGGGGGAAGGGGGCTGTGTTTGTTGAATGTGGATTGGGAAGGGATGTGGGGGGTTGTTCTATTAATAACATTTACACAGTTTCTCTTGTGTGCATGTCCTGGAGTGGTGCTGGGGGTGTGTACGGTGTCAGGGGGGAGGGGGTGTGGGCAGTGGGGCCGGAGCAGGGAGCACAGGAGTAGGGGGTGGGCCAGAGCCTCCCCCAGCTGGTGCCCTGGGCTCAGCTGGTGGGTGCATGGCTGCCCTGGGGCCTGGGTGGGAGGGGCATGGTGGGGCCAACAGAGCCAGAACCATGGCCAGCAGTGCACTGTGGACCACTGGTTGCCAAGGGGAGGGGTGGGGCAGGGAGGGGGGACCAGCATCTCCCAGGCAGGGGAGGGGCTGGGCAGGGCTGTGCAGGTGGGAATGAGCCCTAAAGATGGCCACCACATGCTGGCAGCTGCCTCTGGCCTCAGCAGGGCTGCCAAGTGCTGGCAGCTATGTGTCTGGAGTCTGGAGCTTGCCCCAGTGGCAACAGGGGCACATGGCAGGCTACTCTGACAGGACTAAATCTAGTCCTAGGTTGCCTGCATGTGTAGACCCTGGATTATTCCCGCTTACTGCACAGTACATTTAATGTGATATAAATGCATATGTAGATGTGCCCCCTGAGTGTTCTTGTTCAACACATAACTTGTGTTGCTTAAAATTCACAGTGAAAATGTCCTTTGGAAGATGAGTGGATCCTATTGAAAACCAACTGATTTTGTCCAAACAAACTAATTTTTAACATTTCTAAATGCAGTATTACTAGATTCTGATCTCTTATGTTTCATAAAATCATAGAAAATGAGGGTTAAAAGGAACTTCCAGAGGTCCAATGCCCTCCTCAAAGCAGGACCATCCCCAACTAGAGCATCCCAGCCAAAGCTTTGTCTAGCCAGGTCTTAAAGACCTCCAAAGATGGAGCTTCCACCACTTTTCAGAGTAACCTGTTCCAGTGTTTTACTACCCTCCTCATGAGAAAGTTCTTCCTAATCTAACCTAAATTTCCCTTGCTGCAGCTTGAGACCATTGCTCCTTGTTCTGTCATCTGCCACCACTGAGAACAGTCTAGCTCCATCCTCTTTTGAACCCTGCTATTAAATCTGTGATTCAGTCTTCTTTTCTCCAGACTAAATAAAGCCCAGTTCCCTTAGCCTCTCCTCAGAAGTCATATGCCCCAGCCCCCTAACCATTTTCATTGTCTTCTGCTGAACTATCTCCAGTTTGTCCACATCCTTTCTGTAGTGGGAGTCCAAAAGTGGATACAGGACTCCAGATGTGCCAGTGCTGAATAGAGGGAAATAATCACTTCCCTCAATCTGCTGGCAACTCTCTTACTAATGCAGCCCAGTATGCCATTAGCCTTCTTTAACAATGGCACACTGTTGACTCATATTTAGCTTATTGTCCACTGTAACCCTAAGGTCCTTTTCTGCAGAGCTGCTGCCTAGCTGGTTGGTCCCTAGCCTGTACTAGTGCATGGAATTGTTCCATCCTAATTGCAGGACTTTGCATTCATGAGATTTCTTTTGGTCCAATCCTCCAAATTATTGAGATCTTTCTGAGTCCTAGCCCTATCTGCCGGAATATCTACTACTCCCCTGCTTGGTGCCGTCTGAAAATTTGCTGAAGGTGTACTTCATCCTATCTTCCAGGTCATTGTTAAAGATATCTAACAAAACTGGCCCTAGGAGCAACCCCTGGGGTACTCCACTTGATACTGGCTTCTAACTAGACATTAAGCCATTGATTACTACCCTTTGAGCCTGACAATCCAGCCAGTTTTTCTATCCACCTTATAGTCCATTCATCTAACCCATACTTTCTTATCTTGTTTGCAAGAATATTATGGGAGACCATATCAAAAGCCTTGCTAAAGTCAAGGTATATCACATCCCCTGCTCTCCCCACATCCACAGAACCATTCACTTGATCATAGAAGGCAATCAGGTTGATCAGGCATGACCTGCCTTTGATGAATCCATGCTGACTGTTCCTAATCACCTTCTCCTCCAAGTGCTTAGAAATGGATACTTTGTGGACCTGCTCCATGATTTTTCCAGGGACTGAGGTGAGGCTTACTGGTCTGTAGTTTCCTGGATCCTCCCTCCCTTTCTTAAAGATGGTTACTATATTTCCCCTTTTCCAATCATCTGGGACCTTCTCCAATTGCCACAAGTTTTCAGAGATAATGGCTGGTGGCTTTGCAATAATATCAGCCAACTCCCTCAGCGCACTCAGGTGCATCGCATCTGGCCCAATGGACTTGTACATATCCAGGTTCTCTGAATAATTTATGACCTGTTCTTTCACCATGGTTGGCTGCTCACCTCCTCCCCAAACTGTGCTGCCAGGTGCAGTAGTCTGGGAGCTGACCTTGCCTGTGAAGACAGGTAAAAAGGGCCTTGAGTACTTCAGCTTTTTCTGCACCATCTGTCACTAGGTTGCCTCTTCCATTTGGTAAGGGACGCACACTTTCCCTGATCTTCCTTTTGTTGCTGACATACTTGTAGAAACCCTCCTTGTTAACCTGCATGTCCCTTGCTAGCTGCAACTACAATTGCACTTTGGCCTTCTTGATTTTATGCCTGCATGCCCAAGCAGCACTCTTATACTCATCCCTAGGCCTTTGTCCAAGTTTCTACCTCTTGTAAGCTTCCTTTTTTGTCTTTTAGCACACTGGAAGGTTTCTTGCTAAGCCAATAGTTTGGAGTAACCATTCCCATTTACCTAATTATTACTTATCTTATGGAGAATTGCTCCATGCACTAAGATTATTTGAGATATTTACATTGTATTGATGATGGGGCCAAAAGAAATAGGATTTTTGCCTTAGAAATGTTCTTGGCTGTGAGTGAATGTATTTATTAAGCTGTATTCATTTAGCTACTGAGGCACAGGCAGCAGCAGATTGGGCCCCTTCTGGTATTGGGGACTTCTTGGGGACTTCTGGTATTGCCATTCACCCCACACTTACTGCCGGGGGCAGGGCTGTGCCTTCTGTGGTAAAGCCACCTGGGGAGGAACATACTTCCACATACCTTTCATCCCAGATATACTGCTGGGCATGGGGCTGTGTCTGCCTGGCTGCAGTGGCCAGCTGCAGTGCAGGACTGCCCCTGCTGTTGAAAAGACTCCTAGGGAAAGGGAGGCCACACTGGTGCCGCCTCTAAGTCCGTGCCCTAGGTTGGTGCCCTGCTCATCCCACCCTAGTTACACTACTGGTTCACGTACAGATTCTCACTTATGAGTCTAGCTCATATCCTTGAGCTTTGCTCCAAGACTCTTTTACCTTAGCAGTACCTGTGGAGTATGCTTTAGAACAGGGGTTCCCAATGTTTATGTGCCCAAGAGCACATTCAAATTTAAAAGAAAAAGCAGTGGGCTCCAATATGAATATTCAAGTTTAGAATTCAGATCAATCTGATCATCTCATACATTACTTAAAATTGCATTAGATTCACAACTTCAAAATGCAGCTTCCCTTTACTTGTATTCTTTTGAAGTTTTATCCATGGTGCCCACAGGCACTGCATCGGGAATTGCTGCTCTAGAGTCTAACCCACCCTTCCTTGGACTCCTACATTGCGAGGATATAAAGCAGTGTGCACTACCTGCTTCTTGATTTTTTTCTCAAACCATCTGGCTGGAAGTGGAGTGTTTTTACTTTTCCTAGCAGCCTTCAATCCTGAAGGAAATGTCTGAACCTACCCATATTTCTTACCATTCTCAGCACCACTCTGGGAGATCATTTCAATGCTTTTTATGTTCTTCTTTCTGATGGGACAACTGGTAGTGTTTAGGCTCCAGCTGTACACCTTTTTCCTCCCTCTTTCCCCATCTCAGTAGCACTGCATCGTTTGTTTTTTCTCTTCTTGCTCTGGATTGGATCCAGAAAATAGCTTTGTCCAAAACTCATTCTCCAGGATTCATACCATGCCCTTAATTTGGTGGCTACATAAGGTATCTTTGTTTTGTCTGGGAGATAATCATATCCCTGACTGCTGTCTTATCTATCACTCTTAAGTAGGGAGCCAGCATTTTATTTTTAGAAAGTTTTTTTTCCTGGAGATTCTGTGCAAAATCGCAGGGAATGCCAGATTTCACAGTGATTGTTTTCCACAAAAATTGCAAAATCACAAATTGAGTAGATCCCTACATATACTGTATGCACAGTGCACCTTAGCACAACAAGGGATCTCTCAGTCCTCCAGCATCCCACAGTGCTGTGCACTGCCCTCCCACCATCCCCAAGGGGACTGGGAGGGAGGGGGAGAGCAGGCTATTCAGTCACTCAGCACTCCATTCTCTTGGTTCCCATAGTGGGCACAGGACATTAGGCCACAGCATGCCCACTGGTAGCCTGCCCCGACCCTGCAAGAGGAGAGGAGAGCTGTAGTCCTAGGGGATCCAGACTGAAGTGTGATCACTCCCCCTCTGTGTGTGAGAGGGGGAGCAGAGCCACAGGGCTAAGCAATCCCCTATCATGTGCCTTGACTGGAGAGCATATTGCTCCATGCTTTTTTCTATTAAGTTTTTTTCACTTCAGCCCTGGGGCCTTCACAGGCAGGATTACATGTTTACATCTGTAGTGCTATGAATGTAACTTTTGTCTGTGGTCTTAGTGATTTTTGTTTGTTTGTTTTTTGTTTTTTGTTTGTTTGTTTAAAGAAGAATTTAATCCTTAGTAGGTCATGTCTCTCATTTTATGTTTTGCTCACCATATGGAGCTATTATGCTCTTAAGTGATCATTTTGAAGGGTCTATTCTGCAGAGGTGAGGGACACATTAAGTAGAAATGTAAGGGTTGCAAATCCCTCACAAGAAGGGCAGTGGAATGACTAGATGCCTTTAGCCTTAAAATGTGAGTGGCGTTTGGCAAACTTAGAATAGAGATACTCAGCATTCTTGTTTGAATTTACCTTCCCAAACAGAATTTTTGGTGACCTCTTTTACATATTGTCTCCCCTGAAGTGATAAAAAAAAATGCTTCACCTTACAAGGACTATGAACATTGAAGAGAAAGCTTTCAAAGTCCTAAGAAATAAATATTTTTTAGCTGGGAGGAGTTTAAGGCCAGACACAAGGTGAAGAGAACAATTGGTTTGATTAGTGTTGAACTCTATTAACTTCTGGTACAAATGTGGCAGATACTGAAAGGTAACTTTGACTTAGATCCTGGCTCATTGAATTATCCATGGCCAGGATTTCACCCCTGCCATGAAAGAATAGGAGAGAAGAGGGACAGTTAATACAGTTAACCCCAGCATGTAAACAGCTGTCAGCATAAAAGCCACGTTTAAATGAAGCAATTTAACTATTTCCTTAGTATATTAAAAGGAGAGCCCATCAACCCAATAAAACCAAGAACAAATCAGCTGAAAGTATACTGGTTGGTGCAAATCCATCTTGAAATGCATGCAGCACAACACGTTTCAGGTATATCTGAGGAAATGTATTTCTTTGGTAACAAGTTCACAGATAGAAGATGGAGCTGAAGCTTAGACTTGTGGCTTGCCAATATCTCCTGACAGGGCTGTCCCTAAGGGGGAGTGGCGGGGGCGAATCGAGGCAACCGCCCTGGGCCCTGTGCTTTGGGGGGCCCTGTGGAGCTAGGCGGAGCGGCCACGGCAACTCCATGCTGCTGCTGCTGCTTGCTTCACATCCAGCCTCTTGCTACCCCCCTCCGTCGCTGACGCCAATGGCAGTGGCAGCTTCTTCGGGTCTGGGGCATGTGGGATCGGAGCGGGGGTGGGGCCCCACATGGGCTGACTTGCCCCGGGCCCCACACCCTGCTCTGGTTGGCTCTGTCTCCTGAAGCCTCCCAGCAAAAAATCCAAAATGTTTTTGGAGAAACAGGAAATAGCATCAAAAGTTTCTTCTGAGGGCACTGTTATAGAGAGACCAACTGTTATAGTGTGTGTTCTCTTGAGAAATGGTGTTTGCCATTCCCAAAGCGGGCAGCTGCTAACATGAAGGGAGACTCCCTCATTGAGCAAAAACAATTCCAGAAATCAATATCATAACATACTGTGGTTTGCCATGACCTACTAGGTTTGTTGTCCTCAGGAACAACTTCTCTTGGCCAAAAGGTTATTCAAGCAGGATATCAAGAGAAGCACTGATGACTTTTCTGAATATATCCATTATCTTTTCATTATGTTTCTCTTTACAGGTGAGGAAAAAAGAAAGTTGTATAACAGAAGAAAATTACTTGTTTGTAATTCCTTCTATTGTAGTTGTCATCTTTCCTAGTCTTTACTTTTCCTCCTTGGATCAGGGTGCTAATTTTTGCTTATCCGGTAGTTCCTTGAATGTCTTCTGTTCTGGAATTTTTATACTAGGAAGAAAAGGGAGTACAGATGCTTAGTAATACTGGTCTTATAACCTTGTTTTTTGTTAGGTGATGCAATAATTTTCTCTCTTCATAATTTTTTGATGTGAAAAGAAATAACGATGACAAACGGAATTCCTGATAACAACAATTTTTTTCTTATTTAGTCATTCTGAAAAGAGCAAAGACATGGGGTCAAAATTAGCTAAATTAGAAATTAATAATACTATCTTCTGGGATGGAGGCATCTTCTGGGAAAATATGTAGAGTGCTTTATAAATGTTCAAAATAATTTACAATTTATTTTATGTTAGTGATGGCAGTTGAGACCAGAATGGTGATATCCTGTTTTTCTGTTTTAGATATTACTGCATGCAGGAACAGCATCATTAATGACATTGGTGATTAACTCCACCACAGTGAAAAAGCTGGTTAGAACATTAGGTAAACATATCAATTGATAGTATTAAGGAAGAGAGGAAATATTAGAAGTAATATCTTTCTTTGAAGAAATTGACATTCAGTTAATTAAAAAACCTGTTTTATTCAGTTCTGGACCATTTGTTGGAAATAAGTTTGACTGTATTAATGCAAACTTACTTTTTACAGTGCAGTGATGAATGTAGACATTCTTTGGACAATTAACAGTGCAAAGTAACTAATTATAATGTATTAAAGTTACAAAAACAAGACATGATATAAGAGATAATATCAAAATTGAATTCACTCTAATTGCAATATTACTTTATCAAGTGCAATTACCGTTGTACATCTGTACAGAGGTAATTTATTTAAAATTATTTTATTTAAAGTAATTTATTTATTTATTTATTTAAAATTTTATTTCTCTGAAGGCTCAGTTATTTATGGAGATCTAAAAACAACATTGGTTTACCATTTCAGTTCTGCTCAAACAAAAGCAGCAAGAAATAAGATATGTACTACAATCATAATGCAATGTTTATAAAACCTAACAGACGGTGGTCCCAATTCACGCAAGTGGTTAAGCACATGCCTAATTTAAATAAAATATGTAGCTTCTTGTTAAACTGGGACATGAACTAGGCATGTCCCAGTCAACTTTATTTGTATGTCTGTAGTCAGTGTATTTAAGTTTAATACCATATTTTCTCACATGCAACACACGCACAAATAAAATACACACTTTGTTTTTGAAGGCAGAATGTAGAAAAAAAATATTTTTCCAGTGTCATGGCTGATTGTGTGACACAGAATCAGTCCTCCGAGAAAAACACAGAGGCTGCTTACAGATGTTAAAAAAATCCCCCATAAAAACCAGCACTTTGTTTTAAACTGCCAATAGAGGCAGCATGTTAGGCCATTTGTAGATAAAACAGGGCCCCTAAATTGAAGCAGTGGGTTTTTAAAAACACCACTTCAGTTTAGGGCTGATTAAACCCCTGTGTCATGCACACACACCACTGACTTACTTGCCTCTCTGCTGGGGAAGGGAGGGGAGGGTGGGCTGCCGGTGGGCAGAGTAGACCCTGGGCTGCGGCAGGGCCTGGTGCTTCCCTCTGCAGCAGGGGTGCCTCTCTCCCAGCAGCACCTGCCCGCAGACACCTGGCTCAGACGGTCCCAGGGGCCACTGCAGTCAAGGAGGGAAGCACTGGGCCCCTGTACAGCTCAGACAGGCAAACTCTGGGGACGGAGGGGTGGGGGCGGAGTATCAGGCTTGCCGCTTTTCTTGGGCGGAGCCTGCTTTCCCAAACTGCTGCCAGGCTGCCTGCAGGTCTTCCTACAGAGCTGCGGAGCTGTACAGAGCCTGGTGTGTCGCTCCATGGCTGTAAAGGCAGCAAACTAAAACTCCTCCTCCGAGTTTTAGTTTGCTGCTCCCCAAGTCATTTAAGGCACATTACGCCGCCAAATTTCCTACAGCGGCTGGAATTAATGCGCAATACTCCGCCAAGGAGTGCAAACACTGACACCATTAAAGTGGTGCAAAAGCATTTAGCTCACTTTAAAGCGTCGTGCACACACACCCCTCTTCATTTACACATGGCCTTAGTTGGCCCCAGCTCACCCAATGTCTATAGATCGAGTGGGGCTTTTTTTAAATGTTATCTAATAGCCGATTCAATCAGCTGTTAGATAAAAGCTTCAAAAAGCCCCACTGAAACGCTTGATCTATATAGATGCTGCAGAGCTGAGCTGGGTCAAAATAATGTGCTGCTACTTCCAGTAAAGCGCATTAATTGGGCGGGGCGGAGTTTAACGTGAGCAGCTAGAGTGTCCAGGAAATGTGGCATCAGGAACGTTCTGGTGTGGCAGACTTGTGTCTTCAGATGTCACACTTCAAAGATATTCTGTGTTTCCAGGAGGACTTATTTTGTATCATGCAAGGTTAGGCCCCAGACCCTTGCAAACGGTAGTAGTGAGACTTACTTCTTTAGTGTAAGTACTTCTTTATAAGACTCTGTAAGTAGAGTGCTGTCTCCACATCACAGACCTCATCAAAATAATACTAACCACTCACTTGCTGCTTTGAACATAAGCTACAATGTCAACCAGTAACTACAGCTGTGAGAGGGTTTGCCAAGCAGAGCTAAGTGGCAGATGCCTTGGCAGCTGCATGGCCTGCACAGTCTCTCTAGGCATGCTCCTTTTCCAGCAAAATAAATAACTTAGTTGGCTTTTTTTAAATGCAAAAGTAGCCTTTGTCTCTTTAGAACCATTGAAGGATACCTTTGCTTGTGGGTAAAAGAGATTATTTAAAAAAGGAAGGTTTAGTATTGTTGTTTAATAACAGAAAAATATAATACAATGAAATAATTATTTTTATTTATTGTTATATAAACATTGTTCTCTAAGAAAGCTTGGGTTTGTGTACATGGCACAGTGCAATATTTGTATAGGGATACCCAAGGTAGTTTGAGTGAAATGAGCTCTGTAACAGACAGTAGCAGGGGGTGGGGTCTATGACCTTGAAAATAAGGATGCAATCAGAATTGGGTCCTTCATCTCTGGGACTGGCAGGAGGCCAGTCCCAGAGTCCATCTTCATTAATGATGTGGACACTGGAGTCAGAAGCGGACTGGCCAAGTTCGCCGATGACACCAAACTTTGGGGCAAAGCATCCACACCAGAAGGCAGGCGGGTGATCCAGGCTGACCTGGACAGGCTCAGCAAGTGGGCGGACGAGAATCTGATGGTGTTCAACGCCGATAAATGCAAGGTTCTCCACCTTGGGAAGAAAAACCCACAGCATCCTTATAGGCTCAGCAGTGCTATGTTGGCTAGCACTATGCAAGAAAGAGACTTGGGGGTCATCATTGACCACAAGATGAACATGAGCCTGCAGTGCGATGCTGTGGCTAGTAAAGCAACCAAAACACTGGCTTGCATCCATAGATGCTTCTCAAGCAAATCCCAGGATGTCATTCTCCCCTTGTACTTGGCCTTAGTGAGGCCGCAGCTGGAGTACTGCGTCCAGTTTTGGGCTCCACAATTCAAAAAGGATGTGGAGAAGCTTGAGAGGGTCCAGAGAAGAGCCACGCACATGATCAGAGGTCAGGGAAGCAGACCCTACGATGACAGGCTGAGAGCCATGGGGCTCTTTAGCCTGGAAAAGCGCAGGCTCAGGGGCGATCTGATGGCCACCTATAAGTTTATCAGGGGTGACCACCAGTATCTGGGGGAACGTTTGTTCACCAGAGCGCCCCAAGGGATGACGACTAGGTCGAATGGTCATAAACTACTACAAGACCGTTTCAGGCTGGACATAAGGAAGAATTTCTTTACTGTCCAAGCCCCCAAGGTCTGGAACAGCCTGCCACCGGAGGTGGTTCAAGCGCCTACATTGAACACCTTCAAGAGCAAACTGGATGCTTATCTTGCTGGGATCCTATGACCCCAGCTGACTTCCTGCCCTTTGGGCAGGGGGCTGGACTCGATGATCTTCCGAGGTCCCTTCCAGCCCTAATGTCTATGAAATCTATGAGGCACTCCTTACTTCCCACCTGCTTCATGAAGTTGGGCCAGTCAGCTGAGGGTCTGATCTGCCTGAATCCTGGCTGCCTGCACCTCCCACATCCCCCGCCTCCCCAAGCCCCTTCTTGCCCTAACACCCTGAGGGCTCTCTGCCTCCATTCCCCTGCCTTGCCTCTGTCGCCCCAGGGCTCCCTGCCTACCTGTCACTCACCCTCATTTCCACCCTGCAGGATGCAACATCCAGTTCACTTAATCCAGATTGGCCCCCAAGAGGCTTATTCCACTCTGCTCTTCTCTGAGAGCTCTCAAACTGCCCACATGGGAATGCACATTTGACTGGCTGCTGGGAGTGCTGCTCAGCCACAGACAACCTATCTCAGCAGTAAGAGGGACAGTCCAGAGTACATTTCCCAGTGTGCCCCAGAATCAACATGGCCAACAGGAAAAGGCTTACTAATGCTGCCCCTCAAATCAGCTCCCAGAACCAGTGCCTCTCTCACCCACTGTAGTTAAGTTATGGGAAGTGGCATGCAACCTCACCATGATACACCCTCTGGATCTGACTCTGGACAGTAGAATAATTGTATGGATGTGTTCTGCCTTGGCTAATTAGGCCTAGTGAAAAGGAGTGAAATAACCTGGACAGAGCACCATGTTATCCAGTTATATTGTTTTGGGGATTCAAACCAATGTCTCTTCATGACATTGCACTGTGTTGCATAGGAACAGCTTATTCAGAGCTAGCCCAAGTATTCATGTGTTGTGCTATGCAGGGCCATACAGACCTTTTAGTGTCTTTGGATTTGAATAAAATAGTTAAAACAGAAATCATATGGCAGATTGAGGCATAAGCTTCATGTGGATACATTTTGCAAAGATTTTTGTTGAAAAGTTTTAAAGAAGTGCTTTTGGGAGAGATTTGAAGAAGGGAAGTGCACAAAAAGAGTGGGGCAATTCGAAGCACAAATAGTGGGATTAAAGAAATAATCAAGAAATGAGGTGATACAGGCAAGAAGGAAGGTGGTAGGGGCAAAGGAGGAGAAACAAAGATGAAGAAGGGAAGTAATTTCTGTAAAAACCTCTAATATTCCCAATATCACAATACAGTGCCAAAATAACTTCTCAGTTAAATAACCTTCAAAGGGGCAAATAGACTGCTTAGGAAAGCAAAATAAACATTCATATAGACGACTACAGAAAAGACCAACCTAGTAATCCTAATCAAGTGTCACTGGTCACAGTAAGGTCCCTGCCAACACATTGCACTTAAGATGTGATTAACCAGTTAGTCATGTCTTAAGCTGTGAGCCAGCTACATGGTCAATCAACTAATGGTATGATAAAAGGAGAAATAAGCCACAGATATTCTACAAAAAGTGTAATAATTTTGTGGTTGATTCCTATCACACCATTAATTGAACATGTAGCCAGGTGTACTGGGAGTCTCATCAGCTGATAGGGCTCCCAGCCATAGGGGAGCACAATCACCTGGCAGCCACAGGGGTACATGAGCCCACAGCTGATGCAGGTTCCTGCATGATGCACCCCTGCAGCTAGAAGCCCATAGCTGATGAGGCTTCCAGTTACGGGGGTGTACCATCTGCCCCCAAGGCTGGGAGCCCCATCAGCTGAGGGGCTTCCAGTTGAGGGAGCTTGCACCAGAAATAAGGCATGATGGTATCTAATGCACGATCCCACAATCATGCCTCCTGCTATGCAGGAAGTGTGAATGTGTGGTTCATGCATCAGATCCCATTGCATCTTTACCTTCACATCTGGAGGGGGCTTTTAGTGCCTGTATAGGAGAGAAGCTTCTGACAGCAGCATACTGCAGCTGCTACAAAGTGAAAAAGTTGCCTGGCAGAATCCTGTGACTTCTCAGGGAGAAAATTTCAACCTGCTCCCAGTGACTTTTCAGGAAGGTCATTCAGGTGGTCAGTTATCTTCTCACCTTCCAACATTCTCTCTTTCACATCACACAAGTATACTTATTGATAAATGCTTTCATTTTCCTTCATTCCGTAGGTCTGTGTAATATTACCCTTCCAAAGCGTATGGCAATGTACAGTGCTGTTCAACGAATAAAAGAAATGCAGGCCAATGCATTTTCCATGCTAAAACTTGACAGATTTTTAGCTGATGCAAATTGGAACATGACTGAAGAAGCAATTCAAATTGATTACCCTTATAAAGTGAGTAATTAATATTTTATCATTATTTATTCTTTCATACAAAGAAAGTCCTGTAGGATGAGGTTAAAACAAAGTGCCTGAATTGAAAGACTGATTAACTGGTTTCAATTTATGATAGTATCTATTAGAAGAGTAGATTCATAAATATTAGGTTTACAAAAGAAAACTATAATGATAAAGAGGGCTCTGTTATGATGGAAGTATTTGATGTTGATATGGTAGTAGTTGGATAAACTGGAAAGTTCGAAAAATAATAAAATGAGTTGTAAGTGTTATATATATGAGTTATGTCTATCCTCATCTGTTTGAAGCCAATTTCAGAGAAGAGAGGGCTTCATGGAGGTAGATATGAAATATATAAGAGCAAATGATGACTAATACAATACTTGACCTGCATTTACTTTTAAGAAATGACATTACAAAACTTGTACTTGAGTGCATGTCTGGAACACAATGGTTGCTAGATTATAATAATTTTACTAAAATTGGGAAGGAATGCTGGACTATTTGTCTGTCCTCCTATCTTCCTCTGACACATTGCAAATTTTTTAGTTTTCTTCTATAAAGCCAGGTGGCTTTTGGCTGTGGTGCATGAAAGCAGCCAGAGTAGATATTCTTGGGAACACTCCCATAGGGGAGGTTCACACCAAAGAGCATTGTGTCAGGTTTCCATAAACGTCTTCATTAACCTGCAGTAAAGGTTTTATATAGAATTGATATAGGAGTGATGACATAAAGACAAATTCAATTTGAATTACCTTAATTCAACATTTCTATTCTTTTTCTGTCATCTAAGGGTTTTTTTCCCCCATACAATTATAATTTGCTCTGAATTTCCAGGACTTCTAATGCCATATTTTTTTGCATATAACACACTCTTTTTCTCAAAAAAATATCAGCTGCATGTCATAAGCAAGGAAATATGATAATACCAGTTTCTGCAGTTAAGCCTCAGCTAGGGGGAAAATGAAAATAACACTGTGCATACTCCACAGGGAGCAGCACAATGAACATGTTGGGCTCCCTAGCTGCTGCTACTCAGTTACTGTTACCAGTATTTTCAAAACTTCCCTTTTCTGCACTGTGCCTTTCAAAAAAAGTTGTGCATCTTATTCAGGGGCAATTTGTATGTGAGAAAATATAATAATCTTCGTACAAGTAAAGAACACACAACCATCCTTTGCACAGAAAGGAAATAAGAGTTACTATGATATATTTTCAGAAAGATCCTGATTTTCTGTATAATCATAGGATGTTGGCTGCCTACAGATGTTAAAAAACCCCGTTTTACCAGAAGAGGCAGCATCTTAGTTTGACCCAACTTTGCAGCGTCTTTATAGATCAGACTGTTCTGTGGAGCTTTTTGGCGCTTTTATGTAATAGCTGATTCAATCAGCTATTAGATGAAAGTGCCAAAAAAGCCCCAGTAAAGCGCCCAATCTATATATATGTTGGGCGAGCTGGGTCCAACTAGCTCACTGCCTCTATTGGGTATGTGCTGGGCTTGGCATGGGAGCGCACCAAGTTTAAAGTAAAGTGCCATTTTGGTTTTCTTTAATGTCTGTAAGCAGCCCTTGGTACTATAATTTCTTTAGCATGAAAAAATATCATATTTACTCAAGGCTAAGGTGAAGGTTTTCCCCCATTCAGCATGGTGGGGTACCTTTGTCTTAGATTTTAGTACAGGTCAGGCAAGGAATTGCTGCAGCTCCTGACAGGACTACAGTGCATGGAGCAGGGGAAGTGTGGGAAAAGGAGATGTATGGTGCAGGAGGGGCAGCATGGGGGAAAGGGTGATGGGGAGAGCGTGGGGGAAGACATGTGCAGAGCAAGGGAAGCATGGGGAAAGGGCACAGGGGAAGGGGCCTGGTGAAAGGGTGCCAAGGAAGAGAAACATGGAGCAAGGGGAACTCAGGAGAGAGTTACAGGGAAGGGGGTATGCAGTGTAGGGGAAAGGGCACACAGTGCTGGGGGCGGGAAATGGGGAAGGGTTGCATGGTGCTGGGTGGAGTGCAGAGGAAAAGGCTGTGAGGGAGCATGGGGGAAGGGATGTATGGAGCATAGGGAAAGGGACACACAGAGTGCTCGAAAAGGGGAATGGGGAGTGTGGGAAAAGGGCACAAGGGAAGGGGAGCATGGAGCAAGGGGAGCATAGGAAAATGGTGCGAGGAAGGGGCACAGAGACTTGCAGGGGGAGCTATTGCAGCTCCAGCTCTGGCCTGAACCTGGGTTGGAGCCAGGAGCTGGAGCCACTGCTACTGTCCAGCCTGGTCATGTGTTCCATGCACCCAGCAGGGACAGAACCAGAGCAGCTGAAAAGGTAGGGGAACAACAGGCATCGGGGGAGGGCTAAGTGGCAGGAATGGAAAGGAATTGGAAGGCGGAGGACAGGAGGCAAGCCCAGGGGGAGAAGCAACAGGCAAGGCAAGGACAAGGGTAATGTGACAGGCTGCCCGCCCCCCCCCTGCCACGATTTTCCCTGTGGCAGTGGTGGGGAGGATGAATTTAAGAGAACTTCCAATAACTAGATTCTAAACATTTTCCATGTTTGGCATCCAATAACTGGGAATTATCTTAAATTCAGGTCCATCTTGAATTCTGATAAATATGGTACTACAAGTTTAATCTCTATTATCTTGGTGAATATTGTTTGTGTCAAACTCAAAATAGAGCTTAAATTAGATTTTGTTAATAGTATTTTAAATTTCTTATTATATTTTAACAGCCTACCATTAGCTTTCTTTTTTGGTTCTTATGCTGCAGTATGTCAGTCACTTCAGTTTTTTCTATTTTTCTTTACTTAGTTTGACACAGAAGAGGTTTCCCAAGTTGTTCGAAGGCTCAGATGTCCAGATTGTAACACAGACATTTCATATGATACAACACCTCAACAAATTGCTGATATTTTGGAAGAAGCCAGGTTACGCCTTTTAACAGCACAGATAGTTAGTATTATTAATTCTGTTTGGTTTTATTCTCATTTTCTCTTAACACATTTATTTCAGTGTTAGTAGTCTTATCTCCTAAAGCAAGCTTTTCTATCCCATAGCCCATACTTCATTAGAAAATGAAATGTTCTCTAGGCTGTATTACATGATTTAAACTGAAATATTTGGATCAGACCTATTACTTGAGGAAGTGGAGGGGACTGCCTCCCCAGCCATGGCCCTACTGCCTCAGGAGCAGCTCTTGTGCGAGTCATGGATGCTCTGATCAGTTGCTGTCATTTTCCCTGTGCAGCTGCTAAGCAGCTTGCCAGCTGGCTGTCTGCTACATCATACAGGTAGTTCTTGCTGCTCCTTTACCCACTTTCTGTCAGGCTGTGGAACCCCCAGGAGTAGAAGATGTGGTGTTTGATAGGCTCTGCATCTCAGAAAGATGGTGGAATGAGGAAAATCAAAGAGAGGCTGTAATACTAGGATACAAATTATTCAGGAATGATAGAGTAGGTCATATTGATGGGGGAGTGGTACTCTACATCAGAGACTGCATCAAATCATATAGAACAGATTTTTCAACTGAGAAGCGAGGTAACATCTGATCTCTGTGGATAAAATCTCTGGGTTTCAACAGAAAAATACATATGGGGAGCAGTTGGTTCTGAAAGAGGTAAGAGCATTCTTGGCCTAGTCCTAAGTAGTGCACAGGATTTGGTGCAAAGGGTAAATGTTACTAAGTCTCTGTGCAATAGCAACCACAGTGAAATTGGGTTTGACAACCATGTAGGAGGGGAGACAAAAAGAAAATCTACCACAGTAGCCTTTAACTTTAAAAAGGGAGAAATAGGGATGTAAATACCAATTAAAAAAATATCTGTTTAACCTGTTGTAATTACAATGCTTAAATGATTAATTGTTATGGCAACCCCAGTGCAAGTGGAAGGGAGAGTGGAGCAACAAGGAGAAGAGTGAGAGAGGGACTAGTACCTAATACAGGGATGAGCAAAACATGGCCCATATGCCAGATCCGGCCTGCCAAGGGTTTTGTCTGGCCTACAGTGGGGCCCTTGGCCCTGCCCAGCCCAAGTGTTGGGGGCAGGCCAGGCTGAGGTGCATGCGCCCTGTTCTGCCATCCCTAGGTGTGCAACAGGGCTGGGGTGATGTGGCAGCTGGACTCGCTTCCTAGCACCCCAGTGGCAGCACCTCCTCCCAGCTGCTGCAGCCACTGGATCCACCTTGCTGCCCAAGCACTCTGCCCTGACTGCCCCAAATCCACTGCCAGGGGCGGGACCTATGTGGGCAGAGCTGCGAGGATGAGATGGGGCCATGGGCCAGCAGGGGGCAGTGTCTAGGAGTGGAATGGGCAGGTGGAGCTTGGACCATGGGCCAGGATCTTGGGGCAGTGATAGCGCAGGGCCAGGGGCAGAGCCATGATCTGCCTGCACGCCCCTGCAACGGGCACCAATTCTGCAGGCAGGGGTACGCAGGGAGTGGATCATAGCTCTGCCCTGGGCCCCAGCTCTGCACTGTCACCACCCTGAGATCCTGGACCCGGCACAGCTCGCCAGCTGTCTGCAGCACCTGTCTTCCTGGCCATGCACCCTGCCCATGTGGGTCCCAGCAAGTCTCCATGGTGATCCTGTGATCATGGACAGTGCCAGCATGGGGTCAGGCCCAGGGCAGAGCCGTGATCCACTCCCCAAATCACTATGCCTGCAGAACTGGCTCCTGTTGCAGAGGCGTGCACGGAGCAGATTGTGGCTCTGCCCTGGGACCCTGCCCCACACTATCACGGCCCCATGATCCCAGCCCTACACACCCATTCCTTTTCCCACCTGTCTGCAGCCCCATCTTAGCCACTCAGCCCATCATAGACCAGAGCCACTTGATGAGCTGTTGCAGGGGGTGAGTGTGCTGACCAAACCTGCCACGGCTCACCAAAACTCCCTAAGTGGCCCTGAGGCCCAAATAATTGTCCACCCCTGACCCAAAAGCTAAATTCTGCAGACCCTGGTGCATCTGCTTGCAGCATCCCCACTGCTAGCTTCCAGCAGCTCGGGCTCTATGGCAGGCGATAGGGGTCTCCTGGATCCTAGGCTACTCATGGCAGGTGACAGGGAGGCTGCCAGCAGCTGCACTTTAGGGGTCCACAGAGCCTAGCTATAGGTACTAACACCCACCCCCCCTTGCCTCCTCCTTGCCTCTCCCTCCCGCCTGTCCTGCCACCTTCCAGTTCCTTATGAGGCATCACATGGTTTCCCTTCTTCCCTTTCCCTGCCAGACTGCACCCTGCCCTGCGCTGAACAATAACTGGTAAGCTATAACCAGTTATCACTGGGCTTATCATTTAAATGATTGATCATTTAACTGTTCACATCCATAGTTAGAAAGAAGTTAAAAGAGGCCCCTAAGGAGGTGATGAACTTGCAAGCAGTATGGGAGCTGCTTAAGAACACCATATTGGAGGCACAGAGCAAATGCACACCTCAAATTAAAAAAACAGAAAGTGGACCAAAAGAAAGCCAGCATGGTTTAATAGAAGAAATGAAGAAGCAATAAGTAGAAAAAGGTATCTTTCAAAAAACTGGAAGACAAATCCTATTAAGGAAAATAAAAAAGCATAAACTTGGTCAAATCAAATGTAAAACCTTAATAAGGCAAGCTAAGCAAGAATTTGAGAAACTTGCTAGAGACAAAAGATAACAATAAACATTTCTTTAAGTATATTGGAACCAAAGACCTGCCAAGGGAGTCAGTTGGGCCTTTGGATGATCGGGGTATAAAAGGAGCACTAAAGATGACAGGGCTACAGCTGAGAAACTAAATGCATTCTTTGCATCTATCTTCTCTGTGGAATGTGTTAGGGAAATTCCCTTGCCAGATCCCCTCCTTCCTGGGGACAAGTCAGTGGAGCTGACCCATATTGAGGTTTCAATAAATGAGGTTGTAGAGGAAATTGATAAAAGCTAAAGAGTTGCAAATCAACAGGACCTGATGGCATTCACCCTAAGATCCTGAAGTAGCTCAGATCAGAAATTGCTGAGCTCTTAGCTGTACTATGCAACCTGTCACTAAAAACAGCCTCAGTACCAGAGGACTAGAGGATTGCCAATGTGACTCCCATATTTAAAAAAGACTCTAGAGAGGAATTACAGGCCAGTGAGCCTAACTTCTGTTCTTGGAAAAATGATAGAAACAGAAATAAAAAATAGTTCAGCACATGGCCCACTGGCTGGCCCTGTATCTGAAAGGGACCTGGGGGTGACAGTCAACCAAAGGATGAATATGAGTCATCGGCATGATGAAGTTGCCAGCAGGACAAATAGAACTCTGGTCTGCATCAGCCAATGCGTTACCAGTAGATCCAGAGAGGTGCTCCTCCCCTCCTATTTAGTGTTGGTGAGGCCACAGCCAGAGTACTGTGTCCAATTCTGGGCACTGCACTTCAAGAAGGATGTGGATAAGCTCAAAAGAGTACAGGGAGGGCCACCTGCATGATCAGGGGCCTGGGGGATAGGCCCTATGAAAAGAGACTCTGGGAATTGTGCCTGTTCAGTCTGAGTAAGAGAAGACTGAGGCAACTTGATAGCCACCTACAAGTATGTCAGGGGCAAACACCAAGATCTAGGGGAGCAGCTCTTCAGAAGGGCAGTCCTCAGGAAGATGAGGTTCCAAAGGGCACAAGCTAGTTGAGGAAAAATTTTGGCTAGACATAAGGAAGAACTTCTTTTCTGTAAGGGTAACTAGTAGGGCTGTACAAAGCTTCAGGTGCTGATTTGGTGGCCGAATCTCCAAATCTTAATTGAATCAGAAGGCCAATTAAAAGGTCCGAATCTATTTGGAGCTCTCTGAATTGATTCGGAAAAGATTCATAGAGCTTTTGGCAATTCGGGCAGCCCCAGCTCGCTGTAGCAGGGAGCTGGACCTGGACTCCGTGCTGGTAAGTAGCGGGGGGGTGGGGGGAGCTACAGTCCCCATCCCTTGCCTGCTCCCTCAGCCCCACCTGCTGTCCCAGCCCCGCGCGGCCTCAGCTCCTCACTCTTTGGGGGGAAAAAAAAAAGCCCCCACTCACCAGCTGCTGCCAGGCAGGGGGGGGATCTCCACTGTCTCTCACTGCCCCATGCCACGTGGGGGGCTCTGCCATGAGTCCTCTGACCCTTGCCCGCTCTCCTAGCCCCCCCATGGCTGCTCTGCCTGGCCCCAGATCCAGTTCTGGACTCACACCTCAAAAAAGACATAGAAGAACTAGGGAAGGTCTAGAGAAGAGCCACAGAGATGATTAGTGAAATGGAGGGGCTTCCATATGAGGAGAAACTAAGGAGGCTAGGTCTATACCATTTAGAAAAGAGATGCTTGAGGGGGGAAATTATAAGGGTTTACAAAATACTGAATGGTGATGGGAAAGTAAACAGAGATTTATTATTTAGTCTCTCTTACAATGCAAGAAATAGGGGGATCATAAAATGTAACTACCATATGTACTCAAATACAAGATGAGGTCTCTTCCCCACCCTCCCCACCCCCCATCAGCATGGAGAAAAAAGGCCCTCTTCTTATAGTCACATGCAAGTAAACATCATTAAATGCATGGTCTATCATTAAACTGCTACCAATAGAAACCAACTATGAAGTTGATTTAATGCAGGCAGCACTAAGTATGACTATAAAACATGTGGTTAGGGCAAACATACTGATGAGACCTTTTTTCGGGGTTGGGGGGCTGAAAAATAAAGTGGGTGTTACCTTCATAGGGAACTGGCACGGGGCCTGGGGGCACTGCAATACCAGCCTGGTACCAGGAGGGCCAGAGCCAATCCTAACACCTTCCTCTCAGAATCAAAAGTGCTACATTTGATCTTAGCGAAAAAGGTTGAGATACTGATGTAAACCTACCACAGAGATAGGTTCATGCAGCCTATCTGAATAAGATACACTATAGTCAGGGGGAGGGCTTGGGTGGGGGGGCTATAGCCACCCCAAAATTCACCTTAGTGCCCCTGTAGCCACCCTTCCCAGTGCTGCCCCTGTCCAAGCCCCCACCTCCCCCCCAGGCTGTTGCCACCCATGCAGCTGAACCCGCCCCATTCCCGCACGCAGAGACACAGCACTCCTGGCCCAGCCCAGCCCATGGGGACCATGGGGACCATGTCCCAACTTTGTATAGTGCAGCGCCCCTCAGTTTCCTATGTATCCCACCTCAGCCACCCCTCACTATAGTGCCTTTTGCATGCAGTCCCCCTCAGTGCCGGCTTCAAATCACGGTGAACCACTCCATTGAATACCTTTCAAACTTCTTCACTTTCACAGCTGAGCTGTGCCTTTTATTCTCATTTTCAATTATTCCTGTCTCCAGCCTTAAATGACTGGAAAACGTCATCAAACAGGGCCCCAAACAGTTCACCCAGAATCCCTCTGTTGCTCCCTCTCTCAGTCTGGTGCATCTGATTAGTGTGGCTCCACCTTATGGAGGACAGCCCATATGCATATAAGGTGGTGCCCTACACCTCAGATGCATATACATTTTTGGAGGATCCCAGGATTTATGACAAGAACACCTAGTTTTAATCATAAATTGGGGTCTAATTAACACATGGATTCTTTGTGGGAGGTATCTGGAGTACACACACATACTGAGCAGTGCTAAGCAGTGGGGTCACCATGGCTTGAAATGCTGTTGACTCTGCTGGGGCCTAGCTCAATTAAATTTGTAAATAATGAGCCTTTTGGTTTTGGACTAATATCATACATAATTTGTACAAGATATGAGAGTGTGGGGGGTTGGAATTACTGGACAAACATATTCATCTCTACATGTTATGTCAGAATGGTGATGAAGGGAGCAGGAAAACAGAGTTTTTGCAGATTTTGGGTGGGAAAGTGACTGTGTAGGATGGGCCTATACAGGACAGAGTAGAAAGGACAGTGGGTTTGGAAATTACCAATACACTACAGGAAACTGGAAAACTTCATTAAAGTACAGGGTTTAGAAGGGTTGAGGATGCAAGGCTTGAAAGAACAGGGAAGGATAAGGTAATAGGGGTAAGTGATTTGACAGCAACAAGCAAGAAAGGTGTGGGGGAAGATTTAAAAAGGGAGCATGCAGACCTTATGTGGAAAATTGAGACAGTGATGTATGGGTTGGTGAAGAAAGGGCGGGAAGATGGGAAAGTGTGGGCGTGGGTGATTTGTGTAAAAGTAGCACCATGGAAAGTGAGAAACTTGGTGATGAAAGAAATGGACTGTACTATGAAGGAGTTTTTACTGCTTGCCCTGTTTGAGCTCAGATACTACATGAGAAGGGATGATGATGAGGAACAGATGCTGGGGTCAAACGACCCCGGCTAGGTGATTATCAAGCCTCCTTTTCCCTTTCAGCATTTACACTGCCACTGTGTAACACATGATCCTGAGCAAGATGGGCAAATGGTCTAACCCAAAAAATAGCAATTTTTAAGCTTTTATGTTCTGCATTGAGTTAATGGGATCTCTGACAAAGATTGGCTCCCTCCTACAACATAGCCACTTAGGGCAACCCAAGAGAGTTTTAGAAAAGGTAAAACTGAAATCTAGTAACTAATAACAGTACCCCGATTCTTGATTCCACATAAGGTTAAAACAGCTTTGTTCCCAAGAGGACCTACATCAGCAAGAAACAGTTATAAGTGCAATACACATTAGTCATTCCCCCTCTCTGCTCTCAATATGCACCATATATTGGAGGGTGGCGGTTGTAGGATCTGAATTTTCTGTCTGTGTGCATCTCTTGATACTGTAGACTCCCTTGAGGGGGCAAGGGATATTCAGCAAGGGAACTTGGTGGTTTCTTTTCTCTTTCTGCAGTCTGAATGGGGCAAATGGAGTAGAGTGGGAAGGGAATCCACCCCAGTATATTGACTGCAGTCCCTTCGTCTTTTTTAAATAATGCATTTGGTCTTTGGGCTGAAAAGGTTGTCCCCCACTGGCTTAAGAGCAAACTTAAAAACTTCTGCTACTTGTGTTTCAAAATATGGGACGAAGTCTTGCTGATGATTCTTTACCTGCCCCGTGGGAAGGGAAGAAAGACAAGTTGAAGCTAAAAACACAGCTTTTATTATAGACTGAATTTGACATAGTGTGGCACGATTTTCTGACCCCAAACATAAAAAAAACTTCTAAATTAGGATTTTTTCAAAAAATGTTAGAGACATCAAATGCCCAAATTCTATAGAAATTCAGATCCATGAAGATCCTTTGAAATGATTAGCTTTAGTGTTTTAACACTTGCCTGTTTGCAAATAACAGAACCATCCAAGACTTCCTGTCACAAGTGTGCTTTGGATCTTTTATACTCAGTGGGGACATCTACATGTGATGCTATGTCACTAGCAACTAGGGCTGTCCCTAGGGGGTGGTGAATCGAGGCGACTGCCCCAGGCCCTGTGCTTTGAGGGGCCCTGCAGAGCTCGGCACAGCAGCAGCTCCGCGTCCAGCCGCTTGCTACCCCGCCACCGCCAATGGCAGCGGCAGCTTCTTCAGGTCTGGAATAGGAGCAGGGGTGGGGCCCTGCATGGGCTGATTTGCCCCGGGCCCCACACCCTGCTCGGGTCACCTCTGGTAGCAACACACTACAGCAACGTAGCAACAATGGGCAAAAACTATGACACCACACCTACATCACTGTAGCTCAGGGGTTTTCAACCTTTTTCAAGCAGTGTACCCCCAGTGTGCAGATGCGGAGCTGGGGGGAGGGGGAATGAGGCACAGCTGGATGCTGAGTGGGGGAAGGGGGAAGGTGGTGCACAGCCGGATGCAGAGTTGCAGCAGCCACTGTGTGTGAGCTTCCCCTGCCCCCACGTCTGGCTGAGCAGGTGGCACCTGAGTGGCAGCACATGATGGTGTGTGGCAGCATCCATGCCCACCCACACATACCCACTAGGGCCTTCTCAAGTACCCCCTGCAGACAACCCCTGCTGTAGCTACATGCTCCCTCATTATACCATGCTATGGCAATGTAGTGCCTAAAAATAACCGTGCACAGTGCACACATTGTAGTATGGGCTGTTACTGCACTATCTTTTAAACTCTGGTGCTTATTGCACTGGAGTTTATTGTTCCTGTGCACACAGTTTGAATGTGTGTCTGGGACCACAGCACGTTGAGCTGGGTCAGAGCAGCCCCAACTGACAGGGGGCCCAGAGGGGTCAGCATGCCAACCCAGGGCTGTTGCAACCTGTCTCTGTGCTGTGGAGGGGCTGGCTGGGATATGAGGGTGCTCCAGTGCAGGGCTGACCAGCAGGCAGCCCCTGCACTAAAGCACCCACATGCCCCAGGCAGCTGGGTCAGTGTTTACAAGTGTGTCGCTGCACAGTATAACTGCAGCAAGATAGTACTTGAATTTACAAGTACTACCCTGCTGCAGAGTTTGTTAATTTACTCCAGCCTAATAGCCCTGCATGAATCGATGCTGAGACATTTACTGCGGAGCCAGTTAGTCTATACCTCAGTAAACATGCCATGTAAAGGTGCCCAGAGATAACAAGATTCATCCTGGACAGCCACAAAGGATATGTCTGCTTTTTATCTGTGGCACCTCAAGGGTGGATACTTCTGAGAATGCTTCACATCAATTTACACAGGTCAAACTAAAAAATGCAGTGGTCTTGCTACTCCAGAGGACATCTCCTTTTGGCTGTCCTTAAGACCTCTGTTTGCTTTGTGCTTTAGAATGGCCATAGGGATGTTTCCAAAGGCTTTATCACCATATTTCTGGGCTTGGTATGTAAGAGTAGGAGCTAGGGACCAGGCATGTCTGGGAGCACCTCTCCACGGACACAGTGAGGACAGAGTACAGACATACCCTTAGTCAGAATTCTTAGTAATATCATCCTTTAAATCCCTCTCTCTGCAGGGATGGCAGCTCCTGGTGAGGTCACAAAGCCTGCCAAGTTTCAAGATCGGTGCAGGGGTTTGAGGGGAACTGCACCTCAAACTACGGGCAAGCAAAATTCGTGACATGGGTAACACTGTGTGTGTTAAGGCGCAGCAGGGGGAAAGCTGCAGGGGTGGTGGCCTCTGCTGCAGACACAAAGCCTGCCAGCTGTGAAGGAGATAGGGGTAGGGGGGTTCTGGGGCCCTGCACCTCTAGCTGCTGACAGACAAAACTCATGACATGGGAGCTTGTGCAGCTGACTGTCTCTGTCTTGGGGCAGTTGATTGTCTGTATTGATTATTTCCTGTCCTTAGTCTATGGTTTGGTAGGTGTTGAATTTTGCTAATTAACTGGCTACATTAGCTAGCTACTGTATTGAGCTGGTCCCTGAGTGAATCATGATTGATTGGTAACTGGTAACACGGTAGCTTAGCTGCCAGGCCTGCAGTAGTGTCTCCCAGGCCCCAAGAACGAGACAGTCTGCAACAGCCCCCATGGACCGCAGCTAGAGGTGCAGGGCCCCAGAAGCCAGACTCCCTCTGCACTGATCTCCTCCACAGCTGGCAGGCTTCATGGCCGCAGCAAGGGCTACCATCCCTGCAGCTTTCACCCTGCTGCGCCTTAACACATACAGTGTCACTCATGTCACGGGTTTTGCTTGTCCGCAGCTTGAGGTGCAGTTTCCCCCAAACCCCTGCACCTATCTCCTTGAAACTTGGCAGGCTTTGTGGGTTTCATCCCGCCACGTCTTAGCGCACACAGGGTCATCTATGTCACAAGTTTTGCCCGTCAGCAGCTTGAGGTGCAGTTCCCCCCAAACCCCTACATGATCTTGAAATTTGTCAGGCTTTGTGGCCTCAGCAGGGGCTACCACCCGTGCAGTTTTCTCCCCCGCCCCGTGGTTTAACACATATGAGTTTTGCTTTCAAGATATGAGTTTTGCTTTCAAGAATTTAGGGTGCAGTTCCCCCCAAACCCCTGTACCAATCTTCTTGAAACTTGGTAGGCTTTGTGCTCTTAGAAGAGGCTGCCACCCCTGCAAGTTTCATCCAAATCAGACTAAAAATAACGAAGTTATAGAGATTTCATTGATTCCCCATTAAACCCTATGGCCGGATCTCCAAGGTGGCTCCAAAGCTTCAGAGCCACTTCAGCCGGATCGAAGCAGAAACCCAGTCCAGAGCTCCGGATCGGATCGCTGGTATCCAAAGCGGCTGGATCTGAAGCCAGATCGAATAGCTGCCTACTTGCACAGGCCTAAAGAATATGATATGGCATGAGTGAGGTACGTAAATGCCAATAGTTTAGTTTTTGTGGAAAATACCTCTCTAAGAGCCACACTGACAGTAAGGTAAAGAAGCATTCTTTTCCTTTTGACTCAGGCTGTCTAACTGTAATTCTGATTTTACATAACAGAAGTGTAAGTTTTTTTTAGACTAGACTATTGCTGTCAGTTATGAGGCAATTCTTGTTCTGTAGGCAGCAACAATTATATACTGCCTTAACATACTTAGTATATGACAATTATGAATTGCCCAGTTGTTATGGTTTTATTATAATGTTATGAAACCTTCATTCTTACTTCAGTAGTTGTGTAAGACTTTATTTATAGTAACTGTTAAATCTGTGCTGTATGTATTTTGGTATAACGAGATCTATACTAGTACGTATACATGGGTATAATTCTTCCTTGCCAGCAGATGGAGGTAGAACACTTGCATATTATGCCATCATAGGATACACAATTTCTCTCATTCCAGCTTTTGACAACTACAAGGGTCCTGAAGCATGATAATGATAAGAGCCACTCTTTATACACTCTAGTGTGTAGTATAAACAGCTGTCATGTACAGCAGCAACCTTGGTGTTTAAGATTTGGTACTATAAGCATACTGTGGGCCAAGACTTTCATTCAATATCCCCTCTCCCCTCCCCCACAGGAGAGATCTGTCTAGATTGTGTGGAGGACACATTATTTATTTATTAATGCACTTTTGCTAATACACATTAAATCTAGTACCTCTGGGCATTTATATATATGCTTGGTGGGGAGCACTTTAATTAGAGTGGCTCCTTTAGTTAAAGCTCCCCCACCCCCTTTTTCAGTGCAGGGATGCTGATATACATGATGCTGGAGTCTGCTGGAGCACGGTAACTACCACGCTCCAGCAGACTCGATTAATCAAGTCTACTCTGATGTGCTGTAATTACAGCATGTTGGAACAGCTTCACTGCACATGTATAGGTGCCCTGTGCTCTTTAGTTAATGCAAATTAAGATAAGCTAATGTGCATTTTGTTAGTACCTCACAATGGAGGTATTAGATTTAACGTGCATTCCCTAAAGCACATTAATGCTCGTGTAGACACACCCTCCATTGTGAGGTACTAGAAAAAGGTGCATTAGCCTATTTTAATGCACGTTTGTGAAAGTGCAGTTTTTTGTGATGCTTTAATGTGCATTAAGATAAACTAATGCACATTAAAGTGCATGTGTAGACGTGCCCACTGATATATAGGGAATCACTTGGGGCTCCTATACACATGCAGGGACCCTGCTCTGATGTGCTGGAATTTGATTAATCGAGTCTGCTGGAGCATGGAAATTGACATGTTCCAGCAGACTCTAGCATCTCATGTATCAGTGTCCCCATGCTGAAAAATGGTAATGGGGTGCTTTGAACTAAAGCTTGTTCAATGAGCTTTAGTTCAAAGTGTCCCACTGCCATTATTTGCAGGTAGCAAATTTAATCATGATTAAGGGTTGTTACTGTGCAGTAAGCACATGCGCATGTAAACACATGTTTACTGTGCAGTAAATGAGGCATCTGCACAGTAACATATCTTGTGTAGATGCACCCAGTATGTCAGTTTTTCAAACTCAGTGCTGCCAGACACTAGGGCTGTGTGAAATTTTGCAGGATGTTTCATTTCAAAGGTGTTTTGATGTGTTTTGAGCTCAAAACTGCAAAATCAAAATGAAACAAGCCATCGAAACAGCTTTGAAATGAAACAAGAGCACTCGAAACATTTCAAAAGTTTCAACATGTTTTGAGTTTCAAAGCTGGTCTTACTTGGCTTCAGCACCAGTCCCAGCTGGCAGCAGCAGCCTCCTGTCATCCAGTGCAGATCCGGGGGCCGTGCCCCCCGGGAGAATTCTGGCATATCCCCCAGCCTTCCCGGGGGTACAGCCCTGGATCTGTGTGCTGGATGACAGCATGCTGTTGCTGCTGTCTGGGGCCAGCGACAGCACCAATCTTCCTGGCACTGGGTGCAAGCTGTGTCCAGCGCTGGTCCCAGCAGCCTCCTGTCATCCAACAGGCAGATTAGGGGCCTGTCCACACCCCTGGGAGGGGTGTGGGGCTGCTCTGGATTCCTCCAGGGGTTGCAGGCCCCCGATCTGTCTGCTGGTTTGCAGGAGGCTGCTCCTGCCACCTGCGGCCGGTGCTGGGTGCAGCCCACACCCAGCACCAGGAAGATTGGTGCTGCCATTGGCCCCAGGTGGCAGAACCAGCCTCCTGTTGTCCAGCAGGCAGATTGGGGGCCCACACCCCCAGGAGGAGTCTGACAGAGCCCCGCAGCCCTCCCGGGGGTGCGGGTGGGCCCCCAATCTGCCTACTGAATGACAGGAGGCTGCTGGGATCAGTGCTGGGCTCTCCCAGCGTTGGGTGCAACTAAGATTGGTGCTGTCACTGCCCCCCGCCCCCGAGTCAGCAGCAAAAGCATGCTGTCATCTGGTGCACAGATCCAGGGGTCCAGACCCCCAGGAGGGCTGGGGGATGTGCCAGAATCCTCCCCGGGGAGCATGGCCCCTGGATCTGCGTCGGATGACAGGAGGCTGCTGCCAGCTGGGACCAGCACTGAAACCAAATAAGCCCAGCTTCAAAACTCAAACTGTTTTGAAGGTTTTGAAATTTTTCAAGTGTCCTTATTTCATTTCAAAGCAGCAGCATGCTGTCTTCCGGTGCACAGATCCTGGGGCCCACACTCCTGGGAGGGCTACCAGGGCTCTGCTGGACTCCTCCTGGGGGTGCAGACCCCTGATCTGCCTGCCGGATCACAGGCCACTTGGGGCCAGCAGCAGCACCAATCTTCCCAGGCAGCAGGAGCAACCTCCTGTCATCCGACAGGCAGATCAGGGGCCCGCACCCCTGGAAGGAGTCCAGCACAGCCCCACAGCCCTCCTGAGGGTGAGGGTCCCTGGATCTGCCTGCTAGATGACAGGAGGCTACCACTGCCAGCAAGTGACAGTTTTGCTTGTCAACATCTTGAGGTGCAGTTTCCCAGAACCCTTCCCAGGCAGCAGGAGCAACCTCCTGTCATCCGACAGGCAGATCAGGGGCCCGCACCCCTGGAAGGAGTCCAGCACAGCCCCACAGCCCTCCTGAGGGTGAGGGTCCCTGGATCTGCCTGCTAGATGACAGGAGGCTACCACTGCCAGCAAGTGACAGTTTTGCTTGTCAACATCTTGAGGTGCAGTTTCCCAGAACCCTCTGCACCTATCTCCTTGAAACTTGGCAGGCTTCATGCCCTCAGAAGGGGCTACCATCCCTGCAAGTTTCTTCTGAATCAGACAAGAAATGACAAAGTTATAGGTAGTTTTGTGCTTCCCCATTATAGCCTATGGGCAAAACATCAAAACAGCTTCAAAACAGCAAAACAGTTTCAATGAAACTAAACGGAACAGTGCTTTCAAAACTAAATGAAACTTGAAATGAAACACTGTTCCATTGAAATGTTGAAATGAAAGTCAAAGCGGAATGGTGCTGTGTTGCGCAGCCCTACCAGGCACCATTAGAAGCTGAAACTCTCTTCCCCCTGAAAGGACACTTGGGTTGGCCTGAGATCCCATGGTGAAATCCTCTATGCAGCCTGACACCAAATCTCCACATGAACCTGTGTCAGCCTCAGTGCCAGTGAAGCTAGTATTGGATGGGCCCCCTGAATGTTCCAGAGGGAGATCACCAGTTAGGAGCACATCCGGAAAGCCTTTACTACAACCTGTCAGCCTACAACCACCAGATTCCAGATGGAGCAGAAAGGGTCCTAGGACTTTCCTGCATGCTGAGTCAATTATTGAGGCTCAGTATGACTCAGTCAAATTATGGCTTTGGAGTCATCTGTGAATGAGAAAGTGTATGCAATTTATTATTTGAAGGAAAAAAACCCCAAATAACTGGAGTTACTTCCATTATTGTCCACTTACACATTCAAATCCTGCCTTCCTTTTCTTCTTTGTTGTAAAGCATAATATAGGATTTTGCTGTTGAGAGGAACCTAAGGAACAGGAATTGTGCCATCCTTTATGCCATCAGCGTGGGGCAGGAAGGGAGGCAGTGCAACAATGTTTTCTGTGGGTATTGCTAAGGCAAAAAGTCTGATCAAGGGCTCAGGGCATGATATGCATCCCCAGGTGAAATGTATGTGGAAAAAAATCTCTCAAAGAACCATAGTTACTAGTAAGTAGTTTCATTTTCTCAGAAAGTTAGGAAGTTACTCAAAACAGAACCGTTCTGTAATTTTATAATATAAGGTCTAAGGGTAGTATTGAAATAAATTAACTTTTGTGCTGAGGAGGAGATAATCATCCACCTACTCTACTTTCTTGACATTCTCTATAATTGATCTTACACTAAACATCAGTCTTTTTCAGATTACATTTTAAATATTAACATGCCATTGCAGTATCTGTAGTTGATGTTTCTTTACCATTAATACTTATATTAATTGCATGTAACCTTAAATCTAAACTAGATTTCTAGTTATGCTGATTAGGCCTGTGTGAGTCAGCAGCGTTCCGATCTGGCTTCAGATCTGGCCACTTCAGATGGCCGCGATCCGATCCGGAGCTCTGAACCAAGTTTCCGCCTCGATCCGGCCGAAGCAGCTCCTCAGCTTCGGAGCCGCCTAAGAGGTCCGGCCATACAGTATAATGGGGAATCAATTTATAACTTTGTTGTTTCTTGTCTGATTTGGATGAAACTTGCAGGGATAGTAGTCTCTGCTGATAGCATGAAACCTACCAAGTTTCAAGAAGATCAGTATAGGGGTTTGGGGGGGAACTGCACCCCAAATTCTTGAAAGCCAAACTCATGTCACGTCTAGGCATTACAACATAGGGTGAAAACTGCAGGGGTGGTAGCTCTTACTGAGGCCACAAAGCCTGCCAAGTTTCAAGAAGATCAGTTTAGGGGTTTGGGGGGAACTGCACCTCAAGCTGTGGACAAGCAAAATTCGTGCCATGGGTGACACTGCGTGTGTTAAGGCACAGCAGGGTGACAGCTGCAGTGATGGTGGCCCCTGATGAGGCCACGACACCTGCCAGGTGTCGAGGAGATCAGTGCAGGGGGGTTCTGGGGCCCTGCACCCCTAGCTGCTGACAGGCAAAACTCATGCCAAGACTGTGTCTGTCTTGGGGCAGTTGATTGTCTGTATTGATTCTTTCCTCTCCTTAGCCTGGTTTTGTAGGTGCTAATTGATGCTCGTTAAGTCGTTATGTAGTAGCTAGGTCCTGTGTATTGAGCTGGTCCCTGGTCCCTGAGTGAATCATGATTGATTGATTGGTAACTGGTAACACAGTAGCTTAGCAGCCAGGCCTGCAGCAGTCTCCCCCCTCCCCGCCCCAAGACGGAGACAGTCAGTCCCGCAAGCACCCATGGTACGAGTTTTATTTGTCCACAGCT
Organism: Alligator sinensis; assembly: GCF_000455745.1. NCBI lineage: Eukaryota > Metazoa > Chordata > Crocodylia > Alligatoridae > Alligator > Alligator sinensis. The sequence goes on from NW_005841925.1 coordinate 1,152,095, forward strand.
TGAGGGGCAGTTCCCCCCAAACCCCTGCACTGATCTTCTTGAAACTTGGCAGGCTTTGTGGCCTCAGTAAGAGCTACCAGCCCTGCAGTTTTCACCCTGCTATGTTGTAATGCCTAGACGTGACATAAGTTTTGCTTTCAAGAATTTGGGGTGCTGTTCCCCCCAAGCCCCTGCACCGATCTTCTTGAAACTTGGCAGGTTTCATTCTCTCTGTAGAGTCTACCACCCCTGAAAATTTCATCCAAGTCAGACAAAAAACAACAAAGTTATAGATATTTAATTGTTTCCCCATTATACCCTATGACCAGATCTCCGAGGCGGCTCCGAACCACTTTGGGAAGCCTAATGAGGCCAGCGCTTCGACCCGAGTGTGCTGCTTCGGACCCCAAAGCGTCCAAAGCTTCTCCGGATCCGAAGCTCTGTCCAAAGCCTTGCACAGCCCTAATGCTGATACAGCCTCATTCATGTGGAACTTGCTCTGTTGTAACTGAGATCAGCATTTGGTCCTGGCTGGCTTAAAGAAATATATCCCCTTTCCTTCCCGCTTCCCCAGACAACCTGCACAAACCAGGTTGAGCAATTCAAGAACAGAAAGAATTATTTTTATGGAATAGTAGAAGTTGGACTATTGTTGCAGCCATGAAGTTCCAGGAAATGTATGAAAGGCAATCATATTTGTGATCTCTTTTATTGGACCAACTGTATAGTTTAGGAAAACTGTTGGACAAGCTTTCCAGCATCACGCGCCTTTCCTCAAGTCACTTGATGCCCCAAAATGCATCCAGCTGCTCTCCCACCTATACAGATGGTCCAGTAACAACTATCACAAAAAATCCTTGCCTGTTACAGAATGTGTACATATTACAAAGGCAAGTAAACAAAAAATCCCATTTATTTCCATACTTAATTATACACCTATATTTTTATTTAATCAAAAATAACAAAAGTCAGATAGTTTTTGGTCATTGATTTTTGCTGTTAATTTTCATGCTGTGGTTATTTTTTGTTTTTTTTTTTTAACTAGGCCAGTTATCAGAAGCAATATAATGCTGGAATGCTTAACCAAGATGCTGCCCAAACATTAATAGGTGCTGCAGAAAGCTATGTTGATGCTAAAGGGAAGTAAGTGCTTAATTTAATTTATTTTTTTTTAAAGAGGAAAATCATTTGGATATTGCAAATTATAGGTCACCCATGCCCAAATATGGGTGTAACCAATATTTATAATATTCACATTACCTATATTTGTTCTTACGAATGAGTAACATGTAGATGCAAGCAGGGCAAGTACATGTTTTTTAGGCTTCCTTATTGTATTAAAAGTTTGCTCTGGCTGTATATATTCTACATATGAAAATAGTATGGGAGCAGTATGTAATATGAAAATTGCCTGACTTGATACAGACAGTACAGTAATTTACAAAGCTGTGTGTACAGTAAAGTTATTATCTGAAATAGTTGTGCCCTCAAGCATGATTCGCTTCAGGCAAGCCTGCCTCATAAACTGGAAGCAGTTTAGGCACTCCTGTGCAGCACTTGGGGCATTTTCACACATGCTCTGGATGGGATGGGGGGAGTGCCACTCAGAGAGCCACTCTAATTAAAGTGCCTGCAGTGGCTCTCGTGTATCAGCAATCCCACACTTCAAAATGGTGGTGGGAGTTCTTTAACTAAAGCTCATTGAACGAGCCGTAGTTAAAGCACCCCCGTCAGCCTCCCCATGCATCTACAAGCACCCTTGGTGTGTATTAATTAGCATTACTGAGTAGCAGTGCTAGTTAGCTTGCATCAAAGTAATTGGCCCACTTGTGTGGTTGTTACACTGCTTCTGATTTAGGAGGAGGCAGACATGGAGGCCACTAGAGCATGTTAATTAGCATGCTCTGACATGCTTTAATTACGGTGTGGTGCCTCCAGTGTCTCATGTATCAGTAATCCTGCACTAAAAAATGGCAGTGGGAGTTCTTTAATTAATGCTCATTGAACGAGTTTTAATTAAAGCACCCGGATATATATTTTTGTCTTTGACCATACATATGTTGAACGCAGAGCTGGCTCTAGGGGTGTGTGGGGCCTGGGGTATAACAGGCTGTGCAGGGCCAGTTTGGGGGCTGGGGGGTGGTGTGCGGCTGGAGTGCAGAGCCGGTGGCACGTGGCGGCCAGTGGGGACTGTATGGCACTGTCCGCGGGGCCCGGGGCAGTCGCATTGATTTGCCTCCCCCAAGGGACGGCTCTGGCTGAACTCATTTACCTAAGTGAGGCACAAATTGAGTTTTACTTAAGCAGGCACAAATTGAGCGCAGAATTTGATCCAATTATATTGTTATTCACATAATCAAAGTGTAAAATAAGAAAGAATACTATAGCATTGAATATTTACTACTGCATTTATGAAGTGTCTGTTCAGGTGATACTGTAAATTGAATCATCAACTGTAATACATTTATGTTGCTTTACTCCAGTGGAGTTGTACCAATTTACACTTGTGTGTATATTATAGGTTTATTTCCAGCAGTATAATCTTTTTGTTTTAAAATAATGTTCTTAGGTTTATGAATATTCATGAGGTAAAGACATATTGGGAAAGCAAAGGACTATTTGTTCTTTGTAAGAGACTGCTTTCTGATTGGGTTTACAATGTGAAAGACGAAAAATCTAAGCCTTCAAGGTAAGAATAGTACAAAAATTCCTAAATAAAGTTTTATATGTACTACATCTCAGTTTGGCCATCAGCACAAAATTATTATTTTTACCTGTTTTTAAGATTATTCTTTCATACCATCTTATTGTTTATTCTTTCAGCATTTGCAACATTTTCAGTATATACAGCATAGGAAAGAGCTTTTGAAGTGATTTGTATATGTTTCAGAGGGCGCATCCACACATGCAGCATGTGTGCTTGCAGCAGCTCAAATAGAAGCGGTGCAAATTTGAGCCAGGGCTTTTTGCCTCAGCGCACATGTCCGGACATGCACTTCGGTGTGGGGCAAAGTGTGAGATTTGGGGCAAAATAACCTTGCCTGTCTCCTCCTGGAGCTAGAGGTGATGGCCCCAGCAGTATAAAAACTTGTCCTAGCAAGCAGCTCAGGACTAGGCTACTTGCCCTTAGGCACTTCTGGGGCACCAAGTGGCAGGACCTGCTTGACGAGGGCATGGCTGGGGCACCCAAGTGACTGAGTCTGTACTCCACCCTCATTCCATGAGCCACTGGGGGCCTCAGCTGGCGGCTTCTCCATGGAGCTGTCGCCACGGGCATATACGTGTCAAGCTTCACGGACACCCCGGTCTCCTGCCCCTTCTGCATGCAGAGGGAGACCCTGGTGCACGTGACCCTTGTGTGTGCCAGGCTGCAGCCCCTCCACCTCCAGAATCTTCTCCTGAGATTCTGGTTGAATTTCACCCCCCACCTTTTTGTTTTTGGTCACCCCATCCACGGCCCCAAGTCCCAGGAACTCCTGGTCAACTTCCTCCTGGCCCTGGCCCAGACCAAGTGGGCCCTGCACTTGGCCAAGAAGGAGGCTCTGGCTGGGAAGGTGCCCGGAGACTGTGGGACCGCTTTCCTCTCACTTGTTTCTAGGCAGAGCACCAGTGGGCAGTGTCCACTGGCTCCTTGGATGCCTTTGAGGACCGGTGGGTGCGGCCTGGGAGGCTCTGCTCAGTGCCCCCCTCAGGCGCACTCATTTTCAAGTTTTGACCCTTTGATCCACACGACACTCCTATCCTGTTTTTTTCATTAGTTGTCCCAAATATTTTGTTGTAGCATTTGCCCATTAGTCCCCATACAATAGGGGCTACTAGTTAACCAGGTGGGCATTAGGGCCCACGGTATTTGAATGTTACGAATAGACAGGAGCTTCTGGGGGAGAAGTCTCTGAGAGAAAGTTGGCCACACCCCTTCCTATCTCAGGCAGCTGTTGTTGCTGTTGCTGCTGCTGCTTGATCTCAGGAGCTTCTCGGGACTCCACCCCTACTTCTTGGGGAAGCAGACCATGCACCATGTAGGCTGTTGCTGCTGCTGCTAGCCTACTGAGGAGGGAGCTGAGGAGGGAGAGGAGGATCCATGTGGTAAACCAAAGACTGCAGTGCTGGTGTCATCGGGAAGGCTTTGGCTTTCATGACCACAGCCTGCTCTTTGGCGAGAGAGGCAGCGAGCTGCTGGGAAGAGATGGCCTGCACCTCTCTCCCCTAGGGAGGAGGCTCTTCTCAGCCGGACTGGCTGACCTGCTCCACTGGGCTTTAAACTAAGCCCGCTGGGGGACGGGGGGGGCGACCGCCCCTGCT
>NW_005841925.1:1158728-1160284 GCF_000455745.1 Alligator sinensis
AAGCGACCAAAACGCTGGCTTGCATCCATAGATGCTTCTCAAGCAAATCCCGGGACGTCATTCTCCCCTTGTACTCAGCCTTAGTGAGGCCGCAGCTGGAGTACTGCGTCCAGTTTTGGGCTCCACAATTCAAAAAGGATGTGGAGAATCTTGAGAGAGTCGAGAGAAGAGCCACGCGCATGATCAGAGGTCAGGGAAGCAGACCCTACGATGACAGGCTGAGAGCCCTGGGGCTCTTTAGCCTGAAAAAGCACAGGCTGATCTGATGGCCACCTATAAGTTTATCAGGGGTGACCACCAGTATCTGGGGGAACGTTTGTTCACCAGAGCGCCCCAAGGGATGACGACTAGGTCGAATGGTCATAAACTACTACAAGACCGTTTCAGGCTGGACATAAGGAAGAATTTCTTTACTGTCCGAGCCCCCAAGGTCTGGAACAGCCTGCCACCGGAGGTGGTTCAAGCGCCTACATTGAACACCTTCAAGAGCAAACTGGATGCTTATCTTGCTGGGATCCTATGACCCCAGCTGACTTCCTGCCCTGTGGGCAGGGGGCTGGACTCGAGGTCCCTTCCAGCCCTAATGTCTATGAAATCTATGAAATCTACTGTCAAGAGTTTCTGGGGAAAGTTGGCCATGCCCCTCCCTGCTTCAGGCTGCTACTGCTACTTCTGTTGCTAGCCCTCTCAGAAGCTTCTGGAAGGAAGCTGGCCATTCCCCTTCCTGTATCAGGCTGCTGCTGCTGTTGCCAACCCCCTCCCCCCCATGGGGGGGGTCCTCTGCTGCATGACGCTGCCCCCACCCTTGGGGAGGGGCCCACTGAAATGCACCCCAACAGGGCACCCCAGCTTCTGCACTCCTGTTCTGGCCTGCTGCCCAGCCTATCACGAAGTCACAGTCACAGAACAGCCTGTGGAAGGAGCCTGCACTGCCTTTGGGCCCCTTCTCCACCATCACTGCCAGAGCCTAAAGGTGCCTTGCCTTCCCCAGCTTCCTTGGCAGGCCACCCCCTCCTTCACCGCCACTTTTACCTGAAGCACACCTTGAGTGGCTAAACTGGATGGTTACTACCACTGCTGCTGCTGCTGCAGCTGCTGCCTCCTGTTCTGCTGCTTCCCCCTCTCAGGAGAGAGGGAGATTCCCTGCTGCACCACCTTGCACCTCCCCATACTGGATTGCTTCCTTAATTGACTGTTGCTTCTGCACTCCCCCACAGCTGCCTCATCATATCTACTCCTGTGCTTGTGTTCCTGCCTTCTGCCTTGCTGCTAAGTGCCTGGCTGGAGGCCTGAGGGGCTTCTGCACTGAGCTTCCACAAACAAGGTGCCTCCACTCCTCCAGCCATCTTTTACAACTGCCTCAGCAGCTCCCCTATGTGTCTCCCTAGCCCGTGTGTGTGTGTGTGTGTGTGTGTGTGTGTGTGTGTGTGTGTGTGTGTGTGTGTGTGTGCTTCCTCCCCCACCTTCCCCAAGCATAGCCTACCCAGTTTCCTGTGGAGCTGTAGCTCAGTGAGCTTCAGCCCCTTCCCCTTCCCCGCTCCCCCACCCCTTCCCCC
>NW_005841925.1:1160440-1165333 GCF_000455745.1 Alligator sinensis
TAGTCCAAATGACCTCATCCAGAGGTAGAGAAGCCTGAGACCTCTGCTGTGGGGGCAGGCGAGACTCCAGCAGGGAGCCAGCAGAACCAGGGGGTATCCCCTGGCCAGGCCCCTCCCAAAGGGGTTCCCAAGCCCCCTTCTCCACCATCAGGGACCAAGGGCAAGGGCAGTGGGAAGGGCTCCTCTTCAGCCTCCTCCACAGCTAGGGGTGAGAAAGGCAAGGGCCCTGCCCCCAAGCCTAAACCATGAGCATCTGAGAGGACCAGGTGTGCCACACCAGTCAGCACACCCACTCAGCCTGGCCCTGGCCCTGGCCCTAGCCCCAGCCCCACCAATGCAGCCCCCCAGCAGGGGAACTGCAGCTATGCACAGGTGGCTGCGGGGTGGCCCACAGCCACAGGGCCTAGACCCTCCACTGCCAGCCCTTCCAGCTCGCGTGGCGGGGCCCCCTTTCCGGCACTTACCTGCAGGCACAGGGTGAAGTGCCAACTGCCCAAGTGGGAGAACTTGAATTTTGAGACCTTGGTGCAGGCCCTGGCTTGGGTAGTGGGGCCCCCCAATATTGTGGCCGCCTCCTGCATTCATGGCAAGGGTGTCATTTTCCTTGCCTCGGAGGCCACTGCACACAAAGCGGTGGAGAGGGGGCTTGTGGTGCAGGGCAAGAACATCCTCCTTGACAGCTGCCTTGTGATTCCTTTTCAGGGGGCCCTAGTGAGGATTTTCTATACATTGGGGGACCTGTGGTGCTTCTGGTGCTGTGCCCCGGGGCACTTGCATCATGAGTACCCCATGGGCCAGGCGGGGAAGGCATCCACGGGTCCAGCAGGTGAGAGGGGTGCCCCTACCACTGGTGCCTTTCCCCCCTCAGGCTTCCCTTGGCACTCCAGTCACAACTCCCAGCCCCCCTATGAGCTTGGGGGACCCCACCCACCACCCAAATTTGGCAGAGTGCTGGGGATGGGGGCAGCAGCTAAAGGAGGAGAGGGAGCAGGGCCCCCTGCCCCTAGCCATGCCCCCCGCTGTAACTGCCCCCCACAACCCTTACCTTCTCCTACTGGAGCCTGTCCTTTGGCTCAGTCTAGCCTATGTGCAGGTGGGTAAAGCACCTCGCTGGGAAATAAGACATGTGAACTCAAGCCTCTCTGGCTGAGGGGAGCCTAAAGCACTTTGAAGGCAAATTCTTTAATCCCACTGGGTTACTGGGCTAAAAAGGGTCTCCTTTCCTCATTTCAGGGGATTTACGGTTATGTGCCTACTCAGGTAGAATAGGATCTGAGGGAGAAATAACTCATAACTATTACTCCAACTGGGTGCGTCTACATGTAAAATTAATGCATTTTAAGATTACTACATATTAAGATACAGCGCAGTAAACTACACCCAGGAACACAGTGACGTGCACCCATGTTGGAAGCAAATTTGCTCCCAATGGAAGTAGTTGAGACCAGGGCTGCTTCTGCCCCTCTGCTCCAGGCTCCCCCACTGCCCACCTCAGGCTGGCATGGGACACTAGGATTAAGCCTGGGCTCTGGGGAACAGAGAGAGAGCTGTACCAGAGTGCGGAACAGCTCCCAGCTGTGTAGAGCTCAGGATCTCAGCCTGGCTCTGTGATGCTAGCTTGAAGCAACGCCCTGTGGCTGAGTGGCAGCAGCACCCTGAGCTCATCCCTTGCTCTCTTGTCTCCAGTCCCAGCACTGCTCAGTTCCCAGTTCCCCCCCAGGAGCCATGAGCTGAGCTGCACTGGGACAGGGAAGCTCTCTGTCTCTACAGCACCTGGCCAGGGACAGAGAGCTTCCCCATCCCCTCAGCCCTGCTACTGCCCACATAACACATGCCCCAGTTGGCTCCTGCTCCCCACCTGTGTCTGGGGGGAGCTGGAAGCTGAGCAGCGCCAGGAACATGTGGAGATGTGGGTGAGTAAGCAGCACCAGAAGAGGAGGGAGATGTGGGGGAGGTAAGCAGTGCCAGTACCAGGGGAGATGCATTTCCCCCCAGTCTTGACACTTCTTACCCTCCCCCCCACCCCCCTGCATCTCTTCCAGTTCCAGCACTGCTCAGCTCCCAGCTCTCCGTGTGCATGGGCAGGGAGTGAGAGCCAACTGGGGCATGCTGCATGGGCAGCTGCAAGGCTGAGGGGATGGGGAAGCTCTCTGTCCTTGGGACAAACAGGTCCCCCATCCCCTCAGCAAGCCAAATATAATCGTTTTGTTTTAAAATAATGAGCTCAGGGTGCTGCTGCCTTGGCCACAGGACATCGCCCCAAGCCAGCGCCATTGAGCTGGGCTGTGGTCCTGAACTCTGCCCTGGAGCTGTAGACAACATCCCTGCCCCACCCCATGTGGCCCCTGCTGCCTAGCCTGACCAGGAGCAAGTTGCTTCCTGTCAGTGTCTACACATATACTACTGTTCAGTAGGTAATGTGCCGTTAACCTATTACCTGTTGGTACTAGCAAACAGCACTTTAGCCTAATTTACTGAGCAGTACATCCCATGCACATGTAGATGTTGGCACTTTACTGCACATTAGATTAGCTTAATGCACAGTAAAGCATCTTGTGTAGACACACCTACTGAGAAAGTTTATTCCTGGATTGCTCCTAGCTAGATTACTATAGCATCTTGGCCATGCCATCTGTAGTGTCTCTAGGAATTATTTGTGATTCCAGCAATCCATATTCAAGTGAAATGCTCTCCAGAATTGACTTGCCCTTCAAGGTATTTGAATTTATTTTTTGGCTTCAGACATGACTCACTAAACAAACTTAAAGAGAAACGGTCTGCTATCTTTAGGTTTTATGTTGCCAACTGGTGTAAGGCTATTACCTTTGAGCCAGTTCCAGCTTCAGAGATGTTAAAACCCACAAACCCCAGCCTTTTGTAATACTCAAAATAAACATCTAAAGAACTGTTTAATTCCTAATTTCAGAAATTTCGCAACATTTATATTCCTAGGTTTTTCTCTGTAATTCTAGTAACAAATTTGAAGGAAGGATCTTGGTGAGATTTAAATATGTCTGAAGAAACATTGTCAATATGACAATGTCATTATGTCTTTTGAAGATAGACACTGTGCTTTGTCTGCTTCTTGCATGGCCTAGAAAGACATAATCAACAAGAAATAGACCTTTCTCTGCCCCGTTTCTATTACTGGAATCTATATCCTTCCAGAAATATCTGTACCCACCTTTACTTCCCTTCTCCCTTAATTTTTCAAAGATTCTTCTTGCAACATAATTTTAAAGAGGAAAGTGTATTCACTTATAGAAATAAATAATATGGATGAGTTTCTAAGGAAGAGTTCTATTCCTGATTTTTTCTCATTCTGAAAGGGAAGATGATCTACCCCATATTTTAGACCTTAGAAAACTTAAATACACAAGTGAAAAATTCTATATGGTATTGTTAGTAGCCATTCTTTCTTCTTTATTTCCCACTTTGTTTGGTGCCTTCAATATAAAGGATGTTGATATTCTCATTTGGTTAAAAAAAACCCCAAAGAACAGTGAATATTTAAAATTCCAGAAAGGCAATATCTTTTTCCAGTACCAGGTTTTATCCTCTTGACCAGCAGGACGTCCAGTCTGATATGGGAATTGGTGGCATGGAGCTGCATCTTGCTGCCCATCTGCTCTGTAGTGCTCTCTACTGCTGATCTTGCTGCCCTCCATGTCTGCAGAGGGGTTGTGAATCTGCAGTGAGAGTGAATGTAGTCAGCTAACTGCTGTTGGGGGGGAATGGGCAGAGAATCCCAGCCCACAGCCACAGCCAGGTCACAATCTCTGGCCCTCAATGACAAAAGACTGGCAATATTTTCAAAAAGAGCCAATTCCAAACAAGGACTTAAGCACTGAAATTAGAACTTAGGCAGAATTTGACCACCTAAACCTAAAATTGCTACACTGAAACCCCCACTCAGCTGTCACCTAACTCTGGAGGTCCCTAAACTCAATAGGCATTTAAGGCTTTTACATCCAAGTTCTTCAGGTACATAGGCAGGGGTAGATCCATAAGGGTTGTAGTGGAATGGTCGTATCCCCCTTTGGCTGTATGCAGGATGCACTCTGATGTTCTGGAATATCAGTGTAGCTCTTGCTAGGAGCTCTGCATGTTCTGGGAGCTCTATGAGCTCACTGGCTGACTGGTTGGCGTGGGGCTGTCTGGAGTCCCTGCTGTCAAGCACTCCACTCTACTGTTTTACTCTTCCCCTCGCTTCTCCCCACCCCCCATTTAATTCATTACCAGGGGAGAGGAGAAGAGGGGACAGAGTAGAGGACGCAGCAGAAGAAGCAGCACAACCCCTGGGCTCCAGCTCCAGAGCTGCATGAGTTGTGGTGCCAGCCATTCCTCCCCTCCTCTCCACTGCTGAATTCCGAGGATGAGGTGGGGAGGAGGGATGGGAAGTGCAAAGAGCAGCAGGTTCCAGAGCTGCTTGAAGCATGGACTCCATGCAGACCCTGCACTGACCAGCAGGTGAGCTCATGGAGCCCCTAGCAGAGACAGAACTCCCAACAGGAGCTCCCAGCTAGGAGAGCTCACTGGCATCCAGGATTAAGTGAGGGGTTGCAGCCACACCCGCTTGGACTCTGTGGCACATGGGCAGTGAGCTTTCTTCACTGTGCATGCACCACACATATGAAGGGGATGTGATCACATCCCCATCATGATCATCTTGGATCAGTTCATAGGGTAGGTCTGTACCACTCAGTTATGTTACCAAACAGTGCCACGGTGGTACACTTTACTTCCCAAACTGGAAATAGCTTACCTAGGGTGCTACTTGCACACTAATAAACTCTGGCTGGCTGTCCTTATTTTTTCCTATTGGCTAATTTGGGGTAGTTCCCAACTCAGTGTACTGGTTCTTGTGGATCTTACTGTGTGTTGCCTGTTTTT
>NW_005841925.1:1165343-1165666 GCF_000455745.1 Alligator sinensis
ATTTTATACAGTGCCTAATACAGGGTTCTGAATTCCACTTTGGTGGCCAAGGACCTAAAAGTTAGATGTTGCAATGCTCAACACTGCATCTCATGGATATGCTTGAAGAACTAGGTCCAAATGTCTTGCAGTAGTAGCTGTCTATATTTGTCTAAGGTTACATTTCTGCCCTTACCTGATTGGCAATTCAAAAATTGGGCAGGTACTCTAGAAAGTTGTATTTAGAAGCAGAGCAGCACATACACATTAGGACTACCAGACGTCTGAGCAATCTGTTTTGTAGAAAAGGGAATGGGATGGCAATTTAATAATGGAGGGAAAGA
>NW_005841925.1:1165697-1177398 GCF_000455745.1 Alligator sinensis
TGAAAAGGAGGGCAAGGCAACAAGGAAGCATGTTCAGAGGAGAAGGCAGCCAGTGGCACCAAAGAGCCAGATTATGAAAGAGTCTTTTCTTTATAGAGAGAATTATTAATACACTAAACTATTGGCATTTTTAAATAGTACATCATGTTATATTTTAAAAGTATATAAGCCTTAGTGTAAAGGGATTTTTATCTATTTTCTTTCCTAATTATTATTTTCACCAATTCATTTTTCTTTCTATAGTTTCCGTTTGCTCCTTTTATCGTTTTCTATGCATCTACCCATTTTCCCGCTTTCCTACTATTCTGCTTTATCCCTGATCTCTCTTTCTCTCCCTTTTTCATAGGTATTCCTTTCAACAATCTCTTCCTTTTAATCTCCTTCTCCAGGATCAGTTGATTTCATTTTCTCTTCTGTGGCTCTTGTAGCTTTTCCCTAAATCAGTGGTTTTCAAACTTTGTAAAGTCATGGAACCCTTTCATATCACTTCTGCTGTGGAACCCCTACCCTTGGTTTTGCAGGCCATGCAGGCTGACATGAAACCAGGCAACCCACCATGGCAATGGTGGATGCCATTAACCCCTGTGTCTTTGCTGAACCCCTGATGACCTGTCATGGAACCTGAGGTTCTGTGGAACAATTTGCCATAAGCAGATCTCCTAGATTACAGGGCTATGTTCAAAACTTTTCAGCCACTTTCTGGTCTAACTGCAATCACATTATGTAATGATTACAGCGTCCTTGAATTCAAGGAGAGTATAGGAATCTTTAGTATCTTTCTACACTGCCACTTATGGTGATTTCATCTTTTATTCTGTAAGTGGAAAGATCTCTATGCCTGCTTGCAGATGTTCAAAAAAAACCAAACGTGCTTTACTGGAAGCAACAGTGCATTACTTTGACCCAGCTCCCCAGCATAGAGTATAGATAAAGTATAGATCAGGCACTTCAGCAGGTCTTTTTGGCACTTTTAGCTAAAGCTGATTCAATCAGCTATTAGATGAAAGCGCCAAAAAAGCCCCACTAAAGTGCCCAATATTTCAGATGTTGGGCAAGCTGGGTCCAACTAACTCTTCTGGGCATCCTCTGGGCTCAGCGCAGGAACACGCCAAGTTTAAAGTAAAGTACCATTTTGTTTTGGTTTTTTTTAACGTCTGCAAGCAGCCATCAGGGCTACCATCATCATCATCATTAGATTTCACTTGTTATTACATTCTCATTTGATAATTCTACATTTTCTTTTTAGTTTGGTATGATTGATTAGCTAGATCCCATTTTCCTAGAATATAATAAAAGGTATGTTGGCTTAATCACTGTTTGGTGAAACATGGTTTTAGATGCATTTAGTAAATATACAGTAGCTTAATTTACCTAAGCTTTTGTATAAGTATATTATAAGGTACTATTAAGAAAGTATCACTTATTGTTAAAATGGAAAAGTACATTTAATTGGTGCCTACCATTGTTTTTGTCAATATTTACCTTATTTACTTATTTTTAAACCAAGCAAAATTAATTCATTATAACAAAAAGTCACCGAATAATTATTTTCTTAAAATTCATTTGCAGGAACAAGTTTCTGAAGATATGTAATTTTATAGTATTCACAGATGAATTTGAGTATGCAAGTCACATTGTAACATTGTTAAACATATTTCCTATGATAGTTAATTACTTGCCATCCTACTATGACCTGCTTCTTCCACAACTGAAAATTTCAAACTACTATTTCCTTGGGTTGTATATGCTTGAGGCACTGTTAAAGGTACTATATCATTTTTTTTTCTATTAATGGTAATATTTCTCATATTCCCCATAAAATGCAGAATTCCTTTTTTTTAAATACTTAAATGCTTCATGATAATTCTTTTAAATGTAAAAGACAGAAAATGTCTGTCTCTTGTCTATTTCTTGCCCAATTGTTTTCCTAATAATTTAATGAGTATTCTTTAAGTTGCTTAGAATTTTTTTTCAGTGCAACATAAAAGTAAAATCAACTTTTGTGCTGAGCTTATGAATGTTCATTCCTTTTTTGTATACAGCTGCATTATTCTGTGTTCTGTCATTACAGCTGTGTTCTGTGTATGACAGTTTAGAAGTACTCGATATTACTTAATACTGATAATATTCAACAGCTTCCTATGAAGCAATAGTAAAATGCTTCTAAAAAAAGAGACAATAATAAAGAAACATATCTGAGTTTCATCCCAGTTTATATACATTAGTAGTGGACCAGATGTTCCTTATAAATAGAGTCTTTACATGACCTCTACACATCTCCACTCTTGGAATGTGATGGCAATTAATAGCTCTGATGGTGGAAATTTCCTAGTAATATCTGTTGGTGCATGCTTATACACTTGTATGTTCCTTCCAAGCTGTTCCTGAACAAACTGAGAGAGAGAGAGAGACAGGGAGAGAGAGGTAGAGAAGCTATAAAATGGGCATGGTTTTCCACTCATCTCTGTTCCTTCCACCTATGACAACACCTCAAATGTAAATTTTGGGAGGTGCTGATCTACCTTGGATTCACCTCAAAAGTCAGTATCTCAAATAATTGCTGACCTTAGCCAAGGCTTTCTTCCTTAACTTTCTTATAAAATACAGGTTTCCGTACAGGTTTCCCACAATTTATGCGGTATGTGCATTCCCGGAGAACAGCACATAAATTAAATTTGCATAAAGCGACCCCACTTTATAATGTAATAAGTAGGGATATGTTCCCATGGTGGCTAGGGAGGGAGGGATTGAGGTTGACACTAGGGAAGGGGTGGAGGGAAGGGTGTGTGGCACAACTCATTCACAGCTCCTGGGGCTGCAGCAGGCAGCAAAGCACAGGAACTGTGAGTGGGTGTGGGGCATGGCTCTTGTTGCTACGTGCCCCCCGGGAGGGCTGCAGGCTGGGGGGCTGTGCTGGGCTCTTCCTGGGGGGGCATGGGCCCCTGGATCTGTGCATGGGACAATAACAGGCTGCCACTGCAGGCTGGGGCCAGTGGCACCACCAGGTTCTATGAGGGGGCTATGGCAAATTTTGGGGTGGCAACAGCCCCCTTCCCAGCACAACTGCCTCATTCCTGCAAGCAAGGCTGGGGCTGGTGGCAGCCCTGGACTGTTCTAGGAGCTCCAGGGAGAGTGGCAGCTGCACTGGGAGGTGGGATGCTGCCACCCCAAAATTCACCATAGCCTGCTGTTGTCCCATGTGCAGATCTGGGGGCCCATGCACCCTGTCCCCCGTCCCCCCCCCCAGGAGGAGCCTCAGGAGGGCCCAGGTTTGGCAGGGGCTCTATGGAGCCAGGCTGGCTCCCCCCTCTCCCTGCTGGTGCAGCCCAGCTCCATAGAGCCCCTGCCAGCCCATGCCCCACCCTGGGCCCCTGCCGGCACTGGCCCTGGTGCACCAGTCCTGTGCTCCTGCCCAGATGTTGCTGCATTCTGCATGCCCACTCACTGCCACTTCCCTGCTGCCTGCTGCAGGTATTTCCCTGCTTTTCTGCCTGCAACTACTACTGCTCCAGCACCACATGGTTCCCGGCTCCAGCTCTGGGCTGCCGGACTCAGCAGGCACCAGCCCGGCCCCTGTGATTCTCAGCTGGCTTTGTGCAATGCTGGCCAGGCCAGTCCGGTTTCTGCTGTGGTGTGTGGTCTTGGCTTTGCAGCTAGGATGTGGTGCTAGAGAACCGAGTGGAGGGGGATGAGGAAGTGGCATGAGAAGGGCAGCAGTGACAGATGGGAGGGTGAAGTGGCATTGAGCGGGAGCACGGGCCCCGCGCCGGTGCCCTGGGGCCAGGAGCAGTAGAATCACGGAGCCCAGGCTTGAAGAAGTGCTGGTGGGTGTTCTGCCTGCCTCAGGGGGGGGGAAGGGAGGCAGGCTGTGGGCAAACCCTCCTCCATGCATGCCACAACCCTCCCCCCACACACAGCCCCTCACAAAGCCCATACTCCACACATCCACACACATACACATGCTCCCCCACCCCACACACACACTCCCCCACCCCCCACATACCCACAAACCTATACCCACTCACCCACCCGCACTCTCCCACAATATACAAGAGTAAGACTTCATTTTAAGCTATTATACAATCACCTCTATGTACACTACACAAACGCATGTAAATCAGGACCAAAATATTTTTTAAATTAAATTAATGAATGTTGTAGTACATGTTTGAGTTTTAGAATATAATTTGGTATTTTTCTCGTTCTGAGATGGCAAACCCCCTTGCTGAAAGAAGTACTTCTGGGGGGCAAGGGGAGGGACTTCTGGTGGCAAAAGTCAGGGGTTAGGGGGTGGGACTTCCAGTCCCAAGATGGCAACCAGGGGACAGGCCACTTGTCAAGGGGTGAGGTTACCCTTGCACCCCTCGATAGGTTGCCAAAACTCAGTAAGCAGCCCTCTACCCAAAATAATTACCTGCTCCTTTGCTCAACCAATGCATGCTGCAGTGTGCCATATAAACCTACCCTGACCATTAGTGAGAGTGGGTTTATCAAGTCTAGAGTTGTAGTGTGCGAAGATGCATTATACAGGCAATCCCTGCTCAATGCTGTTTCACTTAACACTATTTCAATATCATGCTCATTTGAAATTGGTACCTGATTTCACTTAGTGCTCAGCAAGTTTCGTTATAACACTTGCGGTCACCATCTTGGGTCATTAAAAGCGATTGCGGTTGCAATCTTGGGTCATCAAATACTTTTAGTTTCACTTAACGCTCGTTTCACTTAACACTCGTTTTTTCAGGAACCAATTAAGAGCACTAAGTGGGGGTTTCCTGTAGTTATTTTCAGATCTGAATAAAAATTTAATATACCCTTTTGTTTGTTTTTGTCAGGTAAATAAAGTAATAAATTTAAATAAATATTGCATATTATTAATCAAAACAGGCTCTAGCCATGGGGAAGACCTACATCTTTTACCACTGGAACCAATTTGACATATTAATCATAGTAATTGGACTCATAGATATCTTTATTATTATCGTATTTAAATCGGTTCATACATCATACCATGTGATTAACACTATCAGGGTATTCCGGATTGTTCGTCTTATTAGAATCCTTCGTCTTTTGAAGGTAAGAATAATGTTTTCATCATTTTTATCAAGGTATTGTACAATCATGAAGGAATTTTTGTTTGTTTGTTTGTTTAATGATCAGTAAAATGATAGTGTTCCCAGGTTTCACCATTTAAATGTGTTTGTCTTTTCCTTGATGTGAATAGTATCCCAACACACATAATTTTGATTATGTTCCATAAAAATCTTTTCTCCCATCCTGTTTGTTCTGCCATTTGAGAGAAGTCAAACAGTTTGGTCATTGCTGGCCAATAGTAGGTTTTCTTTTGGTTTTCCTAATTTATAATTGTTGAAGAAAGTTTTGCTCACCATTTTTACTACAAAATCCTTGCATTTGTTTGCAGAGTTAAGTAACCTTTTTCTTCCTTTATTTGTTTGGCCACCATTTCAAAAAGTTTACACTTAATATGTATACAATGCATGTGCTTCATTTACTCACAAGAAAAAACTCATTTTTTGTTGAAGATTCTTCTTACCAGATTCAGCAGTCACAATATGACTAAGTTGAGGTGGGGAGAAGACTAATTTTTCCATCAAAAATCCTGAGAAGGGTTCTTTTTCTTCAGGCTTTGTGACTTATTATAATATGACTTTTTATTTCTACACTCAGATCATCTAACTTTCAATCTGTGAAAATCCCTAGTAGCAGGATGATGCTACTAAATTTATAAAATCCCAGAACACCTGACTAACTTTTTCAAGAGCCAGACAGTTCATGCTCTCATGAATATCTCAGCTGCATTCTGCTCTTAATAACCATCATCCTCTGTCTGAAAATTAAGTTAAATTGTTCCCCTGATGCTCAGTATTCAAAAACTTCTTTGGGAAATAAGACATCCCACAGATTGATTTATGTTGCATTCAGTCTAAGGTTGAATGCTATGTTTTCTACCTAGAAACAAGAATAGAAAGATACTCTGCAGATTTCTTCTCTCAGTTTTCCAATGCACATTCCTACCCTTCTCTTTACTTCCTCTGCTCCTTTGCAGGGTGAAGCAGGAAGAAAACTAGATGATACTCAACATTTCTAGGATCTTCAGTTCTGGTGTTGCAATGGCCTGGCTGTGGCTGAACATCTAATACTGCTTCCATCAATCATGCTTTAAATTCTCATTCAGAAGGAAGATTGTGTAGTACAGTTAAATGTTGCTTTCTTTCAGTGGCAGCATCAATTCTTGACTCTTGGTGCAGACAAATGGCAATCACTAAGTCTTCACAAAGACTCAAGCTTTATTTTAATGCATTATAGTTAATCCACTTATCACATAAATATCTGATAATTAAAATTGAAACACTTTTCAATTCCAACTTCAGGCCTCTGTGCCTTAATCTAGTTTGGTGACTTTTCTTGTGCAATAGGTAGTTTTAATTGATGAAGTCCAGCTTGTCCATGTCTTAAATTAAAACATATGTGGCATCTGTTTTTTGTCAAATGACTGCTTCTTTGCTCATCCTTTTTCAAATTTCTCAGAAACTTCCTGTGTTTTGTGCCTGCTAAAGAGGAAGGTGACAGCTTTGTGAGATTTACATTTTATTTTTAATTTACTTATAAATATTCTATTTGAATTTACCTCTATTTATCCTTTATATTTTCTATCTTTGAAAGAGGCCTCTGTGGTCAGTATTGCCTCTGCCACTCAAGTCCACAAGGTTCAGGTTTGGAGAATTCATTCCCCTTCCATGTTTTCTTTTTCAGTAAAGTTTTTTCCTTGGCTTTACTTAAATTTTTAGCTGTAAGGGAACATTCTTTGATCTCAAACCTGTTATTTGAATGCAAGAGTTCATTTATCTGATATCTTCAGCATCCTTCCTTTTGGAACAATGTAAACTTTTTTCTCCTCATATAAAGTGGACAAATGTAGCAACACATATTGACTTTTCTGTGTCAGCCCTTTAAACATGTTTACTGTCTATTTTGCAATGCAAGCTTTGCTGTCCTGATGCAGAAGCAAATTGGAGCTCTTGATGCTGTGAGATCATCATTTGTCTCAATTCAGGGGCTGGTACCTGGAAGACTTGACTAACTGGCAGTTTATTTCTGAGCATGAGTACCCATAGATCTGTCTTCACTCAATGCACCTACTTACTGTTAGAACCAATGAAGAGTATCTATGTTCATCAGTGGAGCAGCTGATGAACTGCATTTTTAAGAATTCTGGCTAGTCTTGCATACTGAAGGAAAAACAATTATTCTTTTCATGAATTGTATTAAAAGTATTAAACATGCAGGAGTAAAATAAAAACAAAAAAGAATTACTGAGGATAAGACTACTAGAAATTATATCAAACACTTAAAGGTTAACAATGCAACAATCAATGCTAGGACAAAATAGCATCAGTTGAACAAGCTAAAGACAATATTTATGTAAAATCATCAATCTAGTCAAATCCAGTTAACCCAGTTAATAATCAATTCTGAATCCTAAAACAGAAAGTTGCAGGCACCAGATATTAATTTAATTGTAGGTCACAAAGAACTTATACTTGGAGCAATGACATAATCTGCAGCTTAGTTAGAGTCTTTGCAAAGGAGCTGAATTCTGGAAATTAACCCCATGACTACAGCAGCTAATCTTTTTATTTTTCTGACTTCCGTAACATAAATAAAAACATATGCTTTACGAGATACTATAATAAGAGAAAGTTTAAGAGCACTTTCACTAAACAATGGCAGTCTAGGATATACATGCTGTTCTTAGTATTGACATAAATCTAAGTTAAATTTACAAAATATAAATACACTTTAAGAATTCTAATTCAGAAAGTTCCCATTTCTCTTGAATCATTTATTTTATGTATTTAGTTATTTGGTTTGCCAGATATATGCTATGTCAATATTATATATTTCAGATTGTGATACCAAAATTGATATACCTATTGAATAAACAAATAAACAAACAGCTAACCTTTAGGTATGATATTGCCAAGGGATATGTTCAGGGTGAAGAAGATACAAAATATTTAATCGAACAGATTGCTGGTCATGAGACTATTTCCCAGGTAAGGGAAAACACTAGCTAGGGTAAGAAAAGCTTTAAATGTGCATTTTGGAAATCTTAACCTGTTTTATTACAAAAGTTATAAACTCACAAATTCATGATCACAATTTATTCCCTGCCTAAATGAAGATGTTAGAATGATCAGACACTTGGACAGTTGGCTGGGATGGTTTAGTTAGGGATGATCCTGGCTTGAGCAAGGGGCTAGACTAGATAATCTTGTGAGGTCCCTTCCAGCTCTGTTTTCCTATAACCCTATGATCCATCAGGCTCTGGAGAACCTTAAAGTGGAAAAGACTGGTTAAAAAACTTAATCTTTTATTAAAAAATAAGTTCTTTCAAATCTGACCCAACTCTGGGAAATGCATGCTGCTTCTCTGTAAAGAATGATGGAGCTGCTTCTCCACTATGAACAATGCAAAACTCCTGTATTTGAACCCTATGTCATGTCATGGGGACTGCTGCTGCTTTAACCGTGATGAACACTGAGGTGGCCAAGCCCCTGTCAGAGACACATTTCTGACAGCAGATTATGTTTTTCTGCAACCGGATCTATACCAGCTTTACCACATGGAAGATTTGCCAATTGAGACTCTTTTCTGCCAGCAGAGATGTGTACATTCAAGCTTTTGCCAACAAAGCTACATTGGTTATGAGGTGTACTCTTTTCCCACCTGTGGCCAACTTATCTCTGCCAGCAGAACCTTGTCGAGGGGGTTTGGTTGACTCAGACCTTGTCTAAGGGTGTCAACTGGAGCCTGATCCTCTGCCCTTCTGCCTTAATAGCTCAGGCTAACCCTAACTCTTCCATCTCTGCCAACCACCTACATTTGTTTGACAAACTTTAGTGGTATTTGTAGTAAAATGTAGTAAAACGTGAAAAAAATGTTACTTTCCTAATAGAAATTGCATTTGCCTTTGTTTTACAGGAAATAAATAAAATTATGGAAAAGAACAAACAAGATGCAATGAAAGAGCTAGGTAAGTAAAAAGATTATAGATTACAAAATGTATATCACTCATCTGTAGGTAACTTTGAATCAGAAAAATGATTACTCAACTGTAACTGAATTTTTGAGATAATTATCAATATAGATGTATGAGAGTCATCCTTTCTCTCCACTTCTTTGGAATCTAAGTACAGGACTTTGAAATATTAAAAGAAGCTGAGAAATAGATTAGCAGAGCTGCAGGGTTTTGACTGTGCCAGTGTTGAGGCCTGGCAGCAAGGAGCTGTCAGGGCCAGACAGCTTTCAGCTGCGCTTGTACCACTGCTGCTAATTCCTGCTCTCCTGGTTCTGATCCAACGTGGGTCAGGTGGTTTTAGCAGTGTGTAAGCTGGGGGGGTACGGATGACTTTCCCCATGCCCAAGCTGGAAACAGGCTGCTGGCAGCTGCCCACATTGCCACCGCTTCTCCTAGCCCCCCTGTTCCTTGGCTGTGCCATGGGTTCAGTTTCCAGCCAGTGGGGAGCTATGCCAGGACCAAGCATCTACAAATTGTGTCCATGCTGCTACTGCTTCCCCCCTTCCTCCATTTGTGGCACAGGCACAGCCTCCAGGCAGTGGGGAGCTATCCTGAGGCAAGGCAGCTTCCACCTGTGCCTGTGTTGCAGCTGGTGGAGGGAATGGGGATGTGGTGGCAGTGCAGACACAATCTGCAGATGCCTGGTCCCAGCCCAGCTGGAAACTTAACCAGCATGAGGGAGCAGGTGGCTGGGAGAAGTGGCAGCAGCGCAGCCTGGCCCCAGCCAGGGAAAGCACCCACCTGCACTGCTGATACACTGCCGAAGACTCCCAGATCACAGCAGACCAGAGGTGTGTTGTTCTGGCCTGCAGTTTGTTACAGATTGCCAGCCCCTGAATTACAGCTAGAAGTCTTTATGCATCTTTGGCTGGTGTCTAGCCAGCACCTTAGCAGAGTGTGTGGTGTCCCAATAACCAAATAACCTAATAACTAATAACCAATAACCAAACCTAATAACTAGAGGATTCTGGTGAAGATGTGAAGCAAGTTTATGTATCCTGAGAGTGTTGACTGACAAACTGCTGAGAAGAATGGATTTTTAAGTTTTCTTGCTTATTGTAGTTTCAGATTTCAGCTGGAAAGACTTTCATGGGGAAGTAAAAGTTTAATTTGGCTTCCATCTCTACAGATTCATTCAGAAGTTTATCTTGTTTCCATTAGACTTGTAGCTGGAATCAATTTTCCTTTTATGTGGTTACACATTTTATTTTGGATGTCATTTTACGCATTCCATATAATAGACAATACTGATTTGGCAAGCAAAACGTAACCATGCTAGACTCAGCTACAGACCACTTTCGTAATGAAAACAAAAGCTGATAGTTTTCTCATGTTGGCCCAGTTTAAGCAGAAAAGTCTATGTTATGCATGTCATTCCATAAGGCAGGGTTGTCCAATTGTATGTCCCCCAGGCTCCTACCTGGCTTGCTCCTCTTATCACTCCAGCTGCTATTGCAGCTAAGGTCTTTAGGCTCTCCCTCCCTCCTTTAGCTTCTGCTTCCTGCTTCCGCTCCAGGGGTGGGCAGCTCACAGTACGGTAGAGGGGATTGGTTATAGCCTGTGGTCTTGTGGCTCACTATCCCCCACTGGTGCAGCCTATACTTCATTTGGCTCTTGGACACTTAGAAGTTGGACAGCTCTGCCATAAGAAATGGACACTTTGGGTGACATTCAACAACTGATGTAGCTGCATAAGTCACATATGTCAGTGGCTTACATGGCTACATTGGCATTTTAAATTCTAATATGGTGTCTAGCCACAACTAAGGGACTTAACATGGCTACATGTAGCTGCATAAATCCCCTGTGCATAAGGGTGACTAACAGCTACTAGCTGTGCAAAGGCTTTGAATAGCTACAGCCATTCTAGTGGCTGTAGTTATCTAGAGCCCTACACAACCAGAATAATGTGGCTGTCCAAATAGACCGATTAATGGACAGTGCCTCTGATGCAACAGCTGAAGCTGCTACATGCTTTAGCTACCTCCTGCACCAAAAGCTCAGGTCCTGGGATTTGCCTTGATGCAGGGAGGCATTTCAGTTAGTCAGAAGCCTCTCTGCATAGGTGCAATGTTCAATTGAGAGTGTGGGTACCAGGACTTTCATAGATTCATAGATGTTAGGGTCAGAAGGGACCTCAATAGATCATCGAGTCCGACCCCCTGCATAGGCAGGAAAGAGAAAGAGTGCTGGGTCTAGATGACCCCAGCTAGATGGTTATCTAACCTCCTCTTGAAGACCCCCAGGGTAGGGGAGAGCACCACCTCCCTTGGGAGCCCGTTCCAGACCTTGGCCACTCGAACTGTGAAGAAGTTCCTCCTAATGTCCAATCTAAATCTGCTCTCTGCTAGCTTGTGGCCATTATTTCTTGTAACCCCCGGGGGCGCCTTGGTGAATAAATACTCACCAATTCCCTTCTGTGCCCCCGTGATGAACTTATAGGCAGCCACAAGGTCGCCTCTCAACCTTCTCTTGCGGAGGCTGAATAGAGCCAGTTTCTCTAGTCTCTCCTCGTAGGGCTTGGCCTGCAAGCCCTTAACCATACTAGTGGCCCTTCTCTGGACCCTCTCCAGGTTATCCACATCTCTCTTGAAGTGC
>NW_005841925.1:1177408-1177632 GCF_000455745.1 Alligator sinensis
TGCGGCACCCAGAATTGCACGCAGTACTCCAACTGCGGTCTGACCAGCGCCCGATAGAGGGGAAGTATCACCTCCTTGGACCTATTCGCCATGCATCTGCTGATGCACGATAAAGTGCCATTGGCTTTTCTGATGGCTTCGTCACACTGCCGACTCATGTTCATCTTGGAGTCCACTAGGACTCCAAAATCCCTTTCTGCTTCCGTGCCACCAAGCAGGTCATT
>NW_005841925.1:1178471-1197924 GCF_000455745.1 Alligator sinensis
GTCCGTCACCAATTGTTTCTGCCCATTTAGCAGGGGTCCTATTCCTCCCTGGGCCTTCCTTTTACTCCCTATATATCTAAAAAACAATTTCTTGTTGTCCTTTACTTGGGATGCTATCCTCAGCTCCATGGTAGCTTTGGCCCGTCTAACTGCCTCCCTACAAGCACAAGCAGAGGAGGTATATTCGTCTTTGGTGATCTCTCCTTGTTTCCACTTTTTGTGTGCTCCCCTTTTGGCCCTTAGGCTGCCCTGGATTTCTGCGGTCAGCCAGGGAAGCCTCCTGGCCCCTTTCCCTCTTTTACCCCGCATGGGGATCATCTCGCTTTGTGCCCGAAGGATCATTTCCTTAAGGCACAGCCACCCTTCTTGGGCTCCCATCATTTCACCGTGCAGTCTTCTTCAGCAATCCCTTGCAGTTGAGGATGATTGTCTTCCATGATTGTCTCATCTATGTGTCTCAAGATGGCTGATGAGGCCTATCCAGGATTGACAGACTCTACTGAAGCTCAGACATGTGCGTCTGTGTGGGGTGAGTGGTCCTGGATTCTTGATTTGGTCTGCAAGACACTGTTTCTGCCACTTCTGCTTTTTCATCTCCTGTTGTTGTGAGGTTTCAAAGTACTAAGGTCCCTGCAGCAGACTCTTCCTCCATTTGGGGCAGTCTTGGGTGATAGTCTCCCATGAGTTGACATTAATGTTGCAATTTTTTAAATTGGCCTTGAGAACGTCTCTGAAGCACTTTCTTTGCTCTCCTCTTGAGCATATGCCTTGGCTGAGCTGGGATAACAAAACTTGCTTTGGGAGCCTGGAGTCAAACATTCAGATGACATGGCCAGCCCAACAAACTTGATGTCAAACAGATGTTCACCACCTCAGTACTCATGGTGTTTGCTTGTAGGAGTATGACAACATTAGTGCATCTATCTTTTCACTGGATTCAGAAGATTTTCCTCAGGCAGGATTGATGGCACTTCTCCAACAACTTTAGTTGTCTCCTGTATGTTGTCCACATCTCAGCTCTGTACAGCAAGGTGGGGATCACGACCACTTGATAAATCATGAGATTGGTTTCAGAACCAATGTCACAATCTTTGAACACCCATTTCTTCAGGTGTCCAAAGGCTGTACTTGCCCATTTGAGGTAATATTAGATTTCTTTGCCAATGTCAGCCTTCTGTGAGAGAGAGCTTCCAAGGTATGGGAAATACTCAGTGTTCTCCAGAGTCTCACTGTGGGTCTGGATTGCCGGACCTGGGGACTGTTCATTAGGAGCTTGCTGATGGGAGGACCTTAGTCTTCCAAATGTTAAGCATCAGTTCCATTTTGTTGTTTGCCTCGGTAAAGATATTGACGATTGCTTGAAGGTATGCTTCCCAGTGAATACAAACTACGGCATCATCAGTGTAATGGAGCTCATTGATTGAGGTTGGAATGGTCTTGGTTTTGGCTCGGAGTTGGCTGAGGTTAAACAGCTTACCATCCATTTGGTAGTTTAGCTTCGCTCCAGCTGGAAGCTTGTTGGTGGTCAGATATACCAGCCTGGCAAGAAATATTGAGAAGAATGTTGGAGCGATGATGCAGCCTTGCTTAACTCCTGTTTTAACCTCAATGGGATCTGTGATAGATCCATTACTGAGAACCACCATTTGCATACTGTCATGGAGCAATCAGAGAATGGTGACAAATTTTGGTGGGCATCTGTACTTCAAAAGGATCCTCCACAACACTTCTTGGCTGACAGAGTCAAAAGCTTCTGTGAGATCAAAGAAGGCCACGTAGAGAGGCTTATGTTGTTCCTGGCATTTCTCCTGCAGCTGGCAAGCTGTGAAGATCATGTCAGTTGTATCTCTTGATACCCTAAACCCACACCGAGATTCCAGGGAGAACTTTTCAACAAATTGAAGAAGACACTTCAGGATTGTTCTTGCAATGATCTTTCCTGTGATGGACGGACAGCAAGGTGATCCCTCTGTAGTTTCTACAGTCGGACTTGTCTCCTTTTTTGAAGACTGTCACAATCATGGCATCCTTGAGGTCATCTGGGATTTCTTCATCATTCCAGATCTTTAAGATGAGGGCATTAAGGTGTGATGTAAGCTCCTCTCCCCCCTGCTTGAAGATTTCTGTGGGGATTCCATCTGCTTCAGATGCCTTGTCATTATCTGCTTGATGGCTTTCCTTACCTTGTCGAGGGTTGGAGAGATTCCGAGAACATCTCTGACTGAGTGTTACAGGATGGAGTTGAGAACACTCTTGTGAACAACAGGGTTTCTATTGAGAAGGTCTTCAAAATGCTCCTTCCAATGGGCTTTGATGGGCTCCCCTTTTCTTGATCAGGTCTTCTCCATCCTTAGGCTTCAAGGGGTTTAGTCCCCGAGTGCTCAGACCATAGATGGCTTTGGTGGCACAGAAAACTGTGCATATTGTGTGTATCAGCAAAATGTTGAATCTCCTTAGCCTTGTCTTTGCACCATTTGTTCTTCATATCATGGGTCCTCCTTTGGACCTCTGCCTTGGCTTGTTAGAGATTCAGTTTATTTTGCTTGTAGTTGGTGTCATTTTGCCAAGCACAAGAGACCTTGCGCTTGTGATTGATCAACTCTTGGATCTCCTGGTCATTCTCATCAAACCAGTCTTGATGTTTCCTTGTAGAGAATCCAAGTGTCTCTTCACAGGCGCTGATGACAGTGGCTTTGAGAGCACCCCCATGCTGCTGATATTTTCCCATTGTTGTAGATCGGAATTCACCAGTTTTTGGTTGAGGGACTGGTGGAAGAGGTCTTGCTTGCTTGGGTCCTTGAGTCCTTCAACACTGATATTCCATTGGCATTGCTTCTGCTGCAGCCATTGTTTCAGAACCAGTCTGAGTGACATAACTAAATGGATGAGTCAGTGTTCAGTCCAACAATCATCAGCTCCTAGCATAGCTCAGGTGATGCAGGCATTTTTGCAATCTCAGGCACAGATGATGACATAGTCAGTCAGGTGCCAATGCTTAGATTGTGGGAGTTGCCATGTTGTCTTGTGCCTGTTTTTTTGGTGGAACAGGGTGTGGGTGATGGTGAATCCATGTTCTGCACATTTGGTCAAGAGGATGCTAGTGGAGTTGACCTTTCCTACTCCTTCCTTGCTGATGGTTCAGTTCCAGAGGTTAGAGTCCCTTCTGACTCTGGCATTGAAATCACTGAGAAGAATAAGTCTGTTTCCCTTTGGAACATCAGAAAAGACTTTGTCAGGTTGGCATTATTCCTTGGTTCCGTTGGCATCAAGAGGTGGGGCATAAGCACTGATGACAGTGGAATATTGGCTTCTCTCCGGTTTAAGACAAATAGTCATGAGTGGCTCATTAATTCTGATAGGGAACTCATTGAGTAGTTTATAAGTTCATTCTTAATGAACTCCTCATGCAGTAGAAATTGCTGAATACTGCAGTTGCCTCCATATACCAGATACAAAACTTGGCTTAGAGTATTGGTACTGGGATTTGCCTCCATGCAGGGAGGCAGCTTGAGTGACTCAGATACCTTGCTGTGCTGGAGGTAAAGCATGGGTAGTGAAGTCAAGGGTCAAGCCCACAAATATTATCCATACTATCCTAAAAGGTCCAGACTCAAAAATTAAAACAAACTTAAAATAAAGCTAAGAATATTGGAATTAAATCAGACAAAAAGTTAATCATGTATATATTTAGCAATGCACAAGAGGTAATGAGGTTTTTTAAAATAGTTCCTGCCTTATTGATAGATGTTTATGTTTTGTTAGAGCAAAAAAGTCTTTTTTTTCTCCCCGAATTACAAATCAAAGTCAGAAACAGTTATAAATTTCTTATTTTGTGGAAGATCCAGACAAAAAATATAAAGTGAATGATTTTTCCATAACAAGGAAGAGAAGATATAACTAACAGAAATAAAACAAATAATTTTCCTTTTATTAACTTACTAACATATTTAGGGTGTTATCTCCATATTTATCTCCATGTGTGGGGCAATGTCACACTTAAAAGTATATTCAGGTGAAAATGTCAAAACATGTTCTTATTTATTATAGGTTTAATGCAGCGTGATTATCCAGATATTGTTACTGCTCTGAAAACCAAACAAGCAGTCCAAACTGTGCTAAACACAGCTTCAGAAACTCTTAAAGTCTTGATATCAGGAGGAATTGTTGATAAAAACGAAGGAGCCAAAATAGAGAAGGTAAAAATACTTCAGAAGTCTGCTTGTATATGTTAGCTTCTGCATGCAAGGCTTTCAGTCATATCATCTTGGCAAGTGCATTTTAGCAAAGTTGCTTGATTCTTCAACTTCCAAGGTTGTAATGGTTACATTTTGCAGAAGCAAAAATATTTTAAACAAAATGCTGAAAATCATTTTTAAATGGAAGCAGCAAATCTTTATAGACAAGTTCCAGGGAGGAATTCTTTATTTTTAGCAAAGGAGGCTAATGGGGAGGGGAAGGGGAAAGCAACTCTTAGGCTAAGTACAGACAGTCAAAAAGCCCGAGGTGAATCTGATCCAGTGTATGCAGGTTTCTCTAAGCTGCGTAGATTGGACCTTAACAAACAGAACTCATGTTCACGCTTTCATTGGCTAAGGCAGGCAGATGCCTGCACTGGCCAAGGCCAGAAATTGGAGGGCACTTCCACATGCCTCCCAGCTCCACCCGGCAGTGAACACTCCAGCCCCACCCCTCCACCAGTTCTCCGCTTCTTGGCCGCAACAGGGTGGGGAAATGGACCCCCTTGCCCTGGCCATCCCCAGCTGGTGTTTGCACAGCAGGTGCAGCAGGAACTCCCAAGGCAAATACCCCAGTGGCTAAGAGGTGGGAGGCTGGTGAGGGGGCAGGGCTGGGATGTTTGCTGCCTAGTGGAGCCGGGCTGCAGGAGTAAAAACCTGCCCTGTGAAAGCAAGCTAGCAGTGAGCTGGGCTGTAATGCATCCTGGGATGCCAGGGGACTGTAACCTAACTTGGGTCAGGAGGGGATCTGCATCAGTCTAACCTAGTATGATTCAGTCTGATACTACATGCATCCAGGTCGATCTTAAACGGGATTCCACTGTTTTGAAATTGATTTATGTGCACTGAACTTCTGTTCTATTACAGGTTTAGACCGGTTGGCAATCACTTATACCAGTTTATGTGTAATTTCTGTCCCTAGCCTTATGTTTTTCTAGAGACTTGAAGTAGTCTGAATAAGGGGGTGATCTTTAAGTTATTTTGGCCTGATTTTGTCTTTTCCCCAGGGTACCAATACATCTGAGAAATCCATTTTCTCATACCATTCCCATTTAATACCAGTTTATAATATCTTTCAGCTGAGTTACATGATTATATGCCATTATGTTTGGAACTGGAAGATCTTACATCTTAGAATAGGGGTGGGCAATTATTTCAGCTGGAGGGCCACTTAATGAGTTTGGGGCACCTGTTGAGGGCCACATCCATTTCTGATTTATTATAATTAATTTTGCATCCAGAGGCTGAGTATTATCTACATGTCTGGAATATTGTTGCTTAAGGAGGACAGAGCGTCTTTAATAAAAATCAGTATACCAGCTGCAAAACGTCTTCCGCTCCCCCCCCCCCATTACAATTCTTGCCTACGTAGAAGATTTTAGAGATTTGATTTTTGAGATTGACTCAGCAATGTCCTCTCTCATAAGGCCTGTTTTATCTTTCTCTTTCTCTGCTCTGCCTGTTTGGTTTACCCCTGGTGCAGCCATGCTTGATTCAGCAGGTCCTATGAGCAGCTTTAATGAGTTTGGACCTCCCAATGAGTTTTTTTTGAGAAGTAACTTTTCAGATTGATCCCCTGACATGAGCTATGCATTCCACAAACAGAGGATGTATTCTTTGGAAGTTAAGGGGGCCGGGGTCAGTAATGTTTGTGAGTTGTGGCATTTCCCATTTGGAGTTCTAGTTTCAGGCAACAATCTGTTTGTGTGACCCCTGGCTATGTGCTCTGCATCATGCACAAACAGGTGTTTCCCAAGCAATAAAAGCATCTTGGATTTTTTAGTGGACCAAAACTACTAATATTTTATGGTCTTTTGACTTTATGGTCTTTTATGGTCTTTGTTCCTTATGTTTTCACAAAATGCTTGTTCTTACTTGTGGCCAGCTTGGTGTTAGTTGTCAGGGTCCTTCTTGTTCTTGTTCAACTGTTCTTGTTGCAGGTCAGTTTGCTGTTTCCCTCTTTGAATGGGGAAGCTTTAAGCTTGGTGAGAGGAGTTAAGGTAAAAGGAACTTTTTGGGGCCCAGGAACAGTAAACCAGCGAGCTTACAGATGAGTTTGCTAGGGAAGGTCTGCTTGGAAGAAGGGCAGCAAGAGAGGGGCAGCAGATTGAGACCCAGGGAAATGGCTGGAGGATGTCACAATGCCAAACCCACTGCCGCTGCCCCTGCTTGCACCTGTGATGTGTCTGTCCAAGCAGGACTGCTCACTGACAAGGCTTCCACCCAGGCCCTGGTTTGGCATTATGGAAACTGCGGTTTGCAGGTTCCTTCCAGTGATGGCCAGGTGGGAGAGTGCCTACGATGTGAATAGTGCCTCCTGCTGGTGTCCCTCAAGCAGCAGGCAAGAGAGGTACAGGAAGAGGTAGCAAGGCTCCAAAAAATCTTCTGCCATGAGGACTTCATTGATTCGATGCTGAGGGAGACCTGTAGGACTGTGGGGGAAGGACTGCCAAAGGTAGGGCTGGAGAAAGAAAAGGCCATGGACTCCCAGGAAGGTGGAAGCTGGAAGCTTGTGACCTCTGGCAGCAAGCAAAAATCTTCATCTCTACCTGAATCAGTTTGCCTGGAGTACAGATATGGAGCCTTAGCAACAGAGGAGGAGAAACATGTTCCATTGGTGGAGGAGGATAGACCAGGCCTCCCCAAGGTGGGAAGGATTGAGACCACTGCCACCAAGAAGAAACATCAGGTGGTGGTGGTTGGAGACTCCCTTCTGCGGGAGATGAAGGCATCCTTCTGCCAGCTGAACCTGTTGTCTCGGGAAGTCTGCTGCTTGCCCAGATCTGAGATGTCACAGAGGGATTACTGAGAATCATCTAGCCTTCTGACTACTACCCCAGTGCTGCCCATCCATGTGGGCACCAATGATCCTGCCAGGGGATACCCTAAGCAGATCAAGGGAGGGAAGAGCATCTTCATAGACAGGCTTGCTAACCTAGTGAGGAGGGCTTTAAACTAGGTTTGCTTGGGGAAGACCAAAGCCCTGAGGTAAGTGAGGAAGTGGGTAACTTGGAGGAAGTGCAAGTAGGAGGGGGCAACAGGAGAGGCATTTTCATTCTTTCTGAGAAAGTAGGGCAATCAGCTAGTTACCTCAGGTATCTGTACATGAATGTGCAGAGCCTGGGGAACAAGCAGGAAGAATTGTAAGTCCTTGCACAGCCACTGAACTATGATGTGGTTGGAATAACAGAGACTTGGTGGGAGCTCACATGATTGAAGCACTGTCATAGATGGGTATAAACTGTTCAGGAAGGACAGGTAGGGGAGAAGAGTAGGAGGAATTGCACTTTATGTAAAAGAGCAATACGATTGCTTAGTGCTCCAGTATGTAACTGACAATAAGCCTGTTGAAAGAATCTGGGTTACAGTCAGGGGGAGAGCAACAAGGGTGATTGATGTCATGATGGGGGTCTGCTATAGATCACTAGACCAGGAGGATGTGGTGGATGAGGCTTTCTTCAAACAACTAGCACAAGTTACCTGATCTCATGGGGGACTTCAATCACCCTAACATCTGCTGGGAGAGCAATACAACAGTGTACAGGCAATCCAGGAAGTTTTTGGAGAGTGTTGGGGTCAACTTCCTGGTGCAAATGCTGGAGAAGCCATCTAGGGGCTGTGCTCTTCTCAACTTGCTGCTAACAAACAGGGAAGAATTGGTGGGGAATGTAGTAGTAGATGGCAACTTGGGAAGCAGCAACCACAAGATGATTGAGTTCAGGATCCTGAGAAAAGGAAGGGTGGAGAGCAACAGAGCAAGGACCTTGGACTTCAGCCAAGCAAATTTTTTGACTTGGGTAACTCATGGGCAGGATCCCCTGGGAGACCAGTCTGAGGGGGAGAGGAGTCCGAGAGAGCTGGCTATACTTTGAAGAAACCTTACTGAGGGTGCAGGAACAAAAGTAGGATTTAATAGCAGCTTTCAACTACCTAAGGGTGGTTCCAAAGAGGATGGAGCTAGACCAGTGTTTCCCAGTAAGTGTGCTGTGGCACAAAAGCGTGCCATCAGAAATGAACAGGTGTGCCACAGAATTTTGCCATGGCAATAAGTTACAATAGGTATGAGGATGGGGAATGCCTTGACAGGTGTGCCGTGGAAAATTTGTATTAATGTAAGTGTGCCTTGGGTTGGAAAAGGTTGGGAAACACTGAGCTAGACTGTTCTCAGTGGTAGCAGATAACAGAACAGGAAGCAACAGTCTCAAGTCGCAGCAAGGGAAATTTAGATTAGATATTAGGAAAACATTTCTCATTAGGAGGGTTGTAAAGCACTGGAACAGGTTAACCAGAGAAATGGGCAGAATCTCCATCCTTGAAGGTTTTTAAAACCACACTAGACAAAGCCTTCGCTGAGATGATACAGTTGGAGATGGTCCTACTTTGAGCAGATGCTTGGACTAGATGACCTCCTGAGGGCCCTTGCAACCCTAATTTTCTGTGATTCTATGATTCTAACTCTTCTGATTCTTTAAAATTGATGCCTAGATCCTCTGTAGAAGGGCTACTCCACATGGTAGCCTTGAAGTCCTAAGCTTTAAGTCCTTTTTAACCATACACATTTAAGCTTATTTCCAATGAGTGGTCTCTAATTTTTACTTTACACACTTATTTGTCTTTTCCAAGCTACATTCCAAACCAGAGGGGAAGCTATTTTTCATGCAGGAGATTTGCTTAGGTGGTTTATCTCTGATGCAGACAGAAACAGTCCTTTTATAGTATCCCCTAAGTTATTCATAGCTCATGCAGGTAGGGTTAAAGAGCAAGCTTTACTTGCCCAGAGATAATTTTGGATTCTTCATTATTCACAATGAAAGGTATGGACAAATATACTTTTGTTGTGGCTTCAAAAGGAGATGGGGAGCTGATGCTGAGGAGCAATCAGCAGCTGTTATGCTGTAACTGTTTCATATACATGAATGAGCCTGTAGTGATAAGAGAGAGCTAAATCATCCCAACTTTGACCCTGGATGAAGCAGGATTAAATCCTGAGTGATTTTGAAAGAGTAACATAATTAGTGGTGGGCAAGCAGGGCATGAGCCCTGGGTGCTGTCTAGGGGGGGCACTGAAATGGAGGTAGGGTAGCTCGAAACTTGGGCTGTGAGGAATGGGGCAAGAGTTGTGGGGTAGGAGTTCCCTTGTCTGAGAACAA
This sequence comes from Alligator sinensis, assembly GCF_000455745.1. Lineage (NCBI taxonomy): Eukaryota > Metazoa > Chordata > Crocodylia > Alligatoridae > Alligator > Alligator sinensis. The sequence continues at coordinate 1,187,857 of NW_005841925.1, forward strand.
AACCAAATGTACCAAAGATGGCTTGTACATAAGTGCTGGGTAAGTGCTGTAAGTCTTAAAGGCAAAATTTTTCAACACTTTTGTGCAACCTATATGGTTATGGTATGCCTAGCTCCATTCTTTGGCCTACTGTTAGCAGTACCTCTCTATGATTTGTGTATGCACTGATTAATGGGTGTATACACACTCCAGTCTACACTTAGAAAAAACATTTCTGGCAGATTTTGCATCAGATATGTTCTGTAGTGATTTAAGTCGTTGTTCCCTTTATTCTGTCCCCACACTATCAGCCAGTCCTCTTAAATGCTGAAGTGGTGAAAAATATCAGTTGCTTTCCATCAGGCCCAAACTGGTCTATCACTCCACAAAAAATAAGTGTGTGTTTTGAGTAGCTTCATTGAAGTCAGTTGAACTTCTCACAGTGGATAACGCTAAGCATGTATATATATCTGAAGCATTGGCATCTAAGTACAGCACAATGGTAAAATATGTTTGTGCTAGTACAGAGGTGACATTAAGACTTACAGAAATATGGGGGAAGAACATTTTCAAAATAAGAGGTTCAGTGGAAATAATCCATGTAAAGAGCTTATCTGCACAATAGAATTCAATACATTTTGAATGCACAAAAGTGGTTTTTTTTCTTCATGAGCAGATGATTCTCATTAAAAAAAAACAACTGGGAACTCTTCCATCTACTATTGCACCACCCACTGCAGAGGAACTTCTACGAAATATCAGTTGGTTAGAAAATGAAAAGAAACAAATTGAATTCATTCAGGTAATATTTAACTTTTTTAGTTGGTTTTGATTTATATATTATGTTCTATTTTCCAAAGAAAAGTATTATAGTGGTGTTAGTCTTGACTTCACAATGAAGGCTCAGTTGAGTTCTTCCCTTGAAAGAATTAAACTACTGTTATGTATGAAGAATTCATCGTATCCTGACCAAATTTTAAAGTATTTATTCTTTGAATACTGAATTAATTTTTTTGAGAATTTACAAGTAAACTTGCTAATTGGACTTGCAATTAATTTTAAAATGTTTTTTTAAAGAAATAACACACTGGTTAAACCTTTGACTTGGATGATCTTAGGCTCAGTCTCCAGCAAAGTAAAACAGACTCTGAACTTTCCTTGAATTCAGTATAATTGAAATCTCTCATTTATGTGAAGCAATTAGTTTCTACTTAAGCAAAATTATTACAATCATATCTAATTGTTATAATTATAAACAGATCCAGTTCAATAGTTCACCTCACTCCTAATTGGAGCTGTTGTAATATCAGAGGTAACTAGGTCAATTATAACACTTCCTCCTGAACTAATTTACAAGCTACAGTTCTACTGATAGGAATAAGTCAATGGCATGGGAGACACTGGGCACATCTACATGAAATGCTAAAAGTGCAGTGGACAAATTCTACTGCATATTAGCACATAATGGCAAAAGCTGTGCTAATGCGCAGTAGAATTAGTCTACTGCACATTAATGTCATGAAAAAGATACACTACGGCTCAGTAGTACTAATTATCACACATTAAGTTAGTAGCTGTTTTTACAGGTACTCGCATTTATGTGCCGTAATTACGGCACATTAATGCACATGTAGACATGCCCCTTATGTCCTTGTGTCAGGACTTCTCCTTAGTAGATAATTTGGCACTTTCTGTTACTAGATTGGCTCCAGCTTTCACTGCACTTAGACAATCCACAGTTGCACATTACCTATTGTGCTTATCAGAGGTGAATCCTGTTCTGATAGACTGGATTAGATTCTTTGCAGCAGCAACCCTGATGGGAACACGGGGGCCATCAGTTAGATAATGATGACAGCCCCTCTCATATTGCATAAATCCTTGATCCATTTGTCCCTCTAGTACAGCACATATCCATGCTGACCTTGCATAATCACCTTTAATTCCTGCAACATCCCTCGTCACAATGTTGTCCTTACATGACTGGTTTTCCCTAGTGTTGGTTCTCCATGGTGCTGTTTATTTGTACTGACTGAACCGCAGGGGAGGTTAGGGTGAATCTTCAAGGAAAACTTCCTCACTGTTTTCTTTCTTCCAAAAAGATGAGCGTTGATGCATATTCTGTCTTTTATAGCTTATCAGCTGGGAAAGCATGTACATCATCTGCTTAAGCAGCTGAATGAGCCAGAGTTAAGTTGTGGGACTGAAACATTCTGAATGGTTCGTGCCTTGGAGGTGCGTACCTGAAATTGGGAAACATTTGTACTATTTTTTTTCTGAGAAAAAATAATTCCCAATAAGTAAGTTTAGTTCTTCTATGAATAACAGACAATCCACATACATTAACAAATTAACTCTCACTTGTCCAGCTTTGTTTTACTTTTTCTTGTGAAAAAAATTCAAACTGGAATACAACCCATATGTATGGAATATGCACCAGAAATCTCTCAGGCTGTAGACAGATGTCTCATTTGAGGTGATCCTGATGGTTCCAGGTTTTGACTCAGATCAAAGTAGAAGTGCCACAGCCCTTTACACATGTAGCCCTTCTAACATGCATTGCTGCTCCTCTGCCAATAGTCGGCCAGGGAGAGCATGTAGCCTGACAGGCTTGCCTCTGGAATGAAGCAGAGTTAAGTTAAATGAGCCACAATTAACTTAAGAACAGGCACAGCAATGTGTCAGCACATTTTATCTGGCATATTTTACAGGTAATTGAAGACTGTTATCATGCGCCCTCTGTATTGCCTTTCTGACAAGTTAAATATAACTAGTTCTCTCAACCGTTCCTTACACATCTCTATCATTCTTGTCACACATCTCTGACCCCTCTCTAACTTCTTAAAATGTGGAGCCCAGGACTGCATACAATATTCTAGATGAGGCTTAACCAGTAATGAGTAGAGTGGTCCCATAATCTTATTAAATTAATACTCTTGTTGAGGCAGCCCAAAATAGCATTTTTTTTTCTTTTGTGACCATATCACATTGCTGACTCATGTTGCATCTATGATCTACCAAAACCCCAAGATTTTTTCTCAGCAATGCTGTCACCCAACCAGTTAGCTCCTATTTTTGTATATGTGCTTTTGATTATTCTTCCCTGGGTTTAACAGCTTGCATTTGTTTGCATTGAACTTCATCCTGTTGGCTCCAATCCTATTTTCCGGTCTGTCAAGAATCCTCCACTGTGTTTTCCAGTTTCATGTTATCTGCAAATTTGCTCAAGGCATTCTCTATTCCAGCATCCAAATTGTGAATAAACATGTTAAAAGCACTAGACCCGGGATGGATCTACATGGAACCTTAAAACCTCCTGCTGTTCTGACAGTATGAAATAATTCAGGACAGTCTTTTGCTGATAGGGTTAAGGGTCAGGCTTTATCTGCTCAGAGATTGTTTAAATGGATTTCTGTGCGTGTAGGAGCATGATGCAAATTAGCTAGGTGGGTCCACTTAGTCTCATCAGGGTTCATTCCACAAGAACTGAGACTGTCTCTGCTGAATGAAGCATGTGCCTATTTCTGAAATCTATAGAGCAGGTTTATCAGGTTTGAGCTCAGTGCATTATTTTACAAGCTACTACTCCTTGGCAAAGGATTCCAGATTGGATGCCCATTTTGGTAGGTTTGTCTTGCATCCATTGTTTAAGTAGGATTCTTACTGTCCATCTTCCAGTAAACCAACAGTTTCTTTTTAATCACCAGCAATAGAATCTATATAATAAGTCATTCAAAAAAGGTGGAATTATTGCTTACCTTATAGTAATTGTGGTTCATAGCACATGGGTTCCATAGCATGCCTGCCTTCCCCTGTACAATGAAGTCTACGCAAAAAAAAAAAAAAAAAAAGAGAGTGAGTGTTGGTAGCTTACATATTTAAGGTTAAATTATTTTATAACCTTTTTTTAAATAAATCACAAACAGATTTGGATTTTTTTTCATGTCTTGGCCTATGCCATTGCTGCTTCCTTAAAGGAAAGTAATTGCATTATAATACTTATTAGTACAATATTAACTTGCATTGATTGTTCTGAGTGGTGAAGGCTTCTACTCAGTAACATATTATATGAAGTCTTAAAATATCTCATAATATTTATTATCTCCTAATATGATAGTGATTACGTAGTGTTTGAATGTATAGTCTTTCATGTGCTGCTACACACCATATATTCCATACTGGTTTATTTCAACTTACAATGACTACGATTGTTGTGACTTTCAGAAAAAAGCAAGACTTCTTTGCTATGATTATGGAGATGTTATATGTGAAGAAGGTGAAATGCCACAAGGAATCCATCTAATTATTTCAGGAATGACAAAGGTAGGTTACACTTACTCGTCAAAATTATTATGACATTTATAACTGTTTAGTATCAAGGGAAATAATATTATAGAATCATAGAAAATTAGGGTTGGGAGGGACCTTAGGAGGTCAATCCCCTGCTCAAAGCAGGGCCATCCCCAACTATATCATCACGGCCAATATAGGATGATATAGTTGGGCTTTGTCTAGCCAAGTCTTAAAAACCTCCAAGGATGGAGATCGCACAACCTCTCTGGGTAACCTGTTACCATGCTTTACTACCCTCCTCTCATCTCATCATAGAAGGCAATCAGGTCGGTCAGGTATGACTTGCCCTTGGTGAATCCATGCTGGCTCTTTCTAATAATTTTTCTTTTCCTCCAAGTGCTTAGAAATGGATTGCTTGAGGACCTACTCCATGATCCAGGGACTGAGGTGAGGCCGACCAGTGTGTAGTTCCTCAGATCTTCTTTCCTCCCTTTCTTAAAGATGAGCGCTATATTTGCCCTTTTGCAGTCATCCAGGATCTCTCTCAATCTCCATGAGTTTTCAGAGATAATAACCAGTGGCTCTACAATCACATCAGCCAACTCTCTTAGTATCCTCGGGTGCATTTCATCCGGCCCTATGGACTTGTACACATCCAACTTTTCTAAATAGTCCCTAACTTGTTCTTTTGCCACTGTTGGCTGCTTACCTGCTTCCTAAACTGTGCTGCCAAGTGCAATACTCTAGGAGCTGACCTTGCCTGTAAGGACTGAGATGAAAAAGGCATTGAGTACTTCACCCTGTTCTGCATAATGTGTTACTAGGTTGCCTTCTCTGTTCAGTAAGGGACCCACACTTTCCCTAAGCTTCCTCTTGTTGCTAACATGCTTGTAGAAACTCTTCTTGTCACCTTTCACGTCCCTTGCTAGGTGCAAGTCCAACTGTGCTTTGGCCTTCCTGATTTTATGCCTGCATGCTCAAGCAACACTCTAGTAGTCGTCCCTAGTTGTTTGTCCAAGTTTCTACTTCTTGTAAGCTTCCTTTTTGAAGATTTGCCTATCCACACTAACAGACTGGTAAATCCTATTTGAAGAATTTCAAAGTTCACCTTCATTAGCTTGTCCTTTTAGATTTTGGAATTGTATGCCCTGCAATGTGAATTTTTTGAAATAATTAAAAACAGATTGTCTTGTTGGGGATGTGTACTGTACTACACATTTGCTAACATGGAAAAAATATCAATAAAGGGATTGTAATTTTTATACTTACTAATGATTTTTTCCACCTGCTGATGAATCTTACCATTGCTGTTCTCAATCAAATGATTGCTATTTCTTTTCATAGTTACTTAGAAGTTAATAATATGTATTCTTAAAACTTCTGACATGTTTATATTTGTCTTTGGGAATGTTGCAAGGTGGAAGGCTCAGACACAGGCGTGTGTGTGTGTGTGTGTGTGTGTGTGTGTGTGTGTGTGTGTGTGTGTGTGTGTGTGTGTGTAAAGGGCTTAGTCCATCTGTCTGTGTGTCTGTCCGCAATGCTCTTTAAATGTGAATAGCTTGAAAACTGTAAGAGAGAGAACATTTGTGTCTTCAGAGAAATTTCTTTGCTAAACCTTAGCATTTGTTTAGTGACCATGTCAGGATGATCCCAAATTCCAGAACTGGGAAAAAAGTCAGGGGCCAGGGCTGTTTCTACTGAGCTCCTCCCAGGAGGGTGTCGGGAGCCTGGCGTGGTGGGGAGGGCAGAGGGAGGGTCCAGCTGAGGAAAAGCGGGAGCTGGTCAGAAGCACGAAGCAGTGGCTGTTGTGAGGCATGGAGCTCACCTGCCCTTGACCTTGCCCAGCAAAGAGACACAGGCAACAGCGGCAGCAGCATGGGCAGGTCTGCTTCCAGTCCGCTAGACGAGACCAAGTGCAGGAAGAGATTGGTATCTTCAAAGGAAAGGAAATAGGGAATGCTATTAAAATGAAAGCCTTCCTTAACTTTTCAAATTCTTTAACTGTTTCTCCTTTTGCTATATCTTTACTAAAAGCTTCAAAAGATTTTTAATAATGATAGTAGTATTAATAATAATAATAAGCCATATATGGTCTCTGTATTTCAAACCCTAAAACTACATTTAACTATCAGACAGTTACTACATCCATTTATTTATTGAAATTAACACAACAGTTTTTTGGGGAGTAATATTATTAGGTGTCAAAACTAATTGGACTAGTCAGATCCATAGATTGATTCATAGATTGTAAGGCTGGAAGGGACCTTGGAAGATCATCAGATCCAGCCCCGTGCACCAAGCAGGAAAGATAACTGGGGGTCAGGTGACCCCAGCAAGGGACTGTCTAGTCTCCTTTTGAAGATTGCACCACCTCTGGAGGGAGCTTATTCCACAGTCTGGACACCCTGACTGTGAAGAAGTTTTTCTTAATGTTGAGCCTGAAATCGATCTTCCAGGAGTTTGTGGCCATTATTCCTGGTTTTCCCCTCAGGTGCCCTGGTGAACAGTTGCTCACCAAGCCCTTGATGTACTCCCTTAATGTAGCAGTAAGCTGTTACCAGGTCCCCTCTCGGCCTTCTTTTCTTCAGGCTGAAGAGTTCCAGATCCCTCAGCCTTTCCTCGTATGGCTTGCCATGTAAGACTCTGATCATATGGGTGACTCTTCTTTGGACTCTCTCAAACTTGTCCATGTCCTTGTTAAAGTGTGGTGCCCAGAACTGGATGCACTACTCCAGCTGCGGTCTCACCAGTGCCAAGTAGAACGGAAGAATCACCTCCTTGGTTTTGCTGGAGATGCATCGATTGATGCATGCCAGAGTATTATTTGCCCTACTGGCTACAGCATCACACTGCCAGTTCATATTCATACTGTGGTCTGTTATTACCCCCAGGTCTCTTTCATTTATGGTACTAGTCAATTTGGTGCCGCCAAGCCTGTAGGTGTGTTGGGAGTTGCTCGCCCCAAGGTAGAGCACTTTATATTTCTCAATGTTGAACTTTATCAGATTCCGATCCACCTAACTTGCTAGCCTATCTAGGTCCATCTGTACCTATAGCCTATCTTCAAGCATGACCACACTTCCCCATAACTTGGTGTCATACACGAACTTGGCCAGTGAGCTCTTCACCCCCACATTCAAATTGTTAATAAAGATGTTGAGAAGTACTGAACCGAGCACCAACCCCTGCAGGACACTGCTGCCCACTTCTTGCCAGGATGACACAGTCTGTTCACTATGATTCTCTTGGTCCTATCCTGCAACCAGTTGCTCACCCACCTGACCATCTCAGAGTTAAGCCCACAATCCTCCAATTTTCTCACATCAACATTGTGGGATATTAGATCAAAGGCCTTTTGAAAGTCTAGTGTAACAGGGGGCCTGCTCCAGGCCGATCTCACTGTGGCGCACCCACCTGTTTCTGGGCTAACCGCCTGCCTTCTCCCCCGCCATGCCTTGTTGTTAATTGATTCATTGATGTTGATTAAGCGGGAGGCTGCCCATTTCTTGCCCCAGTGCCAGGGGGTGCTATCTGTGGCTCCATTCCTCCCCTACACCACAGCCCAAGCCTCACAGATGGCATCCAGATGTTATCCATATCACCGGCCCCACACTGGGCCCCAGATTCCTACTAATTGGACCCCACTTAGATCCCTCCATTCAGGTAGCCTATTCTGCCTTAATTCCCAGCTACATAGCTCCCTGAGCTGCTTCCCCCTTACGGGTGTGGTCCCCCCTGGACCTTCGGCTCTACTGGCCCTGACCCACCTCCAGACCAGTTGGAACTGCAGGCCCTCAGCTCTTGGGCGTTCCTCGCAGTGGGCCCCTGGCCCTTTGACCCTTCAGGTCCTGGCCCCAGCTTGGACCAGTCAGGGGATGTCAAGACAGGTTAAGAGTCTATGGCCTGACTCTCTCTCTCTCTGGGGTCCACCTTCTAGACCCTACAAAGGGGATAACCCACCCAGTTGTGGGGGGCTAGGTGTTAAGGTGCCCCAACCCACTTTTCACCAGGGTGGTAACTGGCCTGGCATTTCCTGGGAGCTCCCACACCACTGAGAGCCCCACCAGGCCACCCACTCCCAGCAGAGTGCAGTTTTAGGTCATGCCCAGGACCAGGAGCCTCCTAACCATCCCCTACAGCTCTTCCCTTACCTCCAGATGATACCAGCAGCCCTGCAGCCAGGCAATGTTGTTGCCTAGCCTGCCAGCAGCAAAATGCCCTGTTTATATGGGCAGCCCTGAATCTAAAATGGCTGCCCTCATCAGGCACCTGCTGGCTGCTGTCTTCTGATCCTTAAAGTGGCAGGCACAAACAGTGCCCTGCCACATCTAGGTATACAATGTCGACCTGCTCTCTCATGTCCAGTTACCTGGTCATAGAAGGAAATGAGGTTGGTAAGGCAAGACCTGCCTGCAATGAAGCCATGCTGGCTGTCATTCAGAATCTTACCTTTTTCAAGCTTATTACAGATAGACTCCTTGATAAACTTTTCTAGGGATTTTTCCCTAGTATGGAAGTTAGGTTGATTGGCCTATAGTTACCCGGGTCCTCCCTCCTGCCCTTCTTGTGGATGGGCACAGCTTTGGCCCTCTTCCAGTCCTCAGGGACTTCTCCGGAGCACCACGAGTTGTGGAAGAGTTCACATATGCCTGTGGCTAGTATTTCTAGTTGCCAGTATCTCTGAAGAGAGGTTCCAAAGCCAATTCCTTTATAAAGAAGAATCATACTTCTGCAGTTGTGGAAAAAAATGTTAGCCTCATAGCTCAAAAATCCTTTTTGCCCAAGGAAAAGTGGGTTTACACAATTCTTTAGAAACAGTTTTCCCATCATTTTATTCAAATCCCTAGCACTCCTTGAAAGAATATGCCACAAATGGGCATTCCTAGATTTCTAATAAAATATTTTGTTAATAAGGTGTCAGTTGTACCCTGTTTGTGTCATCTAAAAGTGGTTCTCAACACTTTTTGTACCAGGACCAATTTGTAAATATTGATGGCCAGTCCCAACTCAGTAACTAGTTTAAGTAGAAAACAGCCCCCATTCCTGCCAGTGTCCCTCACTCCTGATCTGCTGCACCATCACCCCCCACCCCCAGGACATAGCCCCCCAGTGTGTGGGGCATGGGGGGCACATACCCTCCCAGATTTGTGTGCACACAGCAGGCCGGGGCTGCAACCTGGCCAGACCAGCATGGGCAGGAGCTGCCTCTGGCGCAGCGGGCAGGACCCAGACCAGAAGAGTGGAGCAGAGTGGTGACACTCATTGCTACTGCCACTGGAACCCCTATGCCAGCAGTGCTGCCAGGAGCATGAGGAGTAGTGAGTTCGGGGGAAGCACACTCCTCTCACCACCTCCTACTGCCAGCTGCAGCTCTACCCTGCTCCATGACCTGGCCACTGCTGCCACTAACATTCCCCTCATTTTTCTCCTTAAAGGAGAATCCATTTTTAAAGTTTGTTCATGACCCTTTCATATATTCTTGTGACCCACTTTTGGGTCACGTCCCACGGGTTGAGAAACACTGATCCAAAATACCAGGTCTTTGTGTTGCAACAGAGAAGATGTTAAAATCCTACACCTTTTAGCCTGCATTTTAGAAACCATTTGCTGAGGGCAACAAGTTTCCATTTACAGGATCCCTAATTGCATTATGGGAAGAAAGTCTCAGAGCTTCATCTGAGGACAATTTGAAAAACAGGTTCCCTTTCCTTTGCAGCGGGATCTTTTGATCAAGGAGGTGCTACTGTGTTGGTTCTCAAATAATTTCGTATGTTACAAATTGTGTTTTATGTGTAG
>NW_005841925.1:1197955-1205360 GCF_000455745.1 Alligator sinensis
AACTTCTCTTTCAACGTGTTATTCTACTTTAATTAACATAAATGGTAAATTCTGCTCATCCTTTCTCACTTTATTTCTGGGGTTAATGAGTACCTATTTCCTACTTGTCAAGTACTTGAAGATGTGACATTTCTTAGCCAATCATTTATTTCTCTTAACAGCTTCTCTCATTATTCAACCCACTCTGATAAACTGAAACAAATTTAAATTTTTCTCCCTAAGGATGACTTGGATATATATGTAATTGTTTTAAGGTTAATTAATGGTATAATGTTGCAGCTGTGATGGTTCAGGAATTATGGCAGAGGCAAGGATTTCTTAGGGCAATATCTTTTATTGACCCAACTGCATAACTTAGCTACTATAACATGGTAGATATCAAAAACCTCTGCTAACAACACTTTATCCCAAGGCTGATTAATGTAATTTTGGGTTGTTGTCTTAATGCTGATTATTAGTTGTAAAAATTTAAGATTTGTAACTGGAGATATGAAAATACCAATCTAATGTTTATATTTTATCAACTTCTGGTAATTTCTTTACTAAGCGATTAAGAGTACCATTAGCAAATTTGGAAAAGTTTCTGCTTCTTTTGATGTCCAGCTTTGAATTTGTGTCTTATAGGTTCTTTAACCAGGAAAAATGTGCTTTCCTAGTCATTCCCAAAGAATTATATTTCTTTCCTTTATTGTGTGTTGTGAACAGCACTAAAATAGCCATTCATCTTAGCAAAATATACTGTAGTCATCTGGCTTTAGAACTGAAATGGATAAGAGTGGTTTGTATCTTTTTCAAAGTTATTGTTTTGGGCTGCCTACGTATCTAAGCAGACATCAGTGCATGTGGCTCAGATTTTAATGGCTGTCTTCATCACCATAATGGATAGACTTTGAATACAGAGAGACAGACAGTACAATTACACTGACTGAAAAATGGGCAGGAGAAGGCACATTATGTTTCAAGCTGATTATTTGTGACTGTTTTGTGTTTTTTTCTTTATCCTGCAGTAAGTGGAAGATAAACCATTGTAATTTAGAAGTGGTTTTATTCCAGTATAAACTGCCCCAGTTAAGGGTCAATTACTAAAGGGCACGATTAGACATTTTAGACACTTGCAGTGGGTCAGCTGGCATGCATTCATAAGTTGTGTATCTTTCTCCTCCCCTTTTAAAGTAGTATAATTATTTCATCTATCCAAAGCCCTAGAGTAAAAAATTCCAAAGTATTTAAATAACTGAGAAGTCTGGGTACCATTTTCAATATTCACTTAGGCTTTTAAGAGCTTAAATTCCGCTGTCTTTCAACTTAAGCTATTGTTTGACTCTCTGCTGTCCTATTTTACAGACATTGCACAAATGTTTGTTACTATGTAAAATATATAAACAACATTCATTCTTCAACAAAAGTTATAAATATGCAAAAAGTTAAAAAAATAAAGCAACTGGAGTGTTTTTTTCCATGTAATTGGCCAATGTTTTGGATATTTATCTCTGAGTGTTTTGTTTATTTTCTTATTTCAAGAGAGATCAACAGTTCAATTATTACTGAAAATTTGCAGGCTCCATTTACTCTAAATAATTTAATAAGGCAAATTAAATAAATGAGAAAAAAGCAGAAATATGCCTGGCAGACAACTAGCTTACCAGTTTTCTTGTATAATTGAATAACATTTATCAAATGAACCTTGTGTGTACTGAAAAAGCAAGAAACATTATGGGTTATTAAGATACTTATGTCTGTTTTTGTTAGGTATTTTCAGTCTTGAAAAGGTAAATGGTGTGTATTAGCACTTTAGGAACAAAAGATTCTATTAGAATTGTGCATTTTGGGGTGTATATTTCTTCTTGGAAATATTCAGGTTTTTTATCTGTTGTGTTCTAAACTGGCCAGTTCTGTAAATACCTTGGTAGTAATGACATGGTATAAACACTTGTCTCAGTTATGTATTTGGTTAATATGACAAAAAGTTGAAATAATTATTTTTACCCTAGTCTTTTATCTCTTCTTTTATTTAGGCTTTTAAAAACATATTTTTACAAAAAAAAATATTCATTGCAAGTTGCTGTAGAATTCAGTGCTATCCATTACTGAATCAAAGAAAAAAAATCATGAAGTACCTAGTGTCAGTGGCTAAAAGACTACCTCCACTGTTACAAGTTAAAAACCACACTAATATACTGATAAAAATAGAGCCTTTAATTTCACATCCGTTGTCAACTAGATATGCCTTATTCTATGCCCTGAAAGCTATAAATTTAGATCCAAGTGCACATTTAGAGGAAAAGAATTCTGTAAGGATGTAGTACAGACAGTATACTTTTCTTTTATCTATCTTATCCTATCTAGCATCCAGTAGTAGAAACTTCCCAAATGCTCTCTGCTATTGCAGTAGAATATACTGTAGGAAAAAAATGCAGAAAAGAATTCTGCCACCATATTTCCAAACATGCCTGTAGATTCAAGAAAAATATTTTAGAATGTCCCTCCACAGAAAGATGGGAAAAATGGCTTATTATTTTTTTTAAATTACATAAATCCTCAGTATGCTAAAAGGACCCTTACTGTGGGTTGCCTGCAAGACAAGTTGCATCTTTAGTTAAAGTTAAACTTTCAAACTAGAGGTTGCAAACACCAAAGAACTAAATATAACAACTACAGAACAATGTAAAATGTATTTCAAAGTATTCAGTGACACAAGCTGCATTAGTGGAATTTTCTAGCTGTAAGTTTCCAATCACTCGCACAGATTTGTTGTGTTAAGAGTTAGGAAAGATAAAATCTTCACGAATTTCCTAGTGTTTTTACTCATTGCTTGTTGAAATGCGATTGTGAAAATTAGCAGAACAAATTCTATCTGATCATGATTTTTTTGTTTTGTTTGTTAATTACTATTCTAATAACTACCTTAGTCTCTGGATCTTGAAAGAACTAAGTTTTATTTATAAAAATGCTAATAGAGTTCAGCCTTTGAGAAATAATGAAGCTTGACAAGGATGGTTTATCTTGTTTTATTCAGTGCACGGTTAACAACACAAGTTTGTCTTGTGTGTCTTCAGTTCTTGGAGAAATCATTCTGGTGGGTTGCTGGGGAGTTCATTTAGTTTGTCCAGGACTTTCAGAGGACTAGAACTATGTCCATTGTGTCCAGAGTGGTGAAGAACCTCTTTATGAGAACTGTTAAATGAGACTGTTTACAAAGAAGGAAATTAGAGGGTAAAATTAAGGTAAATTTTTCATTCATGGGGCATCAACATAAGAGAAGTTCAGACTATGGGTGGAGTGTTTAAATTATTATTGAGCCTCTACAACTTTCAGCTCCCTAGCTCTGACTTCCTTTCATTGTTGTTGTGACAGTTGTGCTAACTGCCTTGCCTCTTACTTCTTGCCTGGGTTCCGACTCTCCCCTGCCATTTCTTCTTTAATTTTGATGTTACTAGTCGGGAGGTATTACTTTCGCAACAGGTCACTGGCAGTCCCTTGCAGATTTTGGCAGTGGTTCACTTGTCTGGCTCCCGAATTAATAATGTCAGTCAAACCACAATTGAGTGCAGTCGAACTATGGGGGGGGGGGGGGGGGGGGTTTCTTTTTCATAATTAATTTTCACGTTCCTTTACACTCATAACAGTTTTTACAAAAAAAATATTTTTTCAATTTTTTTTTTTTTTAAACCTCTCTAAGGATAGTTTCTAACACCACCGATATAACGGCTGAAACCCAAGACTCCCGATGCGTTCATTTGTTTACTTTTCGTTGTTTATTCTCTTGTCCTTTTCCTTTGTTTTTTGAGCATCTACCCCCTTCGGCTTCTTGCAGTTTCTCCTTTCCTCTTGCTTCTATTTCTTCTCCAATGAATCCTCCACTGCTTCCTTGCTTCCTGTCTTTGTCCAGCCTCCCCCTACATACTAGACCAAATTCTTCGTGCTCCCTGGCTCCGCATCACCTTTTCTGCTCTCTCCTCCATAGGAGACACCTCTCTCTGCTCCTGTCTCCGCCTCTGCCCCATGTGGGTCCCTGCCAGGCTCTTTTAAGTGCAGTGAGCAACTGCTCCGGAACCGCCGCGCTCCTGGCTCTATTTCTTTTTCGGCTGTCTCACACATCCTCCCCCTTAAGCCACTACTAGGCACTTTTAAAGTTTCTCATACCTCTGGGCTCACATTACCAGGCTGGCGTTCATAGGCCAGTACCTCAACTGTCACTGGGGAGCATGGTCCTTGGTGGCACCTTGAAAGGAAATCAACCACAACGTTAGATCGTCCTGGCCTAAATTCAATATCAAAGCAGAAAGGTTGTAAGGAGAGTGTCCACTGAGTTATCCAAGCATTGTCTGTCTGTGTAGTTTTTAGCCACTTCAAAGGTGCATGATCAGTCACTAAAATAAACTTTCACCCGACGTAGTATCAGAAGTACTCCACCCCTGACTTGATCGCAAGACATTCCCTCTTAATTGTGGCGTACCTTTGTTCCTGGGGTTGGAGTTTCCTGCTAGCATAGGCGATAGGGCGCTCTACTTCGTCCGTCTCTTGCGTTAATACGGCCCCCACAGCTTGGTTGGATGCATCTGTCTGTAGGATAAAAGGGCAGCTGAAGTCTGGAGTGTGCAGTACCACCTCATTACACAAGGACTGTTGGGTTTTGTGGAAGGCTTTCAGACATTCCTCATCCCACCTTAAGGGACCGTTGCCCCGTCCTTTCAATAAGTCAGTTAACAGGGCTTGTACCTCGGCAAAATGAGGAATAAACCAGCGATAATAACTGGCCAATCCGAGGAAAGCTTGCGTTTGTTTCCTTGTTTGGGGTGGTGAGTAGTTTCGAATAGCCTCTATCTTGTCTGTCAAAGGACAAATACAGCCATAACCTACCACGTAACCAAGATATTTTGTTTCGGCTTTGCCTAGTGCACACTTTCCCAGGTTTGCCGTTAGGTCAGTTAACCGCAACTCTTGGAGTACCGCTTGAAGTGCTTCTAAATGCTCTTCCCATTTGTTGGTATAGATAATGATATCGTCTATGTAGGCTGCAGCATATCTTTGGTGTGGGGCTAAGACCCAGTCAATTAGCCTTTGAAATGTTGCCACAGCCCGTGGAGTCCGAACAGCATACGTTTAGATTCATACAATCCCCAAGGGGTGCCAAAAGCTGTTTTTGCTTGATCCTCCCTCCTCATGGGAATTTGCCAGTAACCTTTGGTCAGGTCTGAAGTGGATATGAAATTCACTCATCCGACTGTCTCTAACAACTCGCTTATTTGGGGCATGGGAAAAGCATCAAACTTCAAAATCGCATTCAATTTCCTGAAATCTACACATAATTGCAAAGTACCGTCTTGTTTAGGCACCACTACCAGTGGGATCCACCAACAGCTACAGGATTTGGTTATTAATCCTTGGGCCAACATCTTATCTATCTCTGTCTTGACTAGTTCATATTGATGGTGAGGGATCCTTCTCCACTTCTCTCTCACCACCTGTCCTTCAGGTGTAACTATACTGTAACTTATCCCCCGGACGCGGCCTGGGTTTTCATTAAACACATTGCAGAACTCTTCCACTAAGAGTTTTAATTGTTTTTTTTGTGTTACATTCAGTTGGGCCCCCAAACTTACTTCCTTATTAGGGTTTTGTGCCCTGTTGACTCCGATCTAACCTCTGTCTGCTCTCCCAGTGGGGTTGCCAATAGGCCCTCAGGTTTGTTCCATGGTTTTAATAGATTAACGTGAAAGACTTGTTTTTCTTTTTTGAATCCTGGACCGAGTATTTCGTAATCTACGGGATCCACTCACCTAATTATTTCAAATGATCCCTGCCAACATGTTAAGAACTTACTAGTGGCACTAGGGAGCATAACTAACACTTTTTGCCCTTCACGTAACTCACGTTCTCACGTTTCTTTGTCATAATTAGCCTTTTGCTTTTCTTCGGCTTGTCTAAGGTGGTTGCGAGCTACTTCTCCCACTTGCTGTAACTGCCTCCTTAATTCCCATAGATATTAGGTAGGTTGGACCCTTTGGGCTCCTCCTTTCTCCCAACCCTCCCGTACCACGTCTAACAAACTTCGTGGTTGATGTCCGTAAACCAGTTCAAATGGGAAGAATCCTAGGGAGGATTGCGGGGCTCCCTTACCGCGAACAGCAATGGGGGTATTAATAAATTCCATTTCCAGGGCTCCTCTTGCGCGCACCTTCTCAGCATACTTTTCAGTGTCCCACTGAACCTTTCTATCAACCCATTGGTTTGAGGGTGTTATATGGATGTCTTTAAGTACTGTATTTTTAATATTTGGCACAAGCTGCACATCACGTGCGACATGAAGTTTGTCCCTTGGTCTGTAATTATTTCTCTGCGTATGCCAACTCAAGACACCCCTTTGAGCAGTTCCTCTGCGACTCGAGGTCCCGTGACCGTACATAGAGGGATCACTTCTGGAAATCTAGTAGCATAATCGATCAGGACTAATATAAATTGGTGTCCCGCCAAACTTTTCAGTAAGGGTCCAATTATATCTAAGGCTATTCAAAAGAAGGGCTCCTCCATTATGGGCATTGTTTGTAAGGGTGCTCACAGAGGTTTTTGTAAACTTACTCTCTGGCAATCTGGACAGGCCCTACAGAAATCTTGCACTTGCTCATATAATCGGGGCCAGAAACACCACTTGGTAAGCCTGGCTTCTGTCTTAGATTTTCCCATATGTCCTCCCAAGGGATGTGTATGAGCCAGCCACAATAGCGGGCCTCGATAGTCTTGGGGGATCAACAGTTGTGGGACTTCTCATCCATCTTGTTGTCCCGTTTTTATCCGGTACAACAGGCCCCTCCTTAGCTCATATCTAGGACTGGCCTGACACTGCTCAGGACATATTACCTGTGTCACAACCCAATTAACTTGTGCCCATGCCACTGAGCAAGAGATACCATTCAAATCATCTTCATTTGAATATTAAGGGTTAAAAGACTTCCCTGCCAAGAAATTCCTTGAAACAAAACGCTGGTGGTGTACTACAGATAATTGGACAGCTGAAATAAAATGCTAGGGGAAACTATATATAATTGGTCCAAAAATAAGCGTAAGCTCCTCACACATAGCACACACGTAACAGGTAGAGAAACCTAACCCACTACCTTGTAACTTGAGGAGACAAAGAGCTGCCACCTGCCAAAAATTAAAGATTCCATATAACGGTTTACCATTGGATATTCCTGTAAAACACCTCTGCCTATAAATAGTTTAACGGTTTCCGCCCAAGGCGGAGAGCTCTGGGGATCTCACAGGAAACACCTGTGCTTGTCACCAGAGAATTGGGAAATTGATCAATTCCTAATCAATCACCCCGTCAGCGTAAAATATTGACGTAGAAAGTCTTGCAAGCGCGACCGTCCGTTTTCGGCGCCACGTCCGTCATTATCTCGTC
>NW_005841925.1:1205441-1226148 GCF_000455745.1 Alligator sinensis
CCCCCTGCGGAGCTCTAAATCTAAACGCTCCGGTGTGGGAGTCAGGCGGCTGCCGGCGGCTGCTCTGATTCACGACAACCTGCTCATCTCACTTGGCTAACTCCAACTGGATGGTAGACTGGAACAGATCTTCTCCCTCTTGTGCCTCTCTGAACTGGGCGCTACTCAATAGACTCTCCATATCAAATCGGCCTATATCCTGTGGGGTTTCTTCCTCTTCACCTATCAGACCCTCCTGCGCTCTTATGATGTCTAATACGTGATAAATTTCAGCCTAATCATGGCCCAATATCATCGGGTAAGGGAGGTCCTTGGCTAGACCCACGGGCATTTCTCTTGCCTTGCCGAGTACTTCCACCAGATATCTTCTTCTTGGATACGTTGCACGTTGTCCATGCATACAAACCATTCATACTACATCTGCCTTAGGGGTCCACCTGTGAGGGGCCGCTTTAGCCCTAATCAGGGTCTATGCACATCCAGTATCCACAGTGGCCTATATCTTTTTTCTCCCAACACGGGTCCACACCATGAGTTTTCCTCTCGGGCCATCGCAGTCGACCTTCCCGATGCTACAGTCCATTACATCTACTGTTCCACTGTCCCTGGACTCATTCCTGGGCATCCGGCTGTCAAATGCTGGCTCTCTCATCCACGGCATCTGACACGGGAAGCTGGTACACTCTCGGGCCACGTGTCCCATTCGACCGCATTGGAAACACACGATCATGGGTCTTCTTCCCTCCTGAGCTTCTTTCGGTTCCATTTCTCATGTTGTAGAGTTCGGTATTCCCTTTGGACCGCACTCTCGATATCTTTCTCCCTGTGCACTGTCAAAGTCCTCTGCAAGCCGTAGAGCTTTGGCTGAAGACTTTGGACAGTGGCAACACACCTACCTTTGCGTACTCTCATCAAGATCTAAAAGGAACTGTTCCGGTAAAATCTGGTCACATAATTCTACTTTAGACACTTCTTGTGGTTTCAACCACTTTTCTAGCAGGTCTGCCAAGTGTTGAAGCAAGATCCAGTGAGATCTATCTTCATTCTTCTTTCTCATACAGAATGCTTGCTGATACCTTTCTGGATTGATATCCAATCGGTACATAATTTCTTTCTTCACCTTGTCATAATCAGTTGCTTCACTCCGTGGCATAGCTCGGTACGCAGCTTGTGCTTTTCCTATCAGGAGCACGCCCAGTTGACCCGCCCATCAGCTCCCATCTAAGCCTGAAGATAATGCAGCTCTCTCAAAGCTCTTTAAGAATGCTTCTGGGTCATCCTGGGGTGTTATTTTTGGAACTTTTAATTTGACTTGGTTTCTCTGGGTCCGGGCTTGTTGTTGGAGCCATTTTTCTTCGAGTGCGATCTGACGAGCCACTTGCTGTTGTTGCTGCTGGAGTAGCTGGTCCACCAAATGCAGGGTCTGTTGAAGTGGCTCAGGGCCACCCATGGTGCCGGGTTGCATGTCCATGTTATCTGTCTTGCTGTGGCCGTTGTTCAGTTCCTGGCCAATGCACCACTGTGACGGTTGCACTAACTGCCTTGCCTCTGACTTCTTGCATCGGTTCTGACTCTCATCTGCCATGTCTTCTTTAATTTTGATGATACTAGTCAGGACGTATTACTTCCGCAATAGGTCACTGGCAGTCCCTTGCAGATTTTGGCAGTGGTTCACTTGTCTGGCACCCGAATTAAGAATATCACTCAAACCACATTTGAGTGCAGTCGAACTATGGGGGGGGGGGGGTTTAATTAATTTTCACGTTCCTTTACACTCATAACAGTTTTTACAAAAAAAATATTTTTTCAATTTTTTTTTTTTTAAACCTCTCTAAGGATAGTTTCTAACACCACCGATATAACGGCTAAAACCCAAGACTCCCGATGCGTTCATTTGTTTACTTTTCGTTGTTTATTCTCTTGTCCTTTCCCTTTGTTTTTTGAACATCCGCCCCCTTCGGCTTCTCACAGTTTCTCCTTTCCTCTTGCTTCTATTTCTTCTCCAATGAATCCTCCACTGCTTCCTTGCTTCCTGTCTTTGTCCAGCCTCCCCCTACATACTGGACCAAATTCCCCGTGCTCCCTGGCTCCGCATCACCTTTTCTGCTCTCTCCTCCATAGGAGACACCTCTCTCCGCTCCTGTCTCCGCCTCTGCCCCATGTGGGTCCCCGCCAGGCTCTTTTAAGTGCAGTGAGCAACTGCTCCGGAACCGCTGTGCTCCTGGCTCTGTTTCTTTTTCAGCTCTCTCAGTTGTATTAAAGGTTTTTCTATTTTTCTTCATATTTGATGGATTGGGGTGGGGGAGCAAGAGGGGTTAGTCTTATATTGTTAACAAGGGTAGCTCTTTAACACTATGTAACAGCAAATGCAGGTTGCAGTGTACACTTAACAGATTTGCAGATGACACCAAGTTGGGTGCAGTCACAGACAATGAAGGGTAGAGCTAGGATTGAGAAAGACCTTGATAAAAACTGGAAAAGTGGTCCAAATATCAATTGGATGATATTCAGCAAAGACAAGTGCAAAGTTCTACACTTGGGATGGAACAATTGTATGCATGAATACAGATTGGGGAAGGCCTTACTAGGCTGCAGTACTCAAAAAGGACCTGGGGGCTATAGTGGACCACAAGATGAATACGAGTCAACAGTGTTGCAAAAAAGGCTATTAGCATACTAACCATTAACATATTAATAGGAGTGTCACTTGCAAATCAAGGGACGTGATCCTTCCACTCTGTTTGCCACTGGTGAGACCTAACCTGGAGTACTGTGTCCAGTTTTGGGCCCTGGACTTCAAGAAAGATCTGGATAAATCAGAAAGAATCCAGCAGACAGCAACAAAGTAATTAGAGGTCTAGGAAACATGATGTCTGAGGAAAGGCTGAAAGAATTATGATTATTTAGAGAAGAAAAGACTGAGGAGGGATTTGGTAACTGTCTTCAAATACCTGAAAGATGGTTATATAGGGGATGGAGATGCGTTATTATTCTCAGTGGCAGCAGAGGACAGGACAAGGAGTAATGGTCTTAAATTGCAATAAGATAAATTTAGGCTGGATATTAGGAAGAACTTTATCACTATGAGTGTGGTTAAGCATCAGAATAGGCTATCCAGAAAGGCTGCAGAATCTCTATTTTTGGACATTTTTAAGAACAGACACTTGACTGGGATTGGTTTAGTCAGGGATGGTCCCACCTTTAGCAGGGGATTAGACTAGGTGACCTTCTGAGGTCCATTTCAACCCAACTGTTCTATGATACAGTGTCCCTAGACGAACATTACATTTGTCGTGTTATGTATGCTGTTTTACTATGACAAAAAGCCAACTCCACATATTCATGCTGTTTGTTGTGCTAAAAAATTGGCCAATCCAAAACAAAAATGGAAGATTAGTGGTAAAAATGTTGCTGTTTTAGACAGCAACTTTTTTGTTGCAACAAGCTTTTTTATGACAAATTTAACATGTACAGATCTGAGAGGCTCCCAGTATCCCATAGTGCTCTGCTCTGTAAGGAAGAGATGAGGGGGAGAGTACTTGCTCCCATATTACAGGTAAGCTGCTATGGACCCTTGCAGGCACCACCTTCCAGGCAGCTCTGTCAGCCATTGCCTCTGAGTGACAGTGGTGATGGGGCTCCAGTGACAGCAAGGACTGATCAGGCAGTAAGGACAGATCCAGCTAAGGAGCAACACCTTACCATTGGCGATGCGTAGGGGGTGCACGCAGGTGCACATGCATCCCTTGATATTGGCGGTGCACCCCTGAGAGAGGCGCTGCTGGTGGTGCCTGCAGGTGGTCGCCGCTTGCCACCAACCCCCCGCCCTGTCACCACCAACACCACCAGAGGTGTCTGTGGGCAGTCGGCAATCGCTGCTGGCCACTACTGATGCTGCCAGCAGTGTCTGTGGGTGGTCACTGACCACTGATCAGTGCTGGCCCTCCCTGCCAACACCGCTGCGGCCACCTGGGGGAACTCCCCACTCACTGCCACCATGCCTCCACTGCCTGCAGGCAGTCACCATGCCCCCCCCAGCCTCCGGGGGCATGCATCATTCATGCCGCTTACCATCTCGTGATGGGAGAACATGCCTTTGTCACACACCAGCCAGAGAACTTTGCACTTGTGCACACCCCATAATTATCTTTTCTTGGTAGTGCTACAAATTTTAAAGTGTGTAGGGCCTATGATTCTATGTGTTTTAAAATGGAAGCCCAAATTCTGAGGTTTTTGTTCTTGGATGCTCTGAAGATCTTGCTAGCATGGGAGGGAACCTGCCATCAACTCTTCTGAACAGCTTTCCTGGTGGAAGAGAGAGATCAATAATTTCTCAAACTCCGCCAAATAGAACATATAATTATGCTTAGCTGTAGTCCCGAAAGTCCCTGTTGATAATTGATAAATTAAGTCCCCGTTGTGGTCTAGAAAATATTCTGTTGCTACCAGAGGCCCATGGTAAACACCAACAAGTGGAGAAGTTCACAGCAAGCAGCAGCAGGAAGACAAGATAAAGGAGGAGTCTAGGAGATTTATTCATCTGCAGGTGGGACTGTGATTGGTTCCAAGTGCATTATGGGATCCAGTTGTCCTGACATGGAAATTTAGGCCTGAAGTGAAGCTGGGCCTTAACTGGCTACCACACAGAAATCTAAAAAGCAGGGAGGACTGCTGGAAAAAAGGCACATCTAAAAGATTATTTTCACACTTTAATTTAAATTGCTTTAGGTTTCAGGTGCTGGATTTGATCAAATAATAATATACCAATGTGTTTGCAAATCATCTACTAGCGATTTGCTAATTGTCACTAATTATATATTAGGTAGTATCTTATTTTTTGACTGGAGAGTTTGGTTTCAACAGATACTCTCTGGAACTGATCTCAGGCGGTTCAAACATTTCCTTTCCTAATAGGGGAAGCAGGTTGAGAAATAGTTTTAGAATGTTTGATCTATTATTTTACAGGAACTGTGCAGATTATAAGGGTAGCTTTTTGATCTTCAAGTGCAAGAGATGACATACATTTCTCTCAAGGCTTGTTCCATGCCCAGTAAAATCAGTAAAAAGTAGGGTTGGCAAGCTGGTCGATTGACCAGTCAATTAACTGCATATTTTTTACCAGTCACAGATTATAGCAATTTTTTTTTTAAATTACACTTTTTTGTAGTTTTCCTGAGAGAAATATGATTTTTTTTTACATATTTCTTAATGGAAAAATTGTGCTTCTTCTGTGTATTATTTGGACCTATTGGCAATTTCTTACAATTCTTGAGTATTTGACCAATAAATTGACCAAATTTTATTTGACCAGTCAAATATGCAGCCCTAGTAAAAAGACTACTATGGACTTTACTGGCTATGTCTACACATGCAATTAATTTGAAGCAGTAAATTGTAGAGCAGTTTGAGTGGGAGTAAACTACTCCTGGGCACAGCATCTCCACATGCACCTAGGACAGCAGCAGCTTAAGCTAGGACAGAGCAGTTTATGCTAGGGCTGCTCCTGCCCTGCTCTGTCCTGGGCTCTGGGTGGCAGTATTAGACAGTGGAGGGGCTGGCTGGGGTATGAGGGTGCTGTAAGTGTGGCCCCTACTGGCAGGGCTGACCGGGTACCATTCACTTCCATGGTCAGTGTCTACACTTGCATTTAATCGCAGTCATTATTACACCGTAAGCTAGTACTGTCCCAGTGTTAATTAGTTTATTGCAGCCTAATACCATCACACATGTAGATAGTGACACTTTACTCCATAGCTAATTAGGAACACTAGTGTAAATATATTGAAGACAAAGAAAGGAAAGAGAATATTAGAGCTCTTCCAGGAGAAATGGTAAAGCTTTAGAATGAAAACAGTTGAAAAATTGAGGACCCTTTTTGGCCTGATAATTTTCTGCATTAATGACCAGTTAGAAAGTTGCACAGTACAACTTATGCTTAAAATGTGTTTCATCTGTATAGCAAATGAGTTTTAATGCTTGATTGAAGAGATTAGCTTAACAAGTATATTAAATATCTAATTACATAAACTATATCGAAGCATTTATCTTTTATCTATTAATAAATTACTTCACAGTGCTTATATAATATCTAATTCATGCTTTAGTTTTAGCACATTGCAACCTATACTAATAATTACTGGGGTTTTTTAACATTGCATAAAATTTGCTCTTTGAAGGTACATTTTTGCTTTTTCTGATCTGTAGCTCAAATGCTGGAAATGGCCAAATCATTTTCTTTTCAGTGATTTCTGTCACCACAGAAATCTTACTCTTGCATTTCAGAAATTGTTAACATATCTTCAAAGAACATTGTATTTTTTTCTGTCAATTATCTCTCTATAGCCCACATAAGAAAATGATCTTCATAGCCCTAAAAATGAAGTTTACTCATTTTATTTATATTTATGGTTAGTTTGCTTATTCTATTTGCATTTTTATTTCCTTATTACTTACTATTTGAAGAATGTATGGGATATTTAGGGAAATTTTCATAGACTCCAAACTATTTCAATATTTAAAGGTGTTTAAAAGTTATTTATAGTAGACTTCTGTAAATTTAAAACTTTAAAAATGTGATTTGTGTCAACCATGAATTTTTGTGGGCTATTTGAAAGCATTATAAAACATTGGAGTTCCTTTTCAAAACATTTTTTTAACTTGGTACTAATTCATAGAATCTTTGAAAGCACTAAATACTAAAAACTTCTATTTGTCTGCAAACTAGCTAAACTATAAGCAAGGTGTATTCAGCTCTGTCTTGTTACTATTCCATTTGTCCTCATGTAAAAAGAACAATTTTCCAGGAACAGTATTTTATTGCTCAGACAGCTTTTATTTCTTTTTAAATAAATGCTACTGAATCTGGTTGGCTTAATCTAACCAGAAGTGAAGTGTTTTACATTATAATGGGTGCATCTACACATGCGTAATTTCTGTGCAGTACAGGTGTGCATCTATACATGTGTGCCCATAGTGTGCAGTAAATATGGCAGTTTACGCTGACTTGAGTGTAAATTTGATACCTGCATTATGCAGCTATCAAATTTACACGCGATTAGTTACTGCGTGGTAATGCATGTGTAGACACCTTACTGTGCAGTAACACTGTATGTGTGGACTGACTTGGGACTAATTTTAGTCCCAACTCGGTTCACACAGAGTGTTAATGTGCTTTAATGCCTGCATGTGTAGGTGCCGGTTTAGTCCCACTTATTGCTCAGTAATTTACTGCACAGTTTATTTAAGCCAGCATAAATGCACATATAGACACGCCCAATGTGAGCTGTCCCATGAACTTCTTTCAGAAACGTAAGGCAGGATTTTTAAAGAGGAGATACTTAACTAGAGGCTTTTTACTCGATATTTGATTTTAATGGGACATAAGCATGCGCTTAACACTGAATACATCATCAAGCACTTTGAGACGAATATAAAAATTATTTTCTATTTTCCTCTTGATATTTGTTTCATTATTTAACTAGAGCTACAAGTTAAATTTACAGAACTACTGCCAGACTTCCTTCCTTCCTTGAAAATTGGTAATTCTTTCAGTCTTTCCATACCTTCCCTTTCATAAAATATTTTTCAAAAAGATAGTTGTCAGTAGATGAGTACATTGGTAAAAAAATTAACTATTGTCATAGGAATCAGATCATCCTAACTAGCTAATGTGTATACTATATTCATTAGAATATAAGTAGACTTTGAATTTAAAACTCATTCAACTTTTTTGACTCTCAATCTAAGAAAAAATCCAAATGCTCAACAAAGACGCATCTATGGTAGACATAACTTTTTTTATTAAAATGTAAATGCACAATATTTTTTAAGAAATATATATATATATTTAAGTGAATCTTATATTTGAAGAACTACTATGTATTCAGATATTAGGTATATTTATATAAACCAGAAGTCAGATAGGTGCTTTACAGACACAGGCAGTCCTCGGACTTACGACACAATTGGTTCCTGAAAACCGCATCTTGAGTCGAAACGTTGTAACTCGGAACCAATTTTCTCATAAGAAACAATGTTATAAATGGGGGATTGTTCCTGAACCATGGCCCGATACCCTATTTTCACCAAACTTACCCCAGAATTTTGTACTTGATCGATTATAGATGAGTAATATAGCTGCATTAATATATTTATATTGTAAATAGCAATCATATTGATTTGGAAGGACTTCTTTGAAGTGACTTTGCTGGACTTTTTGAAAGGCACTTTTTGAAGGGTTCTTGGCTGGAGTCTTCTCAGGAGCCTTGGCTGCAGGTTTTTCTGGAGTCTTGTCTGCTTTTTTAAAGAAAGTGTCCAAAGAAGTTTGGACAGGTGTTCTCCAGGAAGATGACCGATGTAGCAAACTTGCTCACTGGCATGGCATGGCATCGGGTCAAGCATTGAAACTGACATCATAAAGTTGAACCAGGGTGTCAATTTATAAACATTGTAAGTGCGAAATGTTGTAACTCAAAATGTTGTAAATTGAGGACTGCCTATACACAATAAAGTTGTATTCTGGATAGATGTGGCATGATGAGCAAAGACAAAAGCAAAAGTAGAACAGGTACAGATTCAAGACCATGAGTTCACTTTGGTTTACTATGGATCTCCTTTTCTTTTTCTTCTTGTAGTTTTTGGGCTGTATCCATATACAGTTGAAATGTTTCAGAATGATGATAATAATTATTTTTGTGCCATGCAAATTTGGGAGGAAGGAGGTGTCCAAGGAGTGAAAGGCTATAGTAAGTAAATGGTGAGGCAAGATAGCAAGAAATACGATGAGCCAAGAATGTTGGCTTGGGATCTGACAGGGGCAAATCCAGAAGGGGTGAAGTGGCATGATTGCACCCTCCTTTGGCCGTGCACTGGATGTGCAATGAGCTCTCAGAGCTCACCAGCACTTCAGCACAGCTCCTCCTTCTAGTCCTGCATATGCCCTGAGCTCTGTGGCCTCAACAGCTGGTGGACACAGGGCCTGCCTGAAGCCCTTGCTTAGGGAAAAGGAGAGGTGGAGCAGCCAGCAACATGCAGCCTCTGCTTTTGCTCAGCTTTGGAGGTTCCACACTGCTGCTTGGCTTGTCTCCTCCTTTCCCAGCAGCTGAATTCAGCAGGGGGAAAGGGGAGAAGGGAGGGATAGAGCAAAGAACAGCAGGATCTGGAGCTGCTTGAAAGCAGGGAGGGACTCTGGGCAGACCCTATGCTGTTAAATTCAGAGCTCACAACACATGCTGAGAGTTTGCTGGCATCCAGCATTGCAGTGAGGGGCTGTGGCAACAGTCCCTTCAGCTGTGTGGCACATGTACAATGAGTCTCTTTACTGAGATGCTTCTCCCCAAGGGGGTGTGGCTGCACTCCCATCACCGCAATCCTGGATCCATCAATGGTATTTGAGGTAATGGGGACGTAGGAGAGAGAAAGGAGTAGATTAGAAGAAACAGCAGATCAGTGTGCAAAGTTCAAGTTAATAGTTTGGAAATTACAGCAATCTCAGGAGGCTGAAGTGGACGTGGATGCAATGAGTACTGCTTTTAGCTGCTGTCTGGTGAAGAGTGAAGTGTTCCAGTAGGTAAAACCCTTGTAAAGCCCCTTTCAGTTCCTGGGATTCCACGATGAGTGGAGGATATGATAAAATAGGCTGGTGGGATGTGGTTTCATTGCATCAATCCCAGCTGATCCAAGGTAAAGAGCTGCCAAAAGCCCAGTCTTATACTTGCTTTCAGTACCCACTACTGCTAGTTAGTGAGGATAAGGAATTCTCAGGGTCAAGGGCTTTTAACGCTACTCTTAAACATCCTCTTGTTGCAGCATTATATGGTAACATTAAAGTAATCTTTTGCATGCTTCTTATTGGGAAAAAACAAACAAACAAAAAACTCCATGATATTTTTTCAGTGCCTCTATTTATAAAAAACAAAAAAAGACCCATCCCTTATTCTACTTTATTCATTTGAACTTTCAAAGAATAAAAACCTCTTCCTCCCCCCCCACAAAAGCTTTCCTATTGAAATACGTTGTCTGATTAACACAAATCCTGTCAAACACACACCTTCTATTATAAAGAATAAATTTGAAATCTCAGGTAAGAAGGTGGCTTATGTTTTCTGTTTGTTTGTTTAAGGAAATTATGGGGCAGGTAAGCTGTAAAATTGACTGAATATACTATAATGAAAAATTTTAAAGTGTCTTCTACAGCGTACCTAGCATGAAAAAATAGTTCCCCAACTGTGCCTACTATTATTAAAGTGTAGAAAAATTAGTTTTGAAATCTACTCCAAAACTCTCTTGGCAATGTAAACTTTGAAGCAAATAGAACATATACAGAAACATGTTTTTAAAAATTCCTTTTTATAAAACCAGTTTGCCAGAATGGGGAAATGTAAAGGACTGAATATTTTGTATTAGCAAAGTAACAGAATTAGTGTAAACATGCAAAGTGTTTTCCCCTAAAAGTTCTTTTCATTTACAGTAAAGAATAGTAAGTACCAAATAACAATTTTTCTCAATTTCTTTTTGTATCTTTTGCAAAACTATACAAAAATGTTTTTTTAAGGCCAGGATCCTTTTTCTATAACATACCAGTAGTCTCTCAAGTGTTTGTTAGATGTTTCTGACTTAAGTAATAATCATTTACATCTGTTTTTTTTCTTGTACAAGTTTTCTTTGCTGGTGCATAAGCCACTATCATTTTCATTACTTGATACTTCCTTTTGATCATTAGCTTGTGTATATTCAAAAATTGCTTGCCCTGATTGTAATCCCTTACTTTACTGAAAAGTTATTTAGATGCATGCATTTGTAAATAGTTGAGATTGTCCTTATTGAACGTGTCTTTATTTTCATCTGGATTCTCATCAAAATCTTTTAAAGATCTTGATGTGTTCTCTTTTATGAATATAAACAAAACTTAATGCAGCTTAAAGAAAAAGCTGTTACACTGTTAAATAGAGCTGTGATCTTTCCGCATCCTCTTCATCTCCTTTCAATTAGACCAGCGGTTCTGAACCTTTTTCAGTCGATGTACCCCTTGGTCTCAGAGTGAGACTTCACGTACCCCCTTTCAATGGGAAATTTATTTTTAGGCCGTTCGACCTGTACTGGACAATGTATGAAATATATTGCACGTACCCCCTGATGAGGCTTCATGTACCCCCTAGGGGTACATGTACCCATGCTTCAGAACCACTGAATTAGACTATTCCCTTCTCTTGGTTTCTGATTGCTGTATTGGCTAATAGCATCATCAAACTTGTGGTCCATATTTACATGGTACCTTGCCCAAAGAGTTTCAGTGCTGAAAAAGCTGAAGTTTTCATGGATTTGGTAAAATAACGAATACATGTTATTAGATATCCTATGGGGAAAAAAATGATAGTAAGTCTGTTTTGTTTTACTATGAACCAAATGTACCAAGGTCAACCCCAGTCAGGGCTGACCTCACTGAATTGTTTCCCCCACAACTTTTTTTTATGCAACAACAGTTTGCCTAAATAAAGTATTTCCACTTATTTGGTTTCTATGTGCTAATTAAACCACAACTCCTTGGCTTGTGCCTTCAGTATCCAAACTGCCACATGATCTTCCATCCATGTACTAGCCAGTCCTGGCAATACAGAGGTATAACTGGATGCCTGAGTGCTCTGGGTGGCAGTAATGCATGGAGTAGCGTCATTGGCTGAGCTGCCAGCAGCTGGTCTGGCAGCTCAACTGCTGTTAGCTTTCTGCCAGGATCAGTGCCCAGGACTTTGAACACATTCAATTTTACTTGATCTGAGAAGCTGTCTGACATTGTCATAGGTCTTAGCAATTTTAACTTGTAGTAAAATTGAACATGTTTCTTTTTCATTGTGTTTTTATCACAGAGTAGCTCATGAAAGTTATCTTGACGTAAAAATAACAGCATTGTTAGCAGTGAAGACAAGCTGTCAGAAATATTAGTATCCATTACCAGCTTCTTTCTAAGTGCCATATTTCCCAAATCCAAGACAACCCTGAATTTAAGATGATTCCCCAATTATTAGATTCTAGACACGGAAAATTCTAAATTTGTTTTAATTTTCCATGTTTATAATCTAGTTATTGGAGGGTCCTCTTAAATTCATTAATACTTGGATGTAAGATGAGCCTCTCCCCTCCCATGCTGAATAGGGTGTGGATTTTGTCTTAGATTTGAGTAAATGTGGTAGAAATGTATATATTTGTAGCTATTACTTATGAATAGGACACTTTTTCATTAGATGTAGAATTATGCATAATTTATTTATTTACAAGTAGGGGAGTGAGAGAAGTGATGGATTAAGAGTTTTGATTAGTTTTAAAAAGAATAACTTCTGTAGCTTCCTGCTTTTAAAAAAAATCAATAAAAACTTTGGAAGAGTAATTTCATTAAAATATACATGTAAGGAAATACACTTAACAAATATGTAATGGCATATTTATAAAGTGTCCTTAATCCCAAAAAACTTTTAAATATAAGTACTGGTATTACTTCTTCTATCCTTAAAACTCTGCTACCTGTGTTTTGACACACAGCACCTGTTTACAAGCACGTACCATTATCTCTCAGTTTTTCTTAACAGATAGCACATAATATATACAAAGGAGACTGCCAAGGGAAATCAAGAAGGTAGAATATAATTATCTAGACTGGAATTTCAATATTATGCAAATGCTTCCACCCTAGTTTTGGAATAAGGTGCCATGGGGCTTTAATGACCACAGTTGTTTAGGCCGTTTAATCTAAGGACAGAATCTTTTAAAGTTAGCTAATTTCAGGGAAAAAAATATTTCCTCATTGTTTTTAGTTTACCTGTGTTTTTAATTTTATTTTCTGGATGAGAAGAAACATTAGATGACAAACTGTATTCATTCCAAATTTACTGAGACATTTTGGTTGAAAAATCCTGGTCCCAATGAAGTCATTGAAAGTTTAGCCATTAATTTCACTAGGCCTAGGATTTTCCCCAAGGTACATGATGATCCAGTTTTCCATTATACTGGAGGATCTGACCAACTGTATTTTTTGTCTAGATATCATCAGGTATTATAATTACTATTGAGAGAGTATTTGCTTGGTCAGTCATATCTGTGATTGTCCCTTGGTTTTTCCTACTTTCCCATATTCATGCCTTAAAGAATTAGGACCCTTTCTATGAACACCATAAGGTTATCCAGAAATATTATTCAGTTTATCTTTATGCTCTCAGATGCACGACGTTGTTATTTAATAGATTGATCTATGTGTGAAATAGCAACAGATAGAGAGATTCATTAATTGAACCTTTTTTCCGTCAGAGATTTAATTTTTTGAGATACTGAAGATTCTAGGCTATCAAGAAGTTAATTCTTAAACTTTGCCATCCACAAGAAATAAAAAACATAGCACTATTCAGAAACATCCTCCTTTTTTAAGGTTCTATCACTCTCATATAAAAAGTGATTTAAAAATCCCTAATCTTGGTTTCCTTCATGTCTCCCATCCACATGAATTATTCCTATGCCAAACCACCACTTGTAGACAGGTTCCCTCCAAAACCCTAAACATTGTTCAGTATCTCAGTACACAAAGTAGGCAGGAAAGTCATCATGATATAAGCAATAATGTAAAAGTACAGCTTTTATGCTTGGTATGTCCAAATGTCATGAAAAAATCAGTTGTTCACATATTAGTGCCAGTCCCCGTACATATATTTTCAGCAGTTACTATACTAAGGCAATATAGTAGGTGTATAAAGTGTAAGCAAACTCAAATCTTCAGTCTAAAATATTTTAAGATGTGGCCTGCAAAGATTACTAATTTCTGAATAACTTTTCCTTATTGAAGAAACGTATGATTCTAAAACAATCAAGCTTCTCTTTCAAAACAACTCTTCTCCCAGTAGACATGCAGTATATGAAAAACACAGGAGTGATAAAGCAGATTGCTTTGGGACTCATTTCCCTCAGCAAGAGTAGCAGCTGTAGTGCTATTAATCTCTCATCTAACACATGTGACACTAGCTGTTAGAAAGAAAAAATAAATCATCTTTAATGCTACCGTGTCTATGACTAGTATACAAACACACTTCTACAGATCAAAAGTGTTTTATCTTAAGATCTACTAAATGAAATGTTTTAGCAACAAAATGTAGTCTCTGATGCATGGCTGTTATATTTTTTTTTATTGATTTTATATAGTTCACTTTTATAGTTCCAGTGTCAAACCCTTGGCTCTTTGTGAGTGGCCAGACAACAGCAGTAACCAAGATTGTGTTTTCCCATCAGGGCTCTTCAAAAACTTCATGTTTTTATTTTTCCTAAAAAGTATAGATTCTGCTGTGTCACTTTTCATGTCCATTTTCTGTTACTCCAAAATACTTTACTTGGAATTATATGTGTAGATAGCTTCGATGCAGAATGTAGTGCCTCTTTTCCTTTCTTGTGATCACTATTGGAGTCTCCACTGGCTTCCATTTGGTTTACAGGTGCAATTCAATTCACGTTTTCTTGATTTATAAAAAAAAATAATAATAATAATAATTACCAGTCTTTGACCCTAGTTACCTTTATAGGCCACTGACCAACATTAAAAAGAAGATGCAATGGGATCTGATGCACCATCCTGAAAAATCATACTTCCTGCCATGTTGTATTTGCATGGCAGGAGGTATGATTGTGGTATGGAGCATCAGATCCCATCATGACACATTGCTGGTGCAGGGGGAACCCAGGATCAAATGCCTAGTGTCATTTCTTTGGTTGGCTGCCACGTCAGTTGATCGGAGCTCCCAGCCCGAAGGGCACACTATGGGCTTTTGCAGCTGAAAGCTCCAATCAGCTGACAGAGCTTCCAGTCACAGGGAGGCACCATGTGCTTCTGTGGCTAGGAGGTCTATCAGCTGATCTGGGCTCTGAGCTGGGGGAGCTCATTGTGCTCCCCCAGCTGGGAGTCCTGATCAACTGACCAGTGCTTCCAGCCTATGGAGCACACACAAGTGTGCTCTGGAGGTGAGGAGCACTGGCCACATGTTAAATTAAAGGTGTGATAGGAACCAGCCACAGAGTTATTGCATATATGTTGTGTAATAACTTAATTGCTTATTCCTACTTATATTGTGCCATTAATTGAATGAGCCTGTGGTCAGGTCACTACTTATGATGTGATTAACCAGTTAATCACATCTTAAGTGTAACGTATCAGGGGCCATAGACTATTTTTCACACCTCTTATTGCATTCAGGATGAATTGATATGGTCAATTTAACAGTCCCTTATTTAGAAGAGCATTTTGTAAGTGAAGAATCCTTAACTTTGAAACTTGATGATACATACTTAGTCATATTAGTTATCAGATGGTTAAGTAGTTAAATTCTTGTGATCATGGGATCCTCTGGCTTTTAGGACTTAAAGTTCTGTGTTGCCTTTTAAAAAAATTTAGAAAGAAATTGAACTATTCAAAAGAAAAGAAATAGAATGGGAATTATTAAGATAAAAAATAACCATATTCATAAGACACGTGAAAATCTCTAGCAGATCTTGTGGTTGAAGAACATATAATTGTTTTTATGCCTGACCAAGACAGCTCTCCACTCCTGTAATTGCAAGTTTATCAGAGCCATGGAAAAGACTAAGGTAAAATGAGATTTCAGCATTTTCTTTTAATATTTTTTCCTTAAAGATGAAAGTAAAAAGGCTTTTTTTTTACTTTTGATCTAATGTGGGACATTATTATTTTTTATCCAAACTGGGACTTTACTGTTATTTATCTCTTGATTGTTTCTGCTGTCTTCCTTTACTGTGATTCAGAAATGCTTTTAAGACAAAACGCATGGCTAGCATAAGCAAATGCTAATTCATTTATTACAATGAAGTTGCAAAGTTGCAACAGGCAGCATATGTCTGTGGAGAATTTGACAATGAGATTTTTATTCTTTATAGTTCCCTGCTGTGGCAAGTAATCCTAAACTCCATCTCAAAAGTAGCTATGATTTTTTTTCTTCTGAGTATTCTCATTATAAAAAGCTTTTTCAGACTCTTATTGATCTGCTTTTTTGAAAAATTCATTTAATTCCAGGTTATAGTTATTCATGCCCAGTTCATACCCATTTGTTCTTGTGCCAACATTGTCTTTTAGTTCAATAGCTCTTCTTTCTCTCTAGTGTTTATCCTCCTGATGCCCCGAATGTATTTAGAGAACAGTGCCTTTTCCCTGGGGGCATCAAAAGGTTATAGTTCTCTGTGCACAGCTGGGGCTCAAACTTTGCCTTTGATCCTCTTCAGGCTGGTGTTATCTGCGCATGATTGATCTGACCCAGTGGCCAGCACCACTGTTCCTTTGGAGAAGCAGTAACTAAGAAGTTATTCAGAATAAAATATTGACAGTGTGGCTTAAGCCAAGATGATTACCCAGAGCAAGTCAAAGGTGTGCATGCAAAAGAACAAGGACTGTGTTGCAAGACAGGGTTTACAGGCAACTTGACCTAAGACTATGGTCATAGACAGGTGTTCATTTCTACCAGCAGAATAGCCCAGGAGCTGGAGCATACAAGTTTTCCAGCCCTGTGGCTAGAGAGCTTCACAGGTGAGCTCTCCAGCCAGGGGACACTAGGGGGCTACTGCCTGGGTAACTCCCAACCTTAGGAGAGGCTATTAATTGACAACCTTCCCTGTCCCTTGCTTGGGAAGGAGGCAAGCTGTGAATTGGCAGTTGACAGCTGATAAAAAGCAGCAGCTGCCACAGTCATCCCAAAAAGGGTTCCAGCTTTGTGAGAATCCCCTCCCCCCACCCTCCACCTTGTGCCAGTCAGCTGGTTGGCAGGAGGTGGAGTCATTCTCCCATGGTGAGACCCCTCCCAGTTCCTGCCATATGAGAATAGCCCCCTTTCCTTGCCTTCCCTTGGGCAGACCCACAGAAAGTAGTGGAGTGGAGGGGCATTCTGCTGTGGCAGCAAGGCTCTTGGAGCTTTACCATGCAGCACAGCAGCCTCTCTCTCCCTACCCTGCCCCAGACTTACTCAAATCAATGCAAGGTGTGACAGAGGCATTCTGCCATGGTGGCAAAGCTCAGAAAGCCTTGCTGCCATTTTATGACACTCTGCTTTGCCCCACGCTGTTCTGGGTCAACCTGGAGCAGTGAGGGCGAGGCAAGGGAATTCTGCCATGGTAGGAGGGTTCCCCCCACAGGAGAAATGCCCTCCTTCCTACCAATCAGCTGACTGGCAGAAGCAGAGGGTCATTCTCCTGCAAGGCAAACCTGTTCAGGGAGACCCCCCTGACCCCACAGAAACACCCTCTCCCCCCACTTCCCAATCAGCTGATTAGTGGGGTGCAAGGATTTTTTCAGGGCAGGGTCCCTACAGGACCCCTTGACAGCTCCCTCCTGGGAGGACTTTCAGGGAGCTAGTGCTCTCCCTCCCTGTCCCTTGGGGGAACCGAGAGAGAGCAGAGGACTAGAATATTCAGTGTTCTCCATACCTGAGAGAAATGTACAGCCATTCATGTTAGATCGGGATGAGGGTGATCTTCCTCGTGGTCAATCAATCAATTTAACTTGCAGAAGAGCCAGTTCTATTCTTCCACAAGAAGACTCGCTTTTTGTGTTAGGAGCCTGGCACAAATGCAATGCCTGTTCGTGGCATATGTGGATGACTCAAGATGATGTGTTCTAACTGTTGATCCTCAGCACTACCCACATACGATAAATTTGAGCTAGTGACAGTTTTCCAATAATATGTTGTGCACATTAGTTTTCTGCCTACATTCTGCAGAGGCTCCTTTGCTGTGAGAGCAAAGCTTCTGGTTTAAGAGCTAATATTTCAGTGCTCTCTAAAATCCATGTACATATTCCAGCTTTACTATAGAAATATTGTCAAGGAAAATAACTTTAATAGAAGGAAGATGCAATTCTAAAAAGAAGTAGAATTAGGGAATATAATGATGGCTTTTTACCCGTTTCCAGAACAATAGTATAATGAAAGAAAAGCAAGTAGCTGTGACTCAACAGTGTCAGTATAATGCATAGGTGCGCATCAGGAAATACATTCATTATAGAAAACCTTATTCAAAAGACTGGCCTGTGGTCAACATTGACCAATACAGTGCCAAAATACCAATGTCAGTTACAACACCAACTCATAACTTATACTTATGAAAAATAAACACAGAAAGGACGTTTCAACTTTCTACAATAATTCGTTCAATTAAAACAAAGCCAGAGATCACAGGTATTAATTTCACTCTTTCAATGCCCATAGAACCTGTGAAAAAGGAACATGAAGGACATCAGAGACACTAGAAAAATGTTATCATAGGTCCCTTTTTTAAATTGAAACAGTAGTTTTCTCTTCACTAACTACTACAGAAAAGTGAGGCAGTGCACAAACTGAAGTAAGCTTTAAAAATGAATCTTTAAGCCAAGAGACAAATTTTTGTAGGTATGTTTCATTACTGTTAAAATATATATCCTGATGAAACCTTAACAGTGTCAGCACTATTCCCACCTTCATTATTAAAATTGCTATGCCATGGTATGGCTTGGGGACAGGAAGGTGGTGGAAATTTAAATCATTTTTTCAAGTTCAACAATTTCACTCAATAAGAAGCTTACAGTAATCATCAAAATGCTTCAAAATCCATAAATGCATTGAGATTATCTTGAATATTGATCGATATGGCACAACATAGCCCAGCATTTGTGGAAAGAATAGACTCTGAGATGACTAGGTCAGTCCATACTTCTCAGAGTTACTGTCAGTCTGTATTTATCTTTAGGTGGCATTTAGCTTTATCTCAGTTGAGAAGAACAAGTTGTTTCACATCACTCAGTCCTCCTTTACTTCAAAGCATTGTCTGGAGCCCCTTCTTCTTAAACTAGCTATCAAAGAAGAGTATTGGATGTGGAGCTCTGTTGCACTCCCCCTGTTGCCTGCAGCTTGTAGATATGCACCTCACAGTTCATTAATTACTACCTTCCTTCCCTCAAAAAACCTATTCAGCCATACTGAGATCACAGGTATTAAAGAAGCAGGAAAAATATCAGAGAGGTATTCCTAGGAATCAACATTGTGCCCCTGTTACAACAGTCACTTCCATAAAACTTGAGAAAAATGTAGTGCCTCAAAACTTTAGTACAGAAATAACTTTGAGCAGATATGCCCTTTACTCTTTCAGAACATCAAATGTACTTATATTTAAACCACTGAACAACAGGAAATAAAAAGATGCAAAACAAACAACCCATTGGAAACAAGGAAACAGAGTCATGATTTACATCAGTCCCAACCCACAATCTTTAACTCTGCTCTGTTTGGGTGGTGTTCTAGATAGATATCCAGGGCAGATCCAGGGAGGGGTGTACTTGCACCCCACTTTGATTCCTGTTCCACCCAAAGTTTGAAACCAACTGCCCAGCAGTGGCAGATGTGTTTCTAGTCAGGCAGTGCTGAGGGAGTCAATTGACTTCATGGTTCATTATAATCTACCTGAACCTTTCCAAACTCTTCATTCCACAGGTGTTAACAAACCTGATTTCTTTTTAATGGTCTTGATATTCCACCAATCAAACTATCCTCTGTTCAGTAATTCTGCTGCCTGTTAGCTGCTCCCGGTAATGAAGCTTCTATTTCACAGCTCTGCAGATTGTTTTTGATGCATGGCAGTGAAATTATATTTGTTTTTTGCTTCAATCTTAACCTGAAAAATACAGCCCTAGGCCCCTGGCCTATTAGTAAAGCTTCTAGTTTATTTTAACTGGAGAAAAGTATATGTTGTTTTATATGTGATGATCTACTTCACGATCTGCTCCCACTTTTCAAAATTCTAGATCCACCCATGCAGACATCATAGAACTGTATCTCTGTAGATAATACTGTAAACCAAGAATGTAGAAAAAAGAACCATCAGATCATACCAGTTGGTTATGCCTATCCTATACTCAGCCTCTGCACCAATCACACCAGAGTTGCCAGATGTTACCATCTCTTGAATCTTTTCCTAAGCCCTCTGTGCCCGCCTCCGCTCGATCAGGCGCTCTCGGGCTGCTCTAGCCTGAGTGGCCGTTCTCACTGGCCACGGGCTCACGAAAGGGCCCCGGGAGGTGCCTCGGGTGGTGACGGGAGGCCCCCTAACCTCGCCTGCCACGCCTTTGAATGTAACTTCAGTGGTGGGGGTCTCTGTGGATGCCGCCTCCCGGGGCGTTGCGCCTTCGGCGGGCACTCACGGGGCTCCGACCTCCCCTACACCCCGGCCAATCGCCACCTGCTGCTGCTGGTCTTCTAGTGGCCTTCCTCCTGCGGCCCCGCTGCGTTTCAGGTCCGGGATCTCCCGGTGGTCCTTATTCTGGGGACTCAAGCTACCCAGGCTGGAATCTGCCTAGGGGCCTCACCCCTCCTGGTTTCTCGGCTGACCCTAGCCCGTATGGCCCCAAGGCCTCCGCAACACTGCAACTACAAGCTAGCCAAAAGAAAACGAATACTGAAACTACAACTCAAACTCCTTTATCACGCCTAGCCCAGGCTCTGACCCGGGTGCCTAAGCCCCGACCGATGAGCTCCCCCTGGCTACCGGCCTGTCAGGAGGCTTAAGGCCACCGACTTCCCCGGGTGCCTACTCTCGGGGCCCGTGGCTCCCTCTTTGTGGGAATCTTGTTTCTGGAGATCTCTCTCTCTCCGAGTCCACTGCCGGCTCCCCGCCGGCCCGTCTGTCGCTTCTCTCGCGGGGTCCCCACTCGGGT